>NC_084549.2:63200000-63235000 GCF_033978685.3 Nerophis lumbriciformis | reverse complement strand
ATAAATGAATAAATAATCTTTTTTAACCTACCACGGTTTGAAAACATTGTTTTCCTTATTGTTTTTACATTCTTGTGATTTTTTTTTTTAGGGCTGTCAAACGATTAAAATATTAATCGCGATTAATCAGTTTGTTCATAGTTAACTCAATATTAATCACGATTAATCACAGATAGATATAATTTTTTTCCGCATTAATAAGTGTACTCTACAACAGTGTTTTTCAACCACTGAAATACAGTCTGGTGTGCCGTGGGAGATTATGTAATTTTACCTATTTGGGTTAAAAATATTTTTTTGCAAACCAGTAATTATAGTCTGCAAATGATGTGTTGTTGTTGAGTGTCGGTACTGTCTAGAGCTCGGCAGAGTAACCGTGTAATACTCTTCCATATCAGTAGGTGGCAGCCGGTAGCTAATTGCTTTGTAGCTGTCGGAAACAGCGGGAGGCAGGGTGCAGGTAAAAGGTGTCTAATGTTTAAAGAGGAACATTATCACAATTTCAGAAGGGTTAAAACCATTAAAAATCAGTTCCCAGTGGCTTATTTTATTTTTCGAATTTTTTTTCAAAATTTTACCCATCACGCAATATCCCTAAAAAAAGCTTCAAAGGGCCTGATTTTAACCATCGTTATATACACCCGTCCATTTTCCTGTGACGTCACACAGTGATGCCAACACAAACAAACATGGCGGATAGAACAGCAAGATATAGCGACATTAGCTCGGATTCAGACTCGGATTTCAGCGGCTTAAGCGATTCAACAGATTACGCATGTATTGAAACGGATGGTTGTAGTGTGGAGGCAGGTAGCGAAAACGAAATTGAAGAAGAAACTGAAGCTATTGAGCCATATCGGTTTGAACCGTATGCAAGCGAAACCGACGAAAACGACACGATAGCCAGCGACACGGGAGAAAGCGAGGACGAATTCGGCGATCGCCTTCTAACCAACGATTGGTATGTGTTTGTTTGGCATTAAAGGAAACAAACAACTATGAACTAGGTTTACAGCATATGAAATACATTTGGCAACAACATGCACTTTGAGAGTGCAGACAGCCCAGTTTTCATCAATTAATATATTCTGTAGACATACCCTCATCCACGCTCTTTTCCTGAAAGCTGATCTGTCCAGTCCAGTTGGAAATGCATCTGCTTTGAGTGTCGCAGGATATCCACACATTCTTGCCATCTCCGTCGTAGCATAGCTTTCATCGGTAAAGTGTGCGGAACAAACGTCCAATTTCTTGCCACTTTCGCATCTTTGGGCCACTGGTGCAACTTGAATCCGTCCCTGTTCGTGTTGTTACACCCTCCGACAACACACCGACGAGGCATGATGTCTCCAAGGTACGGAAAACAGTCGAAAAAACGGAAAATAACAGAGCTGATTTGACTCGGTGTTTGTAATGTGTTTGAGAAAATGGCGAATTTCTTCCCGATGTGACGTCACAAGGAGAGCGAATAATAGAAAGGCGTTTGATTTGCCAAAATTCACCCATTTAGAGTTCGGAAATCGGTTAAAAAAAAAAAAGGTCTTTTTTCTGCAACATCAAGGTATATATTGACGCTTACATAGGTCTGGTGATAATGTTCCCCTTTAAACCAAATATAAACAATAGGTGAGTGTCCCTAAGAAAAGGCATTGCAGCTTAGGGAAGGCTATGCAAAACAAAACTAAAACTGAACTGGCTTCAAAGTAAACAAAAACAGAATGCTGGACGACAGTAAAGACTTACTGTGGAGCAAAGACGGCGTCCACAAAGTACATCCGAACATGACATGACAATCAACAATGTCCCCACAAAGAAGGATAAACACAACTGAAATATTATTGATTGCTAAAACAAAGTAGATGCGCGAAATATCGCTCAAAGCTATATAGATAAACATTTACAAAATCTTTCTGTGTAAATAACTCGTTTCACAACGTATATGTCTGCGGCTTATATATGGAAAATGTTTTTCTAAAATTTAGTGGGTGCGGCTCATATACCGGTCTATAGTCCAAAAATACAGTACTTTAAAGGGGAACATTATCACCAGACCTATGTAAGCGTCAATATATACCTTGATGTTGCAGAAAAAAGACCATATATTTTTTTAACCGATTTCCGAACTCTAAATGGGTGAATTTTGGCGAATTAAACGCCTTTCTAATATTCGCTCTCGGAGCGATGACGTCACAACGTGGCGTCACATCGGGAAGCAATCCGCCATTTTCTCAAACACCGAGTCAAATCAGCTCTGTTATTTTCCGTTTTTTCGACTGTTTTCCGTACCTTGGAGACATCATGCCTCGTCGGTGTGTTGTCGGAGGGTGTAACAACATGAACAGGGACGGATTCAAGTTGCACCAGTGGCCCAAAGATGCGAAAGTGGCAAGAAATTGGACGTTTGTTCCGCACACTTTACCGACGAAAGCTATGCTACGACAGAGATGGCAAGAATGTGTGGATATCCTGCGACACTCAAAGCAGATGCATTTCCAACGATAAAGTCAAAGAAATCTGCCGCCAGACCCCCATTGAATCTGCCGGAGTGTGTGAGCAATTCAGGGACAAAGGACCTCGGTAGCACGGCAAGCAATGGCAGCAGTTTGTTCCCGCAGACGAGCGAGCTAAACCCCCTATCGACCCTAGCTTCCCTGGCCTGCTGACATCAACTCCAAAACTGGACAGATCAGCTTTCAGGAAAAGAGCACGGATGAGGGTATGTCTACAGAATATATTAATTGATGAAAATTGGGCTGTCTGCACTCTCAAAGTGCATGTTGTTGCCAAATGTATTTCATATGCTGTAAACCTAGTTCATAGTTGTTAGTTTCCTTTAATGCCAAACAAACACATACCAATCGTTGGTTAGAAGACGATCGCCGAATTCGTCCTCGCTTTCTCCCGTGTCGTTTTCGTCGGTTTCGCTTGCATACGGTTCAAACCGATATGGCTCAATAGCTTCAGTTTCTTCTTCAATTTCGTTTTCGCTACCTGCCTCCACACTACAACCATCCGTTTCAATACATGCCTAATCTGTTGAATCGCTTAAACCGCTGAAATCCGAGTCTGAATCCGAGTTAATGTCGCTATAGCTTGCTGTTCTTTCCGCCATGTTTGTTTGTGTTGGCTTCACTATGTGACGTCACAGGAAAATGGACGGGTGGTTAAAATCAGGCACTTTGAAGCTTTTTTTAGGGATATTGCGTGATGGGTAAAATTTTGAAAAAAACTTCGAAAAATATAATAAGCCACTGGGAACTGATTTTTAATGGTTTTAACCACTCTGAAATTGTGATAATGTTCCCCTTTAATGTTTGACAAGTGCAGCAAATACCTTTTTGGATTCTGGGTCCGTGTGGTTGACTGGAGAGCTCGTATCCGACGTGGGCTCGGACTCTGAGTGACGCAGGCTGGCCCTTTTCTTCTTGATGAGGTCAGCATCCTGGTTGTAAGAGAAGCCCAATTTCTGATGAGCAGGCGAGACGGAGGGGGCCCCCATCTCCGTACCCCCTTGGATTATTTGCTTGTCCCCCCGCTGTCTTTCGTCGCCCAAGTCCCTCTCTAACTTTTGCGGTAGATCGGAGAGGTCCAAAGTTTTCGCTTTCAGTAGGCTGCCCCGGTCTTCAGAGCCTGATGATGTCACCCGAGGAAAGTCGGCTGCTGTGCGGCGTGACGGGACAGGAGCTGAAGACTGAGGAGGCGCTGATGTTTTCACGCCTACCGAAGGCGCTGTGACTTCCACTTCACCTCCGAGCTCTGTCGCTGCTCCCTCTTCCATACTTTTGGAGCCGTTTGATTGAGTGTTTTCAGCGGCGGCAGAGTCGGCACCCTGGGAGCGCGTCTGCACGTCGTTGAGCTCGGCGTAGAACTTGTCTTGGTCTATGGAGGCGTTGGTGTCCGTCTCGAAGTCGCCCACCTTGTAGGTGCTGCGGCTGCTGTTGGCCTCGATCTGCACCACGTTGAGCTCCTCGCCGGAGAAGTGCGCCCGGATCTGGTAGAGGTAGGTCATCACGGTCAGCTTGTCGGGGATGGCCAGCAGCACCATGTCCGACGGCTCCAGGAGGCGCGAGATGCCCAGGCTGGCGAAAACGTCGTACGCCTGCCAGCAAGGAAACAAGCAAAGGAGCTCAAGTTAGACGAAGGGTGACATGCAGGGTGTCTAAGAAGGACTGATGTGGGTGTGAAGGGGAGATGGCTCACAGTTCCACCAGGGGATTGAGTTAGTTTCAGTTAAGTTTGACCATTCTATTGTCAAATGATCCCAATAAATCATACCCAGAATGGTCTCTACGGGCCTTTTTCCACCACAGTTATGAACTTTCTTATTTACACGGGTAAACAAAATACCCCCTTGTGTTTCCACCAACTACCCAGGTAGATTTAGTTCTTCAGGAACTGTGTTTAGAGGTGGGACTTTCGGGAATTCCCAGGAACCTTGAAGTGGCGGGGCGTGCTGTAGAATGCTGATTGGTTGAACACAGTTGGGGCGTTTCTAAAAATTTGTATTCAAAGTTTCAGTCGCCATTACAACTTAGGTCTTATTTCTTGTGTTTCTATCACAACATACTTGACAGCAGAAATAAACTTTGGACTTGCAGGAAGAACGCTGTTCAGTGGAATTATTTTGGAGAGATGGCAAATTTATGGATTTTTCTTTGCTAATGGCTGTCAAAATAATTGTATCTGAGTTATCACAAAACGTTGTGTTGTCATGAGTTCCCGGCGAGAAGACAAAAGCTGTCTTTGATCCTATTAAGAAGAAGGCTTGTAAAACTCCACTGTGTAGGATGGGAAGCAACATGAAGGTGTTCTGTTTCTTTGATGTATTGTAAGCAACAGACCCAAGATCTACAAAGCGAAGAGGAAGCAGGACCTGACTCCCCTCCAGGCACCTTTTCTTTGAACTGTTTGTACTCAAAGGCGATGGATGTTTACGACCCCCGTCCCTTAGAAACAGCTGTTGCATATAATCAGGGAAAGTCCAAATAAAAAAGGAGGCGTACAATCTTTCGTCAGAGCGTAGTGAGACTGTACAAAAAGTACAGTCCAGACGTCTCTCCTCAATTGAGCAAAATTTAATTCTATCTCTGTTTAATTCCTTGCTTCTTGTCTTGTTTAATAGATGTCATCAGTGTTTAAACCTGACAATGGCCATAATGTTTTGTGTAAAATAGTTTTCGTTAAACCCAAGCAGAGGACTGAAATGGCGTGTTTTTGTTCGTTCTATTGGGCCATCTTTTGGACGAGTTTGCTCACTGCATGTGTTGCGGCTTGAAAATTTACTTCCTGTTTTAATGCTTTGGACCAAAAGTAATACCATCCGTGGTGTTTCTACTCGTTTGGATTCTTCATTCACTGTAAAAAAGGGGGAATTCAAAAAGTGTATACTTCTTCTCGTTACCCTTTTGAGATAATAATAATAATACATTTTTACTTTTAAGGGGCCTTTCTGGACACCGTACAAAATCAAAACAATAAAATCAATTGGATAAAAACAAGAACAACAAAGATCGATAAGAATTACAATGAATAAGAAGTCAGCAATAGGTGTGTTTTGAGTCTTGATTTGAAGAGGGATATTGAGTCTAAGTTACGAAGGTATGAAGATATGTTTAATTTAATTTAATTTTCATTTCTTAATTTGATTGTATTTTTTTTGTGAAATAATATTGCCATTGAGCACCAGACTGTTCTCTGGAGATATGTATGTATATTATGTACTATATGTATGGAACTGACTGGGACATACTCAAACAATAAACAAATAAACAAACATTCATGTAATGTTTACAATATAACTACAACAATTCTTACTTACTAAACCGTCCCATGTGTGATGTCTGTAGGAGTGTTTTCATGCATATTTCTATATGCCATCGTAATGCAATGAAGCTAGCGTCGTTAGCGTTAGCTAATATGCTAACACGTTTACAAGTGTCTGTGTTAGTATTATTAACTTCCAACGGCATTCTTTTTGTATTGTTTTAGTTTCACAAATTCCTCAGTAAATTCACCAAAACATCACCGTGGACTTATTGAGTCAGTTTAGCTGATTGGAGAGCTGGGTCCATGACGATGACCTCTGTTTTGTTTGTTCATCCGTTTTACTGCCGCATTACAAGCACAGTTTGGAAACATCTAAGGTATGTAAATAAACAATTCTGTATAAATAACGGTATAGCTCGGTTGGTAGAGTGGCCGTGCCAGCAACTTGAGGGTTCCAGGTTCGATTCCCGCTTCTGTCAACCTAGTCACTGCCGTTGTGTCCTTGGGCAAGACAGTTTACCCACCTGCTCCCAGTGCCACCCACACTGGTTTAAAAATGTAACTTAGATATTGGGTTTCACAATGTAAAGCGCTTTGAGTCAGGTTTTACTACTTGCGTATAAAATACTACACGGTCTAGCTCCAGCCTATCTTGTCGATTGTATTGTACCATATGTCCCGGCAAGAAATCTGCGTTCAAAGAACTCCGGCTTATTAGTGATTCCCAGAGCCCCAAAAAAGTCTGCGGGCTATAGAGCGTTTTCTATTCGGGCTCCAGTACTATGGAATGCCCTCTCGGTAACAATTAGAGATGCTACCTCAGTAGAAGCATTTAAGTCCCATCTTAAAACTCATTTGTATACTCTAGCCTTTAAATAGACCCCCCTTTTAGACCAGTTGATCTGCCGTTTCTTTTCTTTTCTCCTCTGCTCCCCTCTTCCTTGTGGAGGGGGGCGGGGGGGCACAGGTCCGGTGGCCATGAATGAAGTGCTGGCTGTCCAGAGTCGGGACCCGGGGTGGACCGCTCGCCTGTGCATCGGCTGGGAACATCTCTGCGCCGCTGACCCGTCTCCGCTCGGGATGATGTCTTGCTGGCCCCACTATGGACTGGACTCTCACTATTATGTTGGATCCACTATGGACTGGACTCTCACAATATTATGTCAGACCCACTCGACATCCATTGCATTCGGTCTCCCCTAGAGGGGGCGGGTTACCCACATAAGCGGTCCTCTCCAAGGTTTCTCATAGTCATTCACATCGACGTCCCACTGGGGTGAGTTTTTCCTTGCCCTTATGTGGGCTCTGTACCGAGGATGTCGTTGTGGCTTGTACAGCCCTTTGAGACACTTGTGATTTAGGGCTATATAAATAAACATTGATTGATTGATTGATTGACTAGAGAAAAGCGCTATATAAATATAATTCACTTCACAACTCATTTCACAACGTATATATCTGCGGCTAATATACGGAAAAATATGTTTTTCTTTCTAAAATTTAGTGGGTGAGGCTTATATCCCGGTGCGCTCTGAATATGGCGTCACATTAGTGCCAAAAATCCGAGCGCATAAAAACTGTTATCGCGCGCTGATTCTCCACTTCGTGTGCGCGCGCGACACCCTTTTGCGTGCGCGTGGTGCCTTTTTGCGCGCGCGCGGTGCCTTTTTGCGCGCGCGCGGTGCCTTTTTGCGCGCGCGCAACGCCTTTCTGCGCACTCTCTGTGTACTCCTGGCATCTCTCCTCGCGCTGTCATGTTTCTTTTTGGCACTTTGGGGGCAGGTATGCTTAGACGGCCCCTTCTTTCTGATTGGTCAGGCGAAAAATGCTCAGAGCCAATCAGAAGTATAGCAGGGCGGGTCATCGTCAATATGTATCAAGATTTACGGAGGAAGAAGTGGATAAAAAAATGTCGCGCGCTGATGAAGGTTATTTCATACCACATAAACACAATACAGGGTAATACAAAATGTGACCCAAATAAAGAATAAGACAACAAACACCATAATCACATCTTTCAGCCAGAACTGGTCCACCAGCAATAACATTATTTTATATTTTCACTTCTTCTTGAACATTTGTTTTCTAATTTATGGAATTTCTTTTGATTCAGCCATAAAATTAATGAAATAATCTTTGAATTTTGTTTTTAAAATGTTAAAAATAGCTTTTAATAATGTATTCTGAAACAGTTTAAAATAATCAGAGAACTGACTAACACTGACCCTACACAACTATGTTGCACAATTAAGTCTTTTTTTTTTAAAGCGAAAGAGGTAATTTCAACAGGTACAGCATCCTATGTCATATCTACATGTAATAAGATTTGTAACAAGGCAAACCGTTTGTAAATTGGTTGAAAATCGAGCAAGTTATGGTAATTGAATTAGTACATGTACCATTGACATCAATGTAATGATTGAGGCTAGATGTCAGAGGTAAGATGGCTACAACGTTGCTACACTGGAGAATCATTGGTCATATGAAAAATGCTCAGAGCCAATCAGAAAGGAGGGACCGTCTAAGCATACCCGCCCCCAAAGTGCCAAAAAGAAACATGACAGGGCGAGGAGAGATGCCAGGAGTACACAGAGAGCGTGCAGAAAGGCGTCGCGCACGCGCAGAAAGGCACAGCACGCGCAAAAGGGTGTCTCGCGCGCGCACGAAGTGGAGAATCAGCGCGCGATAACAGTTTTTATGCGCTCTGATTTTTGGCACTAATGTGACGCCATATCTGAAGTCTGAAAAATACGGTACATATCTTTAAAAAAAAAATCATAAATTCAGCCGATCGTCGATGATGGGCCAAATCAAACAAATCAGACTCGACTGAGAAAATCCTTCGTCAGATTCCCGTCGGAATACCCCTTCCCAACTCTCGCTGTGGGAAAAGGGAACGTGTGTTTTCAGGCTTTTGACATGGCGGGCTTTGCCACGAGACGCACCTTTTGACAGGACAGCTGACAGGTCACGTCGGGGAATGGTTGTCCCAGATAAGAGACCAAGATACCCAGAGACAGAGCGCTTAATCCCGCCATGTGTGTGTGTGTGTGTGTGCGTATGGTTATCACTACCCCGCATCAACCTGCCCACGCTCTCCGTCACGCGTGTAATTGGTCTGATTACAGTCTGATGAGAAAATACAGGTTTGATTATCAAGCGACACACACGAGAGCCAACATCCCCCCCCACACACACATTAGCAGATAGACTGAGACACAGAGACGGGATGAACGCCATTATCGCAGCCAATGACAGGTAAATAAATAGATTAGCAACACACACACACACACACACACACACACACACACACATCTCCATTCCGAGACCTATCTCAGCTTGTATCTGGCCTGCTTGATAGTGTTGATCTAATTCCAACCTGTTGCTGCTCTCGTTTGTCTTGTTGCTTCTTGTACCGATTCCGGTTTCCTCCACCAAAATGTACTTTTGTTCGTCCGACTCCACACTTTCATTTCAGATGAAGAAAGGTAGAAACTCGAAACTCTGGATGACTACAGTGCATTTGACCGAGGTGTTTCTCCGTTTACAAGCAATTATAACATCTTTTGTCCCGAGTCCTATTTCCCCGTGCTATTGCGCCATGGAGGCAAACAATGGCCGCAACATCAATACTCAAAAGTGCGCGCGGAGAGAACAGAGAGGAGTTTGTCTGTTAAGGGTGCCCCGTGTGAAAGGAGAGGAGAGAAAGGAGAGAAAATGAATATGTGCAATAAGCGGGCCTGATTGGGTTTCTAACGCGCATTGAAGGGAGCAAAAGCGTGCTGGCATTGTTCCCGTCTGGGGTGAAAGGGAGCGACAACTTGGAGAGAGCGTGAAAGAATGGAGGCCCGGGAGAAAGTGAGAGCTGCACGAGGACGAGGGAGGGGAGGGATGCTCGCCAAACGGGTTTTTGTTTCGGGGTCTGTGCTCGTCTTGATGTGCGATGCGCTCTTTCTGACCTCGGTGTCAGGCGCTATTCTTCTGGGAACTTGTCTCATAGCCATACTTGCCAACCTTGAGACCTCTGATTTCGGGAGGTGGGGGTGGGGGGCGTGGTCGGGGGCGTGGTTGGGGGCGTGGTTAAGATATATATATATAAAATATACTTGACTTTCAGTGAATTCTAGCTATATATATATATATATATATATATATATATATATATATATATTTTATTACATATATATATAATAAATTATTATTTATTTATATATATATATAAATAAATAAAATAAATACTTGAATTTCAGTGTTCATTTATTTACACATAAACACACACATAACACTCATCTACTCAATGTTGAGTTAAGGGTTGAATTGTCCATCCTTGTTCTATTCTCTGTCACTATTTCAGAACACACATATTATACAAATATACATTATAAAATCAATAAGAAAACGGGAGCTCTAATTTGGGAGTCTGAATTAGGATCAGAAGTTCCTATATAAACATTGCGTACTCAAGTCGCCATTTTGTATTGATCACTGCAGCTGTGCACTGGATTCATTCACAAATACAAACTACAACTCACAAACACTTTAGAGTTAGGCTCCACCATCAGAATGTGTACTTAAACTTATAAAGATCACATGGATATTATTCAGTGAGTTGATTCACCAAAACTAACCTGTTATACAGGAGGAAAAAGCACACAGGACGTTTCAATTGTTCACAGACTGGTCGCGCTCATCAGAATGACAAGACACTTCCGGTCTGCAGGTGATAGCATTCAATTGGGAAGAAACGCCCTACTGCCCCCTACTGACCAATGTGAATACTGATAAATGTGGAATGACAGCTCCAAAAACGAATTCAAACCACAAAATAAAATAAATAAATCAACACAAAAATGTGACACATTATGGGTGGGTCACATATGCATGTACAGTAGATGGCAGTATTGTCCTGTTTAAAAGTGTCACAACATTGCTGTTTACGGCAGACGAACTGCTTTACGTAGACGAAATGCTGTTGTTGTGTGTTGTTACCGCGCTGGGAGGACGTTAATGAAACTGCCGTACAATAAACCCACATAGGAAACCAAGAACTCGCCCTCGATCATTAGCTGTTTAAATTGTGGGAAAGTGGACGTGTGAACAGGTTGTCAACACGTCACTCAGGTCCGCATGGAGCTGGAGGGGGCGCCTGAATTTCGGGAGAAAATTTGTCCCAGGAGGTTTTCGGGAGAGGCGCTGAATTTCGGGAGTCTCCCGGAAAATCCGGGAGGGTTGGCAAGTATGCTCATAGCTTGACAGGCGCTCGGGACACTTAAAGGCAGAGCTGTTGCAACTTTTTTGGGGGGACATTTTGCTCATCAAAGATGCTCACACTAATTTAAAGTAGGCCAATATGTGCAAAGCCAGTGGTTCTCAAGCTTTTTCCCCCACCTCAGAAGGCTCTTTAAGTCCACTATACTGACCAACATTAAAATACAGTAGCATAGTAGGCCTAAGTATTAATTAAAACAATTAAAGGTTTTAATAAACAAGTATATTTAAGTCCAAACTACGGGCCACTCAGGCCATGTGCCGTCCCGCTAGTGCAGGGGTCGGCAACCCGCGGCTCTAGAGCCGCATGCGGCTCTTTAGCGCCGCCCTAGTGGCTCTCTGGAGCTTTTTAAAAAATGTATGAAAAATGGAAAAAGATGAGGGGAAAAAAATCTATTTTTTGTTTTAATATGGTTTCTGTAGGAGGACAAACATGACACAAGCCTCCCTAATTGTTACAAAGCACACTGTTTATATTAAACATGCTTCTCTGATTCGAGTATTTGGCGAGCGCCGTTTTGTCCTACTAATTTTGGCGGTCCTTGAACTCACCGTAGTTTGTTTACATGTATAACTTTCTAGGACGTGTTTTATGCCACTTCTTTTTCTGTCTCATTTTGTCCACCAAACTTTTAACGTTGTGCATGAAAGGTGAGTTTTGTTGATGTTATTGACTTGTGTGAAGTGCTAATCAGACATATTTAGTCACTGCATGACTGCAAGCTAATCGATGCTAACATGCTATTTAGGCTAGCTATATGTACATATTGCATCATTATGCCTCATTTGTAGCTATATTTGAGCTCATTTAGTTTCCTTTAAGTCCTCTTAATTCCATTTATATCTCATGACACACTATCTGTTTTGTATTTTTGGTCCAATATGGCTCTTTCAACATTTTGGGTTGCTGACCTCTGCGCTAGTGTCTTCCATTTGGCCCGCGAGACCTCATGAGTTCAATAAAGCCTCGCACCACAAAGTGCTGTCAAATTAAGCTTAAATACCAGGCGGCCTCCGAGTTGTCAAAATCTGCTGGTTTCTTGTGGACAATGTAAGTAAATCTACCCTCCTTCAAAACCGCACTAAAAGAACACCTCCAGGCAACTACAACCCTAGACTAACACCCTCCCCCCACCACATCCCACCTCCCCGGATTGTAAATAATCAAATGTAAATAATCAATTGTATATACTTGTTTTTATGCTTTCTGAGCTCACTATGTTCACTGTACATATCCTACCAAGTCAGACCTACACTGTTACAATGTCCATTTCTCAGATGATATAATGGTTGATGACTGAAGTGCTGATATCAACCAAACCTAACCCCCACCCCACCCCCCAGATTGTATTTCAATGTACATACTCTGATGATTAACTTGTGTGATGACTGTATTATGCTGACACTGCTCCCCTCACCTCCCAGGGGGTGATCAAGGGTGATGGGTCAAATGCAGAGAATAATCTCACCACACCTAGTGTGTGTGTGACAATCATTGGTACTTTAACTTTTTTAACTTTATAGTATATATTTGTACCATGAATTGATTAACGTGGACCCCGACTTAAACAAATTGAAAAACGTATTCGGGTGTTACCATTTAGTGGTCAATTGTACGTAATATGTACTGTACTGTGCAATCTACTAATACAAGTCTCACTCAATCAAAAAGAACAGATCAATGACCCTTGAATGTAGCTTAGTACAATGGCACGGCATGTACTTATATGACACAATGCAAACAACCTTCCTGAGTCATGGTGCAAAAAACCCCACACGTGGTCACACATAACACAAACTGCTTACTATATGGATATTGTGGAAAAATGTCCAAATACCATAAACGCATTCAAAATTACACTTATTTATATCCATTAGAGTGCATGATGGGAAATATGTAAAACACTCTCTCCACACATATCCATGTTTGGCGCATTTTAGCTGCTAGATTTTTCTGATTGATTACAAACTTTAAGGAAGTCGTCACAGAAGTAAACAAGGTAGGAGTTCAACTTTCACATATTCTTAATATCCAGTTATATTAATTATATATACATATTATTAATATAATATGTCCACACTATACATATATATATATATATATATATATATATATATATATATATATATATATATATATATATATATATATATATATATACATACAAATATATATATACACATACTGTATATATATATATACACATACATATATACATACATATGTATATATACATACATATGTATACATACATAAATATATATATATATATATACACATTAGGCCTGCGCGATATATCGATATGCGCGATATATCGCGGGTTTGTCTCTGTGCAATTTAGAAAATGACTATATCGTGATATTCCAGTATACGTTGTCACGCAGTTGCTTTTAGCTGCTGGCATTACACCACAGGCTCTCCTTGCTCTTTCCTGTGTCTCCTTCTCACAGACAGCAAGCGCAGCTTCTACATACGTCACATACTGTCACGTCATACGTCACATTCGTATACGCCCTCGCGCAGCAGAGAGGTAGCAGCATGGCTAACGTTAGCTGTGATGCTAGCGGTAATACGAGCAAAAGAAGGTGCAAATCTGGTAACAAATGAAGGAATAATTAATTCCCCCAAAAAACAGCACGGTGGCCATCGTCTGGCGGTGGTTTGGCTTCAAGTGGGAATATGTCGAACAGACAACCGTAATTTGTCAAGTGTGGGGCGAAAGCGTTGCTATAAAAAGTAGCATTACTGCTAATATGTAGCATCATTTGAAAAGTCACCTGCTAGAGAATGTACAGTGCTTACTCCGCACGTCAACATCTCCGTTCGGTGCCACACGCCCACACCATCAAAATGTTGAGGCAAACATTTCCAGATCAACACCGTATGAAAAAAACAGTGATTTTTTTAGTTGTGATTTCCTTCTCTGCATGAAAGTTTAAAATGAGCATATATTAATGCAGTATGAAGAAGAATGTTTTAATGTAGACACATAGAATCATCATACTGCTGTGATTATATGCATCAAGTGTTCATTCAAGGCTAAGGCAAAATATTGAGATATATATCGTGTATCGCGATATGGCCTTAAAATATCGCGATATTAAAAAAAGGCCATATCGCCCAGCCCTAATATACATACATGTATACACATACATAAATATATATATATATATATATATACACATACATGTATACACATACATATATATACATACATACATACATACATATACATACATACATACATACATACATACATACATACATACATACATACATACATACATATATATATATATATATATATATATATATATATATATATATATATATATATTACTAATGCGGCCCTCAAGTCAAAAAGTTTGGACACCCCTGGTTTAATATATTTTTGGCAACTGTAACACTACACACAGTTTGAGCAGTAACACTGTTTGAATATTTAATTAAGTGAATCTCTGGCGTACCACTAGTGGCACGTGTACCATAGTTTAAAAAACCCTGTGCTAAGCTATGTGAACAAATCATTCACATCTTAGCTTTGTGTTATAGGTGACAAAGAAAAAAGTGTAGTATTTACCTATACACTTCATTAATAATGAATTGTTGTTGCGTTTTTTTTTACATAATGCCGAGGTCCAATAAGAAACAATCAGCGGGCTAAAAATGGCACCTGAGCGGTACTTTGGACACACTTGTTTGAAGGGAAACCCTGTTATGTGTGCTTAAGACAGGGCTTCTTAGCAATAGCATATACATTGACACATACAGATAAGAGGTTACACTATGACTCTCCAATCAGATGTGTGCTTATTCTACTCTCATTCATTAAAAATGGTAATTTATGAATATTAATCATGAAATGCTGTTACTACATTAGATAAATGCTTACATCTCATGTGAATGATTTAGGGTGTTACCAAAGCGCATCCCTACAGTAGTTGTGACCCAAAAATGCAGGAGACGGGAGGACGATGTGCAGGTAAGACAAGTACTTTAATTATCACACAAGATGTACAGTAAGCAGTGCTGTACGGTGCGACAAATGCAACTAAAAATAGACCATGCGACTTAAAACAAAAAAAAAACCTGTCGCAAATGTGACAACATAATGCCTACGGTTTTTCACACACACAAGTGAATGCAACTCATACTTGGTCAACAGCCATACAGGTCACACTGAGGGTGGCCGTATAAACAACTTTAACACTGTTGCAAATATGCGCCACACTGTGAACCCACACCAAACAAGAATGACAAACACATTTCGGGAGAACATCCGCACCGTAACACAACGTAAACACAACAGAACAAATACCAAGAACCCCTTGCAGCACTAACTCTTCCGGGACGCTACAATACACACCCCCCGCTACCACCTACCCCTAGACCCCTCCCCCCTCAACCTCCTCATGCTCTCTCAGGGAGAGCATGTACCAAATTCCAAGCTGCTGTTTTGAGGCATGTTAAAAAAAAATAATGCACTTTGTGACTTCAATAATAAATATGGCAGTGCCATGTTGGCATTTTTTTCCATAACTTCAGTTGATTTATTTTGGAAAACCTTGTTACATTGTTTAATGCATCCAGCGGGGCATCACAACAAAATTAGGCATAATAATGTGTTAATTCCACGACTGTATATATCGGTATCGGTTGATATTGGAATCGGTAATTAAGAGTTGGACAATATCGGAATATCGGCAAAAAAGCCATTATCGGATATCTTTAATTTCAACTCAATCAGACCATTCAAGTTTTTTTGACCAGTTTCACAAAAATTCCCGCTTTTCCTGAAATTCCCATTGAAATCAATGGGACATTCTTCAAACTTCCACAATTCCCCCAATTTTCATCTGATTCAAACTGTTCCAATTTCAGAATATTAAGCCTGTTTGGGAATTGTGTGCTCTACTTCCACAATTCTAAAAAAAAATTCCAGGATTTCAGTTCAACTTCAGCATTGGAGCATTCACACGCACTTCCTTCAGGAATTGCATCATCTAGTTAAAGGGGAACATTATCACAATTTCAGAAGGGTTAAAACCATTACAAATCAGTTCCCAGTGGCTTATTTTATTTTTCGAAGTTTTTTTCAAAATGTTACCCATCACGCAATATCCCTAAAAAAAGCTTCAAAGTGCCTGATTTTAACCATCGTTATATACACCCGTCCATTTTCCTGTGACGTCACACAGTGATGCCAACACAAACAAACATGGCGCATAGAACAGCAAGCTATAGCGACATTAGCTCGGATTCAGACTCGGATTTCAGCGGCTTAAGCGATTCAACAGATTACGCATGTATTGAAACGGATGGTTGTAGTGTGGAGGCAGGTAGCGAAAACGAAATTGAAGAAGAAACTGAAGCTATTGAGCCATATCGGTTTGAACCGTATGCAAGCAAAACCGACGAAAACGACACGACAGCCAGCGACACGGGAGAAAGCGAGGACGAATTCGGCGATCGCCTTCTAACTAACGATTGGTATGTGTTTGTTTGGCATTAAAGGAAACTAACAACTATGAACTAGGTTTACAGCATATGAAATACATTTGGCAACAACATGCACTTTGAGAGTGCAGACAGCCCAGTTTTCATCAATTAATATATTCTGTAGACATACCCTCATCCGCTCTCTTTTCCTGAAAGCTGATCTGTCCAGTCCAGTTGGAAATGCATCTGCTTTGAGTGTCGCAGGATATCCACACATTCTTGCCATCTCTGTCGTAGCATAGGTTTCGTCGGTAAAGTATGCGGAACAAACGTCCAATTTCTTGCCACTTTCGCATCTTTGGGCCACTGGTGCAACTTCAATCCGTCCCTGTTCGTGTTGTTACACCCTCCGACAACACACCGACGAGGCATGATGTCTCCAAGGTACGGAAAACAGTCGAAAAAACGGAAAATAACAGAGCTGATTTGACTCGGTGTTTGTAATGTGTTTGAGAAAATGGCGGATTGCTTCCCGATGTGACGTCGCGTTGTGATGTCATCGCTCCGAGAGCGAATAATAGAAAGGCGTTTAATTCGCCAAAATTCACCCATTTAGAGTTCGGAAATCGGTTAAAAAAATATATGGTCTTTTTTCTGCAACATCAAGGTATATATTGACGCTTACATAGGTCAGGTGATAATGTTCCCATTTAACATTGCAGTTACCATAAGGCTTGGCAACTTTTGCTGCCCGGGGCCTAAAAAAAAGAATCCAAATAGGTTGATATTGTTGTAATTAGATGAATGAATTGGGTCAAAAAGAGTGAGAGGCTCCTCCAACATGGACGATATGAGCCTTTTCCACACAAAAACACTCCTCTACTTGCTCACTTTCCATTAACCCGGCGACAATGCTTCGGACTAAATGTCAGCGTTGCCTGCCCCGGGCCGCTGTTCCCCCCGCAGTGACTGACAGCTATCTATCGCTGTCAATCATCAGCGCCCCCCCCCTGCCGCTCCCCCTCCCCCTCCCCAGCCCAACCCCTCACAGCGTTTCGGTGCCACGCTATCAAGATGGCGCGCCAAATGACTTCTCCTTGGCCCCGTCGCCTTCTCGCTCTCACGCGCACACACAAGGTGCGCGGGTAGGAACGCTCTCCACATGAAAACTCCCGACAAATACAAAAGGTGACAGTCGCGCGGGCATATCCACAGATAACCAAGCATCTTTTTTCTTTTTTTTTTTTAACCCTCCTAAATATTTACGTGGCTGTTTCCCCCCCTTCCTCACCCCCAATATTGATTGTCCTTATCTGTCATAATTCAGCACAGTCTGAGCTCATTGCAATCACTCTTCACAGACTGTGAAAGGAGGAGGGGGAATGTCTATCAACCAGCCATGAAAGGAGCAGATAGGTGTGGTTCTTGCCGTGTTTCCATTTGGCCCGTGCATTCAATACATCCTAATAACACCGGCGCCTCTCTTTACCGCACTCAGCCACTCGTCTCCATTCAATCTTTAAAACATTTCATTCCAGTCATCGTCTTGGCTCTTTGTTCCCTTTTTGGCCCGCACCAAAGATCAGTCCGTTTGTTGGTCGCGAGGTGCGAGATGACGCAAAATACATACAAGCTTGGACACACCTTTTAATTTGCAGCAGTCAGCAAGCGTGTCCAAACCAAGGGGGCGCAAATTTTCCACCCGTTATTATGTGACAGGGTAAGAAGCACCAAATACACAATTTGTAGGTGTAAACATACACAATTAGCTCAAAAGGAAGCATAAAACATTAGCATGTTAACGTTAGCATGCTAATATAAGAGACGTTAGTATACATCCAAAATGACGGCAAGTATCAAAAACCATGATTTTTAAGTTAAAACATAAAAAAAAAAAAAATTAGGTGAAAACTTAGCATAAAACATTAGCATGGTAACGTTAGCATGCTAATATAAGAGACGTTAGTATACTTCTAAGATGACGGCAAGTATCAAAAACCTTGATTTTTAGGTTAAAACATACAAATTTAGCTATAAAGCTGGCATAAAACATTAGCATGTTAACGTTAGCATGCTAATACAACAGTCGTTAGTATACTTCCAAGATGATGGCGAGTATCAAAAACCATGATTTTTAAGTTAAAACATAAAAAAATTAGGTGAAAACTTAGCATAAAACATTAGCATGGTAACATTAGCATGCTAATATAAGAGACGTTAGTATACTTCTAAGATGACGGCAAGTATCAAAAACCTTGATTTTTAGGTTAAAACATACAAATTTAGCTATAAAGCTAGCATTAAACATTAGCACATTAACATTAGCATGCTAATATAAGAGTCGTTAGTATACTTCCAAGATGACGGCGAGTATCAAAAACCATGATTTTTAAGTTAAAACATAAAAAAAAAAAAATTAGGTGAAAACTTAGCATAAAACATTAGCATGGTAACGTTAGCATGCTAATATAAGAGACGTTAGTATACTTCTAAGATGACGGCAAGTATCAAAAACCTTGATTTTTAGGTTAAAACATACAAATTTAGGTATAAAGCTAGCATAAAACATTAGCATGTTAAAGTTAGCATGCTAATATAACAGTCGTTAGTATACTTCCAAGATGACGGCGAGTATCAAAAACCATGATTTTTAAGTTAAAACATAAAAAAATTAGGTGAAAACTTAGCATAAAACATTAGCATGTTAACGTTAGCATGCTAATATAAGAGACGTTAGTATACTTCCAAGATGACGGCAAGTATCAAAAACCTTGATTTTTAGGTAAAACATACAAATTTAGCTATAAAGCTAGCATAAAACATTAGCACGTTCACGTTAGCATGCTAATATAAGAGTTGTTAGTATACTTCCAAAATGACGGCGAGTATCAAAAACCATGATTTTTAAGTTAAAACATAAAAAATAAAAAATTAGGTGAAAACTTAGCATAAAACATTAGCATGGCAACGTTAGCATGCTAATATAAGAGACGTTAGTATACTTCTAAGATGACGGCAAGTATCAAAAACCTTGATTTTTAGGTTAAAACATACAAATTTAGCTATAAAGCTAGCATAAAACATTAGCATGTTAAAGTTAGCATGCTAATATAACAGTCGTTAGTATACTTCCAAGATGACGGCGAGTATCAAAAACCATGATTTTTAAGTTAAAACATAAAAAAATTAGGTGAAAACTTAGCATAAAACATTAGCATGTTAACGTTAGCATGCTAATATAAGAGACGTTAGTATACTTCCAAGATGACGGCAAGTATCAAAAACCTTGATTTTTAGGTAAAACATACAAATTTAGCTATAAAGCTAGCATAAAACATTAGCACGTTCACGTTAGCATGCTAATATAAGAGTTGTTAGTATACTTCCAAGATGACGGCGAGTATCAAAAACCATGATTTTTAAGTTAAAACATAAAAAAAAAAAAAATTAGGTGAAAACTTAGCATAAAACATTAGCATGGTAACGTTAGCATGCTAATACAAGAGACGTTAGTATACTTCTAAGATGACGGCAAGTATCAAAAACCTTGATTTTTAGGTTAAAACATACAAATTTAGCTATAAAGCTAGCATAAAACATTAGCATGTTAAAGTTAGCATGCTAATATAACAGTCGTTAGTATACTTCCAAGATGACGGCGAGTATCAAAAACCATGATTTTTAAGTTAAAACATAAAAAAATTAGGTGAAAACTTAGCATAAAACATTAGCATGTTAACGTTAGCATGCTAATATAAGAGACGTTAGTATACTTCCAAGATGACGGCAAGTATCAAAAACCTTGATTTTTAGGTTAAAACATACAAATTTAGCTAAAAAGCTAGCATAAAACATTAGCACGTTAACATTAGCATGCTAATATAAATGCTTTAAAATATAATATCGGAAATTATCAGTATCGGTTTCAAAATTATCGGTATCTGTTTCAAAAAGTAAAATGTATGACCTTTTAAAACGCCGCTGTACGGAGTGGTACACGGACGTAGGGAGAAGTACAGAGCGCCAATAAACCTTAAAGGCACTGCCTTTGCGTGCCGGCCCAATCACATAATATCTACGGCTTTTCACACACACAAGTGAATGCCATCCATACTTGGTCAACAGCCATACAGGTCACACTGAGGGTGGCCGTATAAACAACTTTAACACTGTTACAAATATGCGCCACACTGTGAACCCACACCAAACAAGAATGACAAACACATTTCGGGAGAACATCCGCACCGTAGCACAACATAAACACAACAGAACAAATACCCAGAACCCCTTGCAGCACTAACTCTTCCGGGACGCTACAATATACACCCCCCCGCTACCCTCTACACTCTCCCACCTCAACCCCGCTCCCCCCAACCCTGCCCACCTCAACCTCCTCATGCTCTCTCAGGGAGAGCATGTCCCAAATTCCAAGCTGCTGTTTTGAGGCATGTTAAAAAAAAAAAAGCACTTTGTGACTTCAATAATAAATATGGCAGTGCCATGTTGGCACTTTTTTCCATAACTTGAGTTGATTTATTTTGGAAAACCTTGTTACATTGTTTAATGCATCCAGCGGGGCATCACAACAAAATTAGGCATAATAATGTGTTAATTCCACGACTGTATATATCGGTTGATATCAGAATCGGTAATTAAGAGTTGGACAATATCGGAATATTGGAAATCGGCAAAAAAGCCATTATTGGACATCAAACTTTTATTATTGTTTGAAAATTGCTCCCGAGCAGGACTCTGGGCGTCTCTCAGCAGGACAAGCCATAACGGCCAGGATTATTCCGGAGAGGAGAAAAAAAAAAAGCACATCGTTGGTGATGACACCAAGATGGAAGCAATGGAAAGGTCATTTTTGGAGGACCGCCTTGAGAAAAAGGACAGATCTGGTGCTGGCGGGGAGAATTCAGCGTGAAGAACATCTCACTATCTGAGGTTGGCACAAATGAACACAATCTGACGGCAGATATCTAACTGTGTGAGGAACATCTCACAATGTTCCAGCAGCAGCAGGCCATTCTCCTGCTATCACCTTCTACCGCATATTCCCACATTACCTATATGTGGGGGGGGGGGGGGGGGGGGGGGGGGGCAGGTAGCAGATATGCGCCTGGCTCCCTGGCTGTGGTTATTGTCAACAGGGTAGCATTCATGCCTAACAGGGCCACCAGAGGTTATCGCTGAGCCAGAGTGTGTACGAGGAGAGGAAATCAAGCTGCAGGAGGAAGCCAAGGCGTATCGCTCTCTGTAGCCCTCGGGGCCGCAGAGGGGACGGCGGTGTGCGCGGTAGCGGCGAGGCAAGTGTGCATTTGGGGGAGTGGGGGGGGTGGGGTGGGGGGGTGGGGGGGGGGGGTGATTGTACACGCAAAAGAGCCGAAGGGAAGGCGGCGACGCCAGCGAGCCTGCGCCGAAAACTGTGAATGTGCAGATATGGCGAGGAGGAAAATACAGCTGTGTGTACTCTCTCCGAGGAGAACCGGGCAGACCTTTTTTAACTCCAAAATAGTCAATGTACCGTAACTAAAAAATACTGTGGACCTTCCAAATTCCTGCAATTCTGCAAATTTAGAGCCAAAAAAAAGTTTTATTTGTGGGAAAACCAGAAAATTAATGTATTTTCTATCCCAAAAGGCTCATGACCGAAAGGACAAGATCACAAGTACAAGCGGCCGAAATGAGTTTCCTCCGCCGGGTGGCGGGGCTCTACCTCATACTTGCCAACACTCCCGAATTTTCCGGGAGACTCCCAAAATTCAGCGCCTCTCCCGAAAACTTCCCGGGACAAATATTCTCCCGAAAATCTCCCGATTTTCAGCCGGAGCTGGAGGCCACGCCCCCTCCAGCTCCATGCGACCTGAGTGAGGACAGCCTTTTTTCATGACGGGAGGACAACAGTGTGACAAGAACTAAATCATCCAGACTACAGATAAATTGTATTATGTTTATCTTACCTAAAAATAAATATATATATTAATTTAAAAAAAAAAAAAAGTTTTTACTATATTTAGCTAAAAACATCAAAATTAATTATATTTTTATTTGTATTTTTTCTGACTCCTTATTACACTCAGCCATAGAATTATACATTAAAATAAACATATTTGAAATAATTAATTTTAAATGATCATAATAATTCATTTAAAATGACCATATTTAATTATTAAAATAATTGCTTGTTTATCAACAACTTTAACATTTTATTCATTACATTTTAAAGCTCTCAGAAGCCAAGTTATGTTATATTCCTTAATATTTATTTATGCAAGTTTGAAGTATCAATTATCTAAACAGTTTTGTTTGCATATTTTCAGGATGTATATATATATATATATATATATATATATATATATATATATATATATATATATATATATGAATTACTTGACTTGGTGAATTCTAGCTGTCAATATACTCCTCCCCTCTTAACCACCCCCCACCTCCCGAAATTGGAGGTCTCAAGGTTGGCAAGTATGCTCTACCTTAGAGATAGGGTGAGAAGCTCTGTCATCCGGGAGGAGCCAGATGAGGTGGTTTGGGCATCTGGTCAGGATTAGGGATGTCCCGATCCGATATTTGGATCGGATCGGCCGCCGATATTTGCCAAAAAATGCGTATCGGCAAGGCATGTGAAAATGCCGATCCAGATCCAGTTTAAAAAAAAACTCCGGTCCGTGTTTTCCAACGCACAGATTCAAATAATACATTCCACTTTTCTGCTGCTCCATATTTCCGTTCAGCATTTTCCAGCACACCTTCAACACATCCACAGGTCTATGGATTCTCACGCAGTTGCTTTTAGCTGCTGGCATTGCACTACAGGCTCTTCCCACTCCTTCTGTCTCCTTCTCACAGACAGCAAGCGCACCTTCTTACACACGTCACATGTCACATACGTATACGTCCTCTCCAAGCAGAGAGGTAGCAGCATGGCTAACGTTATTAGCTGTGATGCTAGCGCAGCCGCTAAGGTGCGCGCCTGCTCTGCGCATGGCAAATCTATGCCACGCACAAAATCTAATAAAAAAATAAGCGCATAACAATTTTCGACACACGGACACGACAGAGAAAACAGTTTTCGTCATCATTGTTCAAATATTGTGACGTCTGTCGAGACGCTTATCTCCATTCGGTGCCACACGTCCACACCATCAAAATGCCGAGGCAAAAATTTCCACATCAACACAGTATGAAAAAATTAGTGATTTTTTTTTTGTTGTGATTTCCTTCTCTGCATGAAAGTTTAAAAGTAGCATATATTAATGCAGTATGAAGAAGAATGTTTTAATGTAGACATGCAAGCCTTGAAAGAACATTTTGAAAATCAAGACTACATTTCCTGCAAATGGGTGCATTTCTACCCTATATTTTAACTTTAGATTTATTCTCATATCAAACTCTTTTGGCTGTCTTTTTGACACTTATATCAGGCGCCCCCCTCCACACCCTGGATTATAAATAATTCAATGTGATTATCTTGTGTGATGACTGTATTATGATGATAGTATATATCTGATAGTATATATCTGTATCATGAATCAATTTAAGTGGACCCCGACTTAAACAAGTTGAAAAACTTATTGGGGTGTTACCATTTAGTGGTCAATTGTACGGAATATGTACTTCACTGTGCAACGTACTAATAAAAGTCTCAATCAATCAATCAAAACACATAGAATCATCATACTGCTGTGATTATATGCATCAAGTGTTCATTCAAGGCTAAGGCAAAATATCGAGATATATATCGTGTATCGCAATATGGCCTTAAAATATCGCAATATTAAAAAAAGGCCATATCGCCCAGCCCTAGTTCAATGATGCCATTTCTGTTTGTCATGTATAATTTTGTCTATTTTGTGTTTATCCTTGAATAAACAGGTCAGTTTCTTGTTACCAACCATTGTGTATTATTCAAACTCCCCTAATTCAGCTGGCTAGTTGTTATCAAGAGTACTAAAACCCGTGGTTGGGGGGGGCGTGGTTAAGAGGGGGGAGTATATTGACAGCTAGAATTCACCAAGTCAAGTATTTCATATATATATATATATATATATATATATATATATATATATATCTACATCCTGAAAATATGCATGCAAACAAAACTGTGTTTAGATAATTGATACTTCAAACTTGCATAAATAAATATTAAGGAATAAGGGAATAAGCGGTAGGAAATGGATGGATGGATGGATGGAATATAACATAACTTGGCTTCTGAGAGCTTCAAAATGTAATGAATAAAATGTTAAAGTTGTTGATAAACAAGCAATTATTTTAATAATTAAATATGGTCATTTCAAATGAATTATTGTGATCATTTAAAATTAATTATTTCAAATATGTTTATTTTAATGTATAATTCTATGGCTGAGTGTAATAAGGAGTCAGAAAAAATACAAATAAAAATATAATTAATTTTGATATTTTTAGCAAAATATAGTAAAAAAAATGTTGTTGTTTTTTTAAATTAATATATATATTTATTTTTAGGTAAGATAAACATAATAATACAATTTATCTGTAGTCTGGATGATTTAGTTCTTGTCACCCTGTTGTCCTCCCGTCATGAAAAAAGGCTGTCCTCACTCAGGTCCGCATGGAGCTGGAGGGGGCGTGGCCTCCAGCTCCGGCTGAAAATCGGGAGATTTTCGGGAGAATATTTGTCCCGGGAGGTTTTCGGGAGAGGCGCTGAATTTCAGGAGTCTCCCGGAAAATTCGGGAGGGTTGGCAAGTATGTATACAGTACAGGCCAAAAGTTTGGACACACCTTCTCCTCACTCAATGCGTTTTCTTTATTTTCATGACTATTTACATTGTAGATTGTCACTGAAGGCATCAAAACTATGAAAGAACACATGTGGAGTTATGTACTTAATAAAAAAAGGTGAAATAACTGAAAATGTTAAGTTAAAGTACCAATGATTGTCACAAACACACTAGGTGTGGTGAAATGTGTCCTCTGCATTTGACCCATCCTCTTGTTCACCCCCTGGGAGGTGAGGGGAGCAGTGAGCAGCAGCTGTGACCGCGCCCGGGAATCATTTTTGGTGATTTAACCCCCAATTCCAACCCTTGATACTGAGTGCCAAGCAGGGAGGTAGTGGGTCCCATTTTTATAGTCTTTGGTATGACTCGGCCGGGGTCTGAACTCATGACCTACCGATCTCAGGGCGGACACTCTAACCACTAGGCTACTGAGTAGGTGTAAAATAAGTAAAATAGGTATGTGGGGAGGCGGGGTCGGCGGACCGCCAGCGAGGCGTGCTCCGCAAGGGGTAAAAGGACGGCAGCTGAGAACGACGGGTAAGAAGGAGGTGGAGAGCCAGCAGCGACGCATGCAGCGAGAGACGGAGAAAGAAGCCAGAGCCAGAGAGAGGTGGTGTTAGAATAATTATGTATATATTATCATCATAACTTTATGCTTAAGGGCCATACTATAAAGTATTGTCAATTTGTGCAGAGCTAGCAATCCGAAAGATTGCTAGCGTCTTTATCAGTGTTGTGTCCGGACTCGGCCTGCTGGCAGCCAAGGCCGAATATTTGGTTCCAAGACCAGACAAAGCAGAGACTGGGCGATATCACCAAGTGTCAACATATTTGCATTTTTGTATGGTCATGTGTTTGTGTCTAACTGGAGTTGTCGAGATTACCCCCTTCCCTCAGTCACCGTGATGTAATAGGGCCATTTCCTAATAAATGGAGGAGGCGCACGGGCTTTTCTTTAGAACGTAGTTTGGATCTGGAACTCGAGTACAGCCCAAAACACGTGTCTCCTCATGAGCTAAATTGAACTCTGTCTCTGATTGATTCCTTGCTTCTTGTCTGATTAATAGATGTCAACAGTGTTTGCACCTGACAGGTGACAGGGCGCTGAGCGAGAGCGCAAGAGAGCCCGAGGAAGACGACGGCGCGTGCAGCTGAAAAGCGGACAGGAGAGCGAGCAGGGGAAGAGGACGGAGCTGAAAAGCGACACGACCTGAGACTGAGAGGTATATTTGCAAAAATAATAAAGACGGAAGGCAGCAATGTGTATGCGTCAATGATCACAATTCACCCTGTGTGACCATAAATTATGGGGTTCCCCAGGGATCCATCTTGGGGCCTCTCCTTTTTATCCTATACATAAATGATTTTGTAAACTCCTCCGAAACTTTTCATAAAATAATTTTTGCTGACGATACAAATTTGTTTACCTCACACAGGAGTCTACACGATCTACAAGTAACTGTCAATTCAGAGCTTGTGAAAGTAGATTCCTGGTTCAAATGCAATAAGCTCTCACTTAATGTAAATATAACAAATTTTATTCTATTTCGTTCTAATAAAAACCGGACAAATATTGAGCACTGCCATATCAACATCAATGGGCAGGAAATACAGAGAGTGTACTCCACAAAATTCCTGGGGGTCATCATTGACGAATACCTCAATTTCAAATGTCACATTAGCCATCTGTTAAACAAATTATCCAAATATGTTGGCCTGTTCTTTCACCTTCGTCATTATCTTCCTCTTTATGCTCTACTCACCCTATATAAAACTCTCTTTGAACCACATCTAAACTACTGTAATGTCATCTGGTGTAAGAACCTTTCCTTCCTACCTCCACAAATTAGAATCCATGCAAAAGAAAATTATACGGGCCCTGTCATGGTCCAAGTTTAATGCCCCCACTTGACATCTATTCCATAATTATCATCTCTTAAGACTGACAGAGTTCAATATTTATCAAAATGCTTGTTTAACCTATCAAGTCATTTACAGGCTGAATCTTAGGCTCTGTAGCTTGGTTCCTATCTACCATCCCCAGCATGCCCACAACACTCGTAACTTAGATCTGATATCAGGGAAACATCGTTTACTGGATTGTACCGCTCGAAGTGTTGTATGCAGGGGACCAAAGATTTGGAACCGGCTTAATGAGAGCCTCAAGATGCTGTATCCATTCTCCAACTTCAAAAATAAACTGAAAACTTACCTATTAACCACCTATATTTAATGCCTCATGTGGGGTAGACTACTGTTGGGTTTTGCATGGTTGAATGAATGTATGTATGTATGTGTATGCTTGCTTTAGTACTATTATCTTGTGTTAATCATATAGCGTTGTTTTTTGTTGTTGTGCTTGCTACCATGTTTCATCATTCCATGTATATACTATCCTCTGGACCCCCTGTCAAAAGCTTCTTCTAGCTTATTTGGGGGACCCTTTCACGTACCAACATCTTTAAATGATGATATTTCACTACTATTGTAATTGTTATATGGTATTGTGAATAAACTTGAAAGAAAAAAAAAGAGAAAAAAAAAAAAAAAGGCTACACCTGCTCAGCACAATGTCCTTTCTTGATGGTCCTGCGAACCCGGACGACAGGCAGAGTCGTTCACAAGGTAATAATAAATAAGTAAAATGTGTTTTATATTCTTCAAAATAGCCACCCTTTGCTCTGATTACTGCTTTGCACACTCTTGGCATTCTCTCGATGAGCTTCACAAGGTAGTCACCTGAAATGGTTTTCACTTCACAGGTGTGCCTGAAGCTCATCGAGAGAATGCCAAGAGTGTGCAATGTGCAATGTTTTCAGTTATTTCACCTTTTTGTGTTAAGTACATAACTCCACATGTGTTCATTCATAGTTTTGATGCCTTCAGTGACAATCTACAATAGGGATGTCCGATAATGGCTTTTTGCCGATACCGATATCAACTGATATATACAGTCGTGGAATTAACACATTATTATGCCTAATTTGGACAACCAGGTTGGTGAACATAAGGTACTTTTAAAAAAATAAAATAAAATAAGATAAATAAATTAAAAACATTTTCTTGAATAAAAAAGAAAGTAAAACAATATAAAAACAGTTACATAGAAACTAGTAATGAATGAAAATGAGTAAAATTAACTGTTAAAGGTTAGTACTATTAGTGGACCAGCAGCACGCACAATCATGTGTGCTTACGGACTGTATCCCTTGCAGACTGTATTGATATATATTGATATATAATGTAGGAACCAGAATATTAATAACAGAAAGAAACAACCCTTTTGTGTGAATGAGTGTAAACGGGGGAGGGAGGTTTTTTGGGTTGGTGCAGTAATTGTAAGTGTATCTTGTGTTTTTAATGTTGATTTAATAAAAAAACAAACAAAAAAAACAGAAAACAATACCGATAAAAAAAAAACGATACCGATAATTTCCGATATTACATATATCGGCAGGCCGATATTATCGGACATCTCTAATCTACAACAATAGTCGTGAAAATAAAGAAAACGCATTGAATGAAAAGGTGTGTCCAAACTTTTGGCCTTGTACTATACATGATGTAAGTACCGTATTTTTCGGAGTATAAGTCGCACCGGAGTATAAGTCGCACCTGCTGATAATGCATAATAAAGAAGGAAAAAAACATATATAAGTCGCACTGGAGCCCGGCCAAACTATGAAAAAAACTGCGACTTATAGTCCGAAAAATACGGTATATATGCAAGTAGTAACATTTATAATAACATTTAATATTTACTCATTTTGATCATTAATTTAAAAAATGTTTCCTTTTTCTCCATCACTGATTATTAC
Source organism: Nerophis lumbriciformis (assembly GCF_033978685.3). Classification (NCBI taxonomy): domain Eukaryota; kingdom Metazoa; phylum Chordata; class Actinopteri; order Syngnathiformes; family Syngnathidae; genus Nerophis; species Nerophis lumbriciformis. Next base: position 63,205,927 of record NC_084549.2, on the reverse strand, counting down.
TCACTGCAGACTTTATGAGAGCCAACAAACATAATACAACAACACTTACTGTACAAGGTTTGCTGTCATTAGGATGCCGACTGCTCGGATTTTCATATATTCCCATTTAGATGAAAAAGACTCATAATCCTCGCAAAGAAACAGGGTCGGGGGACGGACAAGTGTTTTTTGTGCCGTCCTCACCAGTTAGAGTTCCGAAACAGCTGTCAAAGTTTCCCAATTTTTTCACATTATAATCTCACCCATTTACTTGCACACATGATTTACAATAAACTTGCAGGGAGCAGGGAAGCGAGGAAGCAGCAAACCACTCGATGATGTAAACATAGGGACACTTGGAAGTGATCACAGTGCTGCTTTAAAATAGTTTGTCTGCATTAGCGTTTATAATAATACTATCACTAATACTTGGTTAATATTCAAGTCACCAAATGTAAATTGAGTATTGCTGGCGCTTTTTGAATGGTTATTTATTGGATTTTATTTGCGGAATAGTGGAGCTCCCATTGGCTGCGCTGGAAGCTGACTTTTATTCTAAGCGACAATGCTCACTTCCTGTTGACGCAGCAGCAGCCGCGCCTCCAAAGATGGCGCGTGCGCAACAGCGGAAAACAACACACCGACTCTTGAGTTGTTGCCCTCCTAGTAAACTGACAACATTTGAAGTCTGGACATATTTTGGATTGGTAAAGCATGCCCATCACTAGAAAATGCAGCGGAAAAAGTCCCCCGCGAAGGGAGGCAACACTTCAACATGTTGAGCCAACTCCGGAACCAGCTGTCACAACTACACGTCGAGTGCAAGGTACGTCAACACACAATCACACACCATTTAAGTGTCTTTGCGTGTGTTTAGTGAAAACTATTTGCCGTCAGCAAATAAAATTCCCCAAATTAGCCGCACCGTTTTAAGCGTAGGAAAAAAAGTAGCGGCTTATAGTCCGGAATTTATGGTAAATCACCTAATAGGGGTGTGAATCTTTGGACACCTAACGATTCAATCCGATTCTGATTCCTGGAGTGACGATTCGATTCAGAATCGATTTAACTCGATTCATTTGAAACAGATTCTCGTAATGGATTGTTTGTAGATATGTCCAACAATGGCTTTTTTGCCGAAATCCGATATTGTCCAACTCTTAATTACCGATTCCAATATCAACCGATACCGATACATACAGTTGTGGAATTAACACATTATTATGCCTAATTTTGTTGTGATGCCCCGCTGGATGCATTAAACAATGTAACAAGGTTTTCCAAAATAAATCAACTCAAATTATGGGAAAAAATGCCAACATGGCACTGCCATATTTATTATTGAAGTCACAAAGTGCATTATTTTTTTTAAACATGCCTCAAAACAGCAGCTTGGAATTTAGAGATCATGAAGAAGTTGAGGTGGGCGGGGTTGAATTGGGGGGTTGGGGGTAGCGGGGGGTGTATATTGTAGCGTCCCGGAAGAGTTAGTGCTGCAAGGGGTTCTGGGTATTTGTTCTGTTGTGTTTATGTTGTGTTACGGTGCGGATGTTCTCCCGAAATGTGTGTCATTCTTGTTTGGTGTGGGTTCACAGTGTGGCGCATATTTGTAACAGTGTTAAAGTTGTTTATACGGCCACCCTCAGTGTGACCTGTATGGCTGTTGACCAAGTATGCTTTGCATTCACTTGTGTGAGTGAAAAGCCGTAGATATTATGTGATTGGTCCGGCACGCAAGGGCAGTGCCTTTAAGGTTTATTGGCGCTCTGTACTTCTCCCTACGTCCGTGTACCACTCCGTACAGCGGCGTTTTAAAAAGTCAAAAATTTTACTTTTTTAAACCGATACTGATAATTTCCGATATTACATTTTAAAGCATCTCTAATTGTTTGTATAATAATTATAATGAATCTAAAAAAATAATTTAAAAAAAAAAAGGTTACAGGTTAGTAACTTCATCCTGGTTGCATGGAGATGGCCTAAAAATGTGTTATACGAATTTAATCTTACAAAAAAAAAAGTTTATAAAATTGATTTAGTATCGGAAAGAATGAGAATCACAATTCGGACGTGAATCGAATCGATGCGAAAAAAGCAAAGTGTACATGACTTTGTAGCCGCCATCTTTGGCGCTCCCGTTTGAGCGTGCCCTTGTGTGTAGAAAAAGGCCGTGTGGATTACAGCTGGTACACGCTAATTACCGACCAAATAACAAACCCGCTCTTTTATAAACACACACAACTCATCAACACACACCGGAGGGGGCTGCTGTGTAAGCTCTCGGCAGGCGGCCGCGTTAAGAGACCATCTCACCTCTGCCAGGTGACCACACACGGCCACATCCATTTCGAGCAGCGGGGGGTGGCGGCGCTAATGAAAACGACCATCATATTCTTCAACACACACACACGCACACGCACACACACACACACACACACACACACACACACACACACACACACACACACACACACACACACACACACACACACACACACTCGTACTATTTAGGGATTAATCTGGAAATAAGGCCAATTGCGGCAGCGGACGGGAGGGGAGCTAAGTGATGTGAAGGGCTCAGCGGTGGCTGCCTCTTACCTTTTTGTTGTTTTCTTTAATATCCTGAGGATTGAGCGACTTGTAGTCTCTGGTAGAACAGTGGGGGGGTCACAGAGAGAGAGAGAGAGAGAGAGAGTGTGTGTTTAAGTATGCATCACATGTCATGGCAATGTAACATGCAATTTCCGAGCAGCGTAATCAAGAGGGCTAATAGAGTGGAAAAATATGTAAAAATAACACACAGTCGACTGACACATTTGCACAAGCCTAAAAGTGAACATTTTGCAATATTCCTCGCAAAGTGTGCACCGTGATTAGACGGAGACGGATTTCGAGCAGGGTTTTTATTGGTCCGCGCCATGTTCTACTGATAAAATTCACACAAAAAGCACAGCTAGCAATCTGCCAAATCAAGGGCAAAGTGGTGGACTTGACGAGCATATTACCGTATAACGTTGATGATGAACATGTACACGTTATAGTTACGTACATTTGCTTTCTAAGTATGTTAAGTGCCGGAAAAAAATAGTAAAGGAAAATAATAATCATTTAAAGCTGGGGCTTTTACCTTTTTTGACTTTTCCACTCAAATATTTATACTGAATTAGTCATCTTACTCTTGATTTTAATCGTATTCAATAAATATATCGAAGCTACTTACAGTTTAACAGGATAAACCTTGTCAAATTATATGAAAGCATGTGTTAATTACAAATATTATTGTCAAGGCTTAGGTCAGGCTGATTACAAAAGTAAATATTAATCAATTACACTGCAAGGGACTCAAAAAAACGGATGAAAAATAAATGTATATACAATTACGCAGTGCTAAAATAAATAAATTCCAACTTAATTAATAACAAATATGTTTTTTTTAACTAAACTGTCAATAAAATTCAAATGCAAATAAAAATACAAGCTTCACCATTTTAGGCATATTTTTTGCGCTTAAACTTTTCTATGGCTTTAGCCCCAGACTTCTTCTCTTTGTTTGATATTGTCTTTACTGCCACAAGTGACGGCCCTCTGTTAGTTAAGAAACACTGATTTAAAGAGACTTCCTTCGTTTCTTAACCATTGTTGGGCCGCCTAAATGTATCTGCTTCTCAGTTGTGGTCCGTTCGGGTAGCACTGGTACTCAGTTGTAATACACTTTTCCACCACTTATGGTATGATAGTTTATTTGAGAATCATATATACTTTTATTATTATTAAGTTACTAAGAATTTATTTTAGCACTGCGTAATTGTATGTACATTAATTTTTCATCACTTTTTATGAGACCCTTCTTTTGCAGTGCATTTGATTAGTATTCATTTTTGTAAACAGCCTGACCTAAGCTTTAATAATAATATTTGTGATTAACACATGCATTGATGTCTTTTGACAAGGTTTAAACTGTAAGTAGCTTAGCTATAATTATTGAATATGATTAAAATCAAAAGTTAGATTACTAATTCAGTGTTAATATATACGTGGACCATGGGGCCCTCTATTGTGGACAAGGTGGAACCCCTGATCAAAACCACAAAGTTGTTTTTTTCTTAATATTTATTTAATTTAAACATATTGACCCACATAGGATTTATTTTAGTGTGTAAATGTGAAGAATACCAGCCCTTAATATTTTGATATTGTCCCAAAAAAATGCAGAAAGGCCTATATGATATTTTGTAAAAAAATAAATAAAAAGCCAAAGTCATCTCAATAAGTTATATGTATACCAGACTATAAGCCGCTACTTTTTTCCTACACTTTGAGCCCTGCGATTTATAAGACAGAATGTCTAATTTATAGATTTTTCTTCCCTGGTGGCTATAATAACAATACATTTTATTTTTTTGTTTTAAAAACAGGTGTGCTATGGCGCCATCTTTTGGACAAATTCACTTCCTGCGGGTGCTGCAATGTCCTTCTATTCACCAGCAGTGCTTTTTTTTTTCCCCAACCAAAGTGTCATTTAGGCCTCGAGCTGACCATAGCGTTTCTACTAGTATGGACTCTTCATACATCACTCCAAGCAACATTTGTGAGTTTTACAATATAACAAACTGTTTATACTTACTAAACCATCCCATGTGTGATGTCTGTAGGAGTGTTTTCATGCATATTTGTACACGCTATCGTAATGTAATGACGCTAGCGTTGTTAACATTAGCTAATATGCTCACATGTTTAAGGGTGTCTGTATTAGTAATAATACCATACAATGGCATTCTTTTTGTATTGTTTCGGTTTCGTGAATTCACCAAAACGTCACCGTGGAGTTATAGAGTCTGTTTAGCTGATTGGAGAGCTGGCTTCCACAGTTAGTGGGTCCATGACGATGACTTCTGTTTTGTTTGATCAGCCGTTTTACTGCCGTGTTACAGACACCGTTTGGAAACAATTAAGGTGTGTAAATAAAAATTTACAGAATATTACTCTGTAAATAACTCATTTCGCAACGTATATATCTGCTAAAATGGAAAAATATTTTTTTCTTCTAAAATTTAGTGGGTGCAGCTTATATCTCAGTGCGCTCTAAAGTCCGTAGAACATAGTATTTAAATAACTGAGCTCAGTGGCCTAGTGGTTAGAGTGTCCATCGCCCTGAGATCGGTAGGTCGTGAGTTCAAACCCCGGCCGAGTCATACCAAAGATTATAAAAATGGGACCCATTTCCTCCCTGCGTGGCACTCAGCATCAATGGTTGGAATTTGGGGTTAAATCACCAAAATGATTCCTGAGCGCGGCCACCGCTGCTGCTCACTGCTCCCCTCACCTCCCAGGGGGTGGATCAAATGCAGAAAGTAATTTCACCACACCTAGTGTGTGTGTGAATATCAGTGGTAATTAATTAAATACAGTCTGCTTTTTCATTAAATTTTCCTTACATTTTCGCCTTTCTGCTCTTTATGCCCACATGTTGTATTTTTTAAACATTTTTAATTGTGTTTTTAAGAATGTGCCCTGCACTTTGGACAGGTCTGGCTTAAAGATTTAAAAACATCTTACAACATACAGGGAGGTCAGTAAAAAGCTATGAATGTGTTTTTAATAGAGATGTCCGATAATGGCTTTTTTTGCCGATATCCGATATTGTCCAACTCTTAATTACCGATTCCGATATCAACCGATACCGATATATACAGTCGTGGAATTAACACATTATTACGCCTAATTTTGTTGCGACGCCCCGCTGGATGCATTAAACAATGTAACAAGGTTTTCCAAAATAAATCAACTCAAGTTATGGGAAAAAAAATGCCAACATGGCACTGCCATATTTATTATTGAAGTCACAAAGTGCATTATTTTTTTAAACATGCCTCAAAACAGCAGCTTGGAATTTGGGAGAGCATGAGGAGGTTGAGGTGGGCGGGGTTGAGTTGGGAGAGTGGGGGGGG
>NC_084549.2:63187500-63195000 GCF_033978685.3 Nerophis lumbriciformis | reverse complement strand
TGACAATCATTGGTACTTTAACTTTAACAATTTGGGCCAAAAAATAAAAACAGCTTGTTTGGAGGAAGCATTAAGGAGGGCAAGATTGTTTTATAAACATCTCCGCCATGCCTCCGTGCGTGGTTTGATTTCACATTTACGGGACTTATGCAGATCCCAAATACACAAGAAGAGGTAGCAATAGGTAAGAAATGTTGGTATTGCATAATAGGTCCATATAATATAAAGGCTTCAATAGCGTTTTAACATGCTTACTTTCATTTTACAGTGCAACCAGTGAACACGAGATGTCACAAGGGCCAAGATGAAAGACTGGAGGCCGTCACTACTAGCAGCTCATGACCTTTGTGCCCTGTGTGTGTGTGTTTGTGTGTGTGTGTGTATGTGTGTGTGTGTGTGTGTGTGTGTGTGTTGAGTAAAGGAAAGGCCCCTATGGCTGTCTGAGTACAGGGAGACGGCAGCAGGAGCCTGAGGGGCAGACACTTGACATTTCCGGCTCATCTTTAAAAGAGGGCCTTAACCTTTCCCCATACCTTCTGTAGACACGTTTTTTGGGGCCTCGACAACGTCTGTGTGCCGCCCAAATAAACTAAAGCAGGGGGGGGATACAAATCTATATGGAGATCCAGCAAGGAACACGTCACTGACGAATGGAACACAATACAGGTGATGAACACAAAAGAACATGACTGGTTGGTTGAGCTGCATTGTGTGTGTGCATTATTAAGTGTGTGTGTGTTGAGGTGTGGAGTGGTCTTTCTCCAGGCCTTCCCTCTCCCGCTCTTTCAAGTGACGGTGGAAAGTAGCCGTCTAATTTTAGCACCCTAATTACCTGGGATTAGACACCAGGTGCTATTATAGCAATTAGACACATGGCGCGCTGCGGGGGCCGCAGACCTAGCACCCTAGCCCACGGAAAACACACACATATCGGCCGGTGGGAAAACAACAGCCACACACACACACACACACTCACACACACACACAATGCATAACCAGCGGGACAGGCTCACTTGAGTGCTGTATGTGGGACTGAGCCAATAGTGCTTATTCCAACAAATAGGCAATCATTTGCAATTTAAGAATCACTCGAGAACACAACTTCTCAAATATTGGCCGTTGCTTTACTTAACTGCAGAGAGTAATAGGGATCGCCATTGGAACCTTGGGGAAAGTTCCCTAAGATCTCCTTCATCCATCCATCTCGCTGTCCCCTTATTTAAACTGTCCACCATTTCAGCCGCTCTGCCCCTCATCTTTGGAACTCATTACCACCAGACCTTCGTAACTTAGACTCAATATCCCTCTTCAAATCAAGACTCAAAACACACCTATTCCTAACTGCTTATTCATTGTAAATCTTATCGATCTTTGTTGTTGTTGTTGTTTTTATCCAATTGATTTTATTGTTTTGATTTTTGTACGGTGTCCTTGAGTGCCCAGAAAGGTGCCTTATAAGTAACATGTATTGTTTATTATTATTAAAGAAGTTAAATTGGTACCTCAAAAACTGGGGCCCAACTTTTCCACGACAGAGGGGGTCGGGACCCACTCAAGTATTAACACTGAATTAGTCATTTTACTCTTGATTTTAAAGGGGAACATTATCACCAGACCTATGTAAGCGTCAATATATACCTTGATGTTGCAGAAAAAAGACCATATATTTTTTTAACCGATTTCCGAACTCTAAATGGGTGAATTTTGGCGAATTAAACGCCTTTCTATTATTCGCTCTCGGAGCGATGACGTCACAACGTGGCGTCACATCGGGAAGCAATCCGCCATTTTCTCAAACACCGAGTCAAATCAGCTCTGTTATTTTCCGTTTTTTCGACTGTTTTCCGTACCTTGGAGACATCATGCCTCGTCGGTGTGTTGTCGGAGGGTGTAACAACACGAACAGGGACAGATTCAAGTTGCACCAGTGGCCCAAAGATGCGAAAGTGGCAAGAAATTGGACGTTTGTTCCGCACACTTTACCGACGAAAGCTATGCTACGACAGAGATGGCAAGAATGTGTGGATATCCTGCGACACTCAAAGCAGATGCATTTCCAACTGGACTGGACAGATCAGCTTTTAGGAAAAGAGAGCGGATGAGGGTATGTCTACAGAATATATTAATTGATGAAAACTGGGCTGTCTGCACTCTCAAAGTGCATGTTGTTGCCAAATGTATTTCATATGCTGTAAACCTAGTTCATAGTTGTTAGTTTCCTTTAATGCCAAACAAACACATACCAATCGTTGGTTAGAAGGCGATCGCCGAATTCGTCCTCACTTTCTCCCGTGTCGCTGGCTGTCGTGTCGTTTTCGTCGGTTTCGCTTGCATACGGTTCAAACTGATATGGCTCAATAGCTTCAGTTTCTTCTTCAATTTCGTTTTCGCTACCTGCCTCCACACTACAACCATCCGTTTCAATACATGCGTAATCTGTTGAATCGCTTAAGCCGCTGAAATCCGAGTCTGAATCCGAGCTAATGTCGCTATACCTTGCTGTTCTTTCCGCCATGTTTGTTTGTATTGGCATCACTGTGTGACGTCACAGGAAAATGGACGGGTGTATATAACGATGGTTAAAATCAGGCACTTTGAAGCTTTTTTTAGGGATATTGCGTGATGGGTAACATTTTGAAAAAAACTTTGAAAAATAAAATAAGCCACTGGGAACTGATTTTTAATGGTTTTAACCCTTCTGAAATTGTGATAATGTTCCCCTTTAACACTGAATTAGTAATGTTACTCTTGATTTTAATGGTATCTGATAAAAATATCTAACCGATTTACAATTTAACAGGATGAACCTTGTCAAATGATATGTGTCAATCACAAAGATTATCGAGGCTGAGGTCAGACTGATCACAAAAAATAAATACTACCGTATTTTCCGCACTATAAGGCGCACCGGATTATTAGCCGCACCTTCAATGAATTACATATTTCATAACTTTGTCCACCAATAAGCCGCCCCGGATTATAAGCCGCGCCTACGCTGCGCTAAAGGGAATGTCAAAAAAACAGTCAGATAGTTCAGTCAAACTTTAATAATATATTGAAAACCAGCGTTCTAACAACTCTGTCCCAAAATGTACGCAAATGTGCAATCACAAACATAGTAAAATTCAAAATGGTGTAGAGCAATAGCAACATAATGTTGCTCGAACGTTAATGTCACAACACACAAAATAAACATAGCGCTCACCTTCTGAAGTTATTCTTCATTCGTAAATCCTTCGAATTCTTCGTCTTCGGTGTCCGAATTGAAAAGTTGCGCAAGCGTGGGATCCAAAATGGCCGGTTCCGTCTCGTCGAAGTAATCGGAGTCAGTGTCGCTGTTGTTGTCCAGTAGTTCTGTGAATCCTGCCTTCCGGAAAGCTCGGACCACAGTTGTGACCGAAATATCTGCCCAGGCATTTACGATCCACTGGCAAATGTTGGCGTATGTCGTCCGGCGCTGTCTGCCCGTCTTAGTGAAGGTGTGTTCGCCTTCGGAGCTGTGTGAAAAAAGCCACCCGGCCTCTTCGCGTAAACTTCCCTTAACCACTCGCTCATCTTTTCTTCATCCATCCATCCCTTCGAGTTAGCTTTTATGATGACGCCGGCTGGAAAGGTCTCTTTTGGCAAGGTCTTCCTTTTGAATATCACCATGGGTGGAAGTTAGCATGGCAAGCTAGAACCACAGTGAAGGATGACTTCTCATTCCCTGTGGTGCGAATATTCACCGTACGTGCTCCCGTTCCACAGTGCGGTTCACAGGAATATCAGTTGCTGTGAAATACGGTAGTAATCCGTGTGCGGATGGAGAGATTGCGTCTTTTTATGAACCGGATCCTTGTCGCTTAGTAGGAGCCATTTTGTGGTCTTTACAGATGTAAACAGGAAATGAAACGTACGGTGATATCCGCGCGTTTTTTCTTCTTCTTCCGGGGGCGGGTGGTTGCTTACAGTAGAAGAAGAAGCGCTTCCTGTTCTATGGGGGCGGGTGCTTTCCTTGGCGGTTGCTTGCGTAGAAGAAGAAGCGCTTCCTGTTCTACCGGGAAAAAAGATGGCGGCTGTTTACCGAAGTTGCGAGATCGAAACTTTATGAAAATGAATCGTAATAAAGCGCACCGGGTTATAAGGCGCACTGTCAGATTTTGAGAAAATGTGTGGTTTTTAGGTGCGCCTTATAGTGCGGAAAATACGGTACTCAAATATACTGGGACTCATAAAAACTGATGAAAAAACGAATGTACATACAATTACACAGGGCTAAAAAAAGTAAAGTCACCCGCTTTGGCGTCACTATAGACAGTGATTTTAAAGTTGATGTTACGACCGGGTCGCATGGTGATGAGGGGTTTGTTCTCCCCGGATGCAAATGGTCGAATCCGGACAGGACTTGTAGGTAAGGACATGATTTAATAGTAAATGAACACAAAAACTTTACAAAACAGAAAACAAACCGACGGAATAATGTGCCGATCGCACCTGAAGCTAAGGCTACTACTTAGCACAGACTAGGGATCACTAGCAGGGGCTAGGAGACAAGCAAAACTAACGTAACAGTAGCGTGACGCAAATAAAGAAGCCAGACCGACTGACTGGCAAAGGCAGGCTTAAATAACGTCAGTGATTACAAACAGGTGCGCGTCCGGAACACAAGAGGCAGGTGAATTTAATAAGTAGCCATTGTAACTAAACTCAGGAGGTGCAAAAACAGGAACTAAAGGAGTCCAAAACAAACAGAATACACAAAACATGATCCGGTCCACGGATCATGACACTTGACAAGTCAATGGCGTTTTAAAATCGTGTTTTTATCATCTTCGTCTTTTAGCAAAAGTAAAACCGTTTTTATTTTTTTGAACAAGTCGTGCATGCTTTTATTTCAAGTTGCCTGGACTACTGCCATGCACTTTATGTTGGCATTAGCCAAAAAGCTCTCTCCCGGTTGCAGTTAGTCCAGACTGACTTTTAACAGGGGCCAGGAAACGCGAGCATACAGTATAACCCCAATTCTTGAGACTTTGCACTGGCTCCCTGTTCATTTCAGAATTGATTTTAACATTTTGCTGTTTGGTTTTAAAACTTTACATGGGCTGGCACCTCAGTATATCTCGGACCTCATCCAATTTTACACTCCTGCGCGCGCTCTGAGGTCCGAGAGCCAGCTCCAGCTCGTGGTGCCCAAGACCAGACTTAAAACCGGGGGAGATAGGGCCTTCTCTCTTGTCTGCCATAAGCTCTGGAACACTCTGCCCCTCCAACTGCTCCCACAGTGGAGTGTTTTAAGTCTTGTCTTAAGACCCACTTTTATTCTCTGGCTTTTAACACTACGTGAGTGTGTGGTCATCTGTGTTTTTAAATTTTTATTTGTATTTATTGTTTTGATTGGTTTCATCCTTTAACATCGTTTTAATCATATTCATTTTTATATTGTTTTTATATTTATTTATTTTGTTTTTATTCAGTCATTGGTGGAGCTAAGGATAGTATTTGAATCTTGTTTTTAATATTTTTGTGCAGCACTTTGGAAACATTTTTGTTGTTTAAATGTGCTATATAAATAAAGTGGATTGAATTGGATAAATACTAACTAAATACATATATATATATATATATATATATATATACACACATATATATATATATATACATATATATATATTTACATATACATATACATGTTTCTTAAATAAACTGTCAATAAAATTAATTGCAAATGAAAATACAAGCTTCACCACTTTAGTCATATTTTTTGCACTTAAGAAACTTCTTTAAGAATTTAGCTCCAGACTTCTTCTGTTTGTTTGATATTGTCATTGTACATGTCAAGCTACTTCCAGAACGTAAATGACCGCCATAACCACAACACCAGGGGGAGCTCCACAAACCACGTCAAACACAGATTCCGATCTAACAAAGGTCTTAACTCATTCTCCTTCTATGCCACATCAATATGAAATGCACTCCCAACAGGTGTACAAGAAAGTGCATCTCTACCCTCCTTAAAAAACTCACTAAAGGAACACCTCCAGGCAGCTACAACCCTAGCCTAACCCCCTCCCCCCACCACATCCCACCTCCCCGGATTGTAAATAATCAAATGTAAATACCGTATTTTTCGGAGTATAAGTCGCACCGGCCGAAAATGCATAATAAAGAAGGAAAAAAAACATATATAAGTCGCATTTTTTGGGGAAATAAATCTATTTGATAAAACCCAACACCAAGAATAGACATTTGAAAGGCAATTTAAAATAAATAAAGAATAGTGAACAACAGGTTGAATAAGTGTAAATAACCAACTGAGAACGTGCCTGGTATGTTAACGTAACATATTATGGTAAGAGTCATTCAAATAACTATAACATATAGAACATGCTATACGTTTACCAAACAATCTGTCACTCCTAATCGCTAAATCCCATGAAATCTTATACGTCTAGTCTCTGACGTGAATGAGCTAAATAATAGTATTTGATATTTTACGGCAATGTGTTAATAATTTCACACATACGTCGCTCTTTAGTATAAGCCGCACACTATGAAAAAAACTGCGACTTATAGTTCGAAAAATACGGTAATCAAATGTATATACTTGTTCTTATGCTTTCTGAGCTCACTATGGTCACCGCTCGCTGTACATATCCTACCAAGTCAGACCTACACTGTTTCAATGTCCATTTCTCAGATGATATAATTGTTGATGACTGAAGTATGCTGATAACAACCCAACCTAACCCCCTCCATATCCCACCCCCCGGATGGTAAATAATGCAAATAATTCAATGTATATACTCTGATGATTAACTTGTGTGATGACTGTACTATGCTGATAGTATATATTTGTGCCATGAATTGATTAACGTGGACCCCGACTTAAACAAGTTGAAAAACGTATTCGGGTGTTACCATTTAGTGGTCAATTGTACGGAATATGTACTGTACTGTGCAATCTACTAATAAAAATCTCAATCTATCAATCAATGCCACATGTGGTATTACAACCGAGTACCACAGCTGAGAAACAGATATTTTTGGCAGGCCGCCAATGGGCCCTAGCCCTATGGTCAACAAACCACTGGTCTAAGGAACCCTAGCTTGTGTTCTACTCCAACAGGGACAACATGTGGATTTCAGATGTCCCTGTAATCACAGGGTCCTCCTGCTCTATCAGAGTGGGCCATCACAACTGGTCTTTCCGCCACTCTCGAAAACAACCTAAAACTGTTATGATCCCTTTAAAAATGTCAAGTCCAAACTCTTCCAGCAGATCTGGGACAAACACCATGTCTACTTTCACAGCAGCCTTTCATTTGGAGCGAAATTCTTACAAGGAGCCAAAATGCACGGCATTAACTTACAGCAGGGTCCTCCTGCCTGCAGGATTGTGCGCATGTGTGTGTGTCTTTTATCAGTGTGTGTCACTGTAACACACACACACACACACACACACACACACACACACACACAGGCGTGTAGCTAGCTGGGCTGGAGGGTAGGATTAGCAAA
>NC_084549.2:63180000-63182500 GCF_033978685.3 Nerophis lumbriciformis | reverse complement strand
GGAGCCTACGGCAACACAAGACCGTGCACACACACACACACACACACACACACACACACACACACACACACATGTACTGTACATGCATATACTGTCAATCTAATGCACGTACACTCCATAGAAAATCATGCAGTATTGTGCTATAATGGACAGTTTTAAGAAGGTGAGCAAACACACGTTAACACCTTTATCCAACTCACACACACACACACACACTTGAGTTGCATATTCAGGAAGGCGGGTGCACTTCAGCGGGTCGTCCAGCAGGCTTTTGAAAAGCTGCAATTTGATTGGCTACACTCCAACGACCAACACGCTCAATTATTTAATTGCACCCCTTAACCAAACAAACGGATTGTTTAATGTGCACTTGGCCTCTTTTCATTAGAAAGAAGAAAAAAAACAAAGAGGACTAAAAAAAAAAAAAAAAAACAGATTGGGCCACGTCATCTTACCCATGAAATTACGCCTCCGATTTCAAACGCCGCCTGCATGAGAGCAGAGAGCAGGAAGCAAAGTCCAATCAAAAGTTCAATTATGTAAATGGAGATGTGGAGTGGATGGAACAATGTGGGGGTGTGGGGACAAAAGGCTGGAACAGGAGAAGAGAGAGAATGTAGCGTGAAAAATAATACACATTAACATACAAAAGGAAATATCGCATTACTGTTGTAATCGCGCTGGGGGGGGGGGCGTCTGTGTGCATGTACGTGTGACCGCGCATGCAGACGCCGCTAAGTGACATCAGGCATCAGCAGACGGCAGCGACCGCGGTGACTCACCGTGTTGACACGCCGCCTGCGACGCAAAGTGAAACAAGAACTTGTAAAGATGTAGAATTTGAAAGCAATAAAATAACAGAAGTGGGGGGAAAAAATTATCGATTCTCCGATGCATGAAGAATAGAACATGGGCGATTCATGAAACCATGGACAAATGTCCAAACATCGATTGTTTATAGAGAAGCCCGATAATGGCTTTTTTTGCCGATATTCCGATATTGTCCAACTCTTAATTACCGATTCCGATATCAACCGATACTGATATATACAGTCGTGGAATTAACCCATTATTATGCCTAATTTTGTTGTGATGCCCCGCTGGATGCATTAAACAATGTAACAAGGTTTTACAAAATAAATCAACTCAAGTTATGGAAAAAAATGCCAACATGACACTGCCATATTTATTATTGAAGTCACAAAGTGCATTATTTTTTTTAACATGCCTCAAAACAGCAGCTTGGAATTTGGGACATGCTCTCCCTGAGAGAGCATGAGGAGGTTGAGGTGGGCGGCTCTGGGGGGGTGTATATTGTAGTGTCCCGGAAGAGTTAGTGCTGCAAGGGTTTCTGGGTATTTGTTCTGTTGTGTTTATGTTGTGTTACGGTGCGGATGTTCTCCCGAAATGTGTTTGTCATTCTTGTTTGGTGTGGGTTCACAGTGTGGCGCATATTTTGTAACAGTGTTAAAGTTGTTTATACGGCCACCCTCAGTGTGACCTGTATGGCTGTTGACCAAGTATGCTTGCATTCACTTGTGTGTGTGAACAGCCGTAGATATTATGTGACTGGGCCGGTACGCAAAGGAAGTGCCTTTAAGGTTTATTGCCGCTCTGTACCTCTCCATAAAATTTACTTTTTGTAGCTGAGATAGGCTCCAGCGCCCCCCGCGACCCCGAAGGGAATAAGCGGTAGAAAATGGATGGATGGATGGATGGAACCGATACCGATAATTTTGAGACAGATATCGATAATTTCCGATATTACATTTTAAAGCATTTATCGACATCCCTAGTACAAATATATATTTATTAAAACACTCCTACAGACATCCCACATGGGACGGTTTAGTAAGTAAGAATTGTTTTAGTTATATTGTAAATCTTACAAATGTTGCTTGGAGTGATACGTTTAAATTCATACGAGTAGAAATGCAATGGACGAAGGAAAGACGGAAAAGCACTTGTACATTCCGGTTGAAAGCTCTAAACAGAAGGGCACTACAGCACCTGCAGTGAGCGCACTTGTCCAAAAAATGGCGCCATAGCACAAACAATAACACTATTTTTCAGCGTCTTTGCATCGGTTTATGAAAACGATTTGGTTTATGACGGTCGGTGAAGAAAAATACATAAATTAGCCGCACCGTTTTATAAACCACGGGGATGCAAAGCGTAGGGAAAAAAGTAGCGGCTTATAGTCCAAAATTTAGGGTATATAAAAATGTAAAAAAAAAAAGTGGTCTTCTCCTCCTGGACCATTTTGCTCCCTAGTCTGCTACCAAAGACACAACCGCGCAAAAACAGCAAAGACGAAGCAGAGCGGGCGGGAAAAGCGATGCGATCGCAAGTGTTGACAAATGAAAATCAAGAGATGAGACACAGTTTGTAGGCGGCGGCAGACAAAGGGGCGACTGTGCCAGCCCGCGGTGTTCAGCCGGCGTGCTCACTCGTCTAACATGTGACACGGCAGCTTAATGTGCTCTAAGCGCTGGCTTTG
>NC_084549.2:63050000-63175000 GCF_033978685.3 Nerophis lumbriciformis | reverse complement strand
TATATATATATATATATATATATATATATATATTAGGGCTGCAACAACGAATCGATAAAAATCGATTATAAAAATAGTTGGCGATTAATTTAGTCATCGATTCGTTAGATCTATGCTATGCGCATTTCTTTTTTAATTATTATTATTTTTATTTTATAAACCTTTATTTATAAACTGCAACATTTACAAACAGCTGAGAAACAATAATACAAATAAGTATGGTGCCAGTATGCTGTTTTTTTTCCAATAAAATACTGGAAAGGATAGAATTGTAGTTTGTCTCTTTTATCCGATTATTAATCGATTAATCGAAGTAATAATTGACAGATTAATAGATTATCAAATTAGTCGTTAGTTGCAGCCCTAATATCAGGGCTGCAACTAACGATTAATTTGATAATATACATACGCAAATTGATATATATATATATATATCAATTTGCACGCACGCACGCACGCACGCACGCACGCACGCACGCACGCACGCACGCACGCACGCACGCACGCACGCACGCACGCACGCACGCACGCACGCACGCACGCACGCACACACACACACACACACACACACACACACACACACACACAGGTTATCATTTGGAATGGGGACCAAGTTTTTAATCATCACTTGTGGGGACCACCCTTTCTACAGGTTGTGGAGGCATAAAAAAAATGAGGTAGAATGGCCACTGCCCAGTTAGCTCATACACGTCTTTAAATCTCTGGATTGATGAAGTAATGTGCTGATCATTCTTACTGGGGACCCTGGGGAAAAAAGTATTTTTTGGACTATAAGTCGCAGTTTTTTTCATAGTTTGGCCGGGGGTGCGACTTATACTCAGTAGCGACTTATGTGTGAAATTATTAACACATTACCGTAAAATATCAAATAATATTATTTAGCTCATTCACGTAAGAGACTAGACGTATAAGATTTCATCGGATTTAGCGATTAGGAGTGATAGATTGTCTGGTAAACGTTAGGGCTGCGAATCTTTGGGTGTCCCACGATTCGATTCAAAATCAATTTTTTTTCAATTCAACACTATTCTCGATTCAAAAACGATATTTTCCCGATTCAGTAGTAAGTAATGTGCTGATCATTCTTACTGGGGACCCTGGAGAAAAAGAGTTAATATGGTTCATGGGGACCAAATTTAAATAATTTTGCATAATTCACACAAATTTGTACGTGACTACTGAGGACCATTTAAAAAGAAAATCACACTCAAACCAACCAGTAAACAAGTTTTATGGTCCAAAGCTTAAAAATCACTTAGGCATCTTCAGAATGGATCTGACTATCATTTAAAAAGGTTTCCCTTTAGGGGACCTGTTTTTATGTCCCCATACCATCAGAGGTCCCCTAAAGGTGACTGTGTAAACAGAGCGATGTCCCCATTAGGAAGCATTGCCAGAACACACACACACACACACACACACACACACACACACACACACACACACACACACACACACACACACACACACACACACACACACACACACACACACACACACACACGCACACACATGGTTTTCTCTCAATGTGGCCCTACAGTCAAAATAATTCCCCAGGTCCGGTCTAGTCTAAACCTTTCATGGAGACATTTGGGGTGAACACCCCAGTGAGACCACTGCAGTGAAAGACGCTTTGAATCCTTCCCCCAACTCCTAAGACACCTGGGATGTTGTCTCTGTTCTGTGATGCCCAACGGGGCGATTTTCAGTAGTAGTCCATGGGTGCATGGACTACTACTGTACTAAAATGCACCCCACCCCCATCCCTCGCCGCTTCACCCCCCGTGGTATGATAGACAATGGAGCAGGACCTCTGGTGGAAGCCCCGTTGCAAGTCTGAAGTTTTGTGTGTCGTAATATGTACATGTGCTTTGCTCAAGCTTTTTTTCTGATCTCAAACCAATAGGAGCTTAGTTTGAGATTTGCTTTTTTCTTCCTGTGTTTACCTTATCCCCATCATTTTTACGGGGAGCCGCACTTGTGGCAACCCATTCAGTTTCCTGTATACTGTACGTCTGTTCTTGGACAGGTTTGTAGTGAAAATGAAATGTTGTTGTTCTTTTTAAGTGCAATGACAAACAAATTCATTGATTAGGACAGGGGTGCTCACACTTTTTCTGCAGGCCAGCTACTTTTCAATTGATCAAGTCGTGGGGATCTACCTCATTTATATATATAATTTATATTTACTTATTTATGAAATATATGTTTTTGTTAACAAGTTAAATGTGTTTAATGATAATGCAAGCATGTTTAACACATATAGTTAATATTGTTAACAAGTTAAAGGTGTTTAATGATAATACAAGCATGTTTAACACATAGTTAATATTGTTAATAAATTAAAGGTGTTTAATGATAATACAAGAATGTTTAATACATATAGTTAATATTGTTAACAAGTTAAAGGTGTTTAATGATAATGCAAGCATGTTTAACACATATAGTTAATATTGTTAACAAGTTAAAGGTGTTTAATGATAATACAAGAATGTTTAATACATATAGTTAATATTGTTAACAACTTAAAGGTGTTTAAAGATAATACAAGCATGTTTAACACATATAGTTAATATTGTTAACAAGTTAAAGGTGTTTAAAGATAATACAAGCATGTTTAACACATATAGTTAATATTGTTAACAAGTTAAAGGTGTTTAATGATAATGCAAGTATGTTTAACACATATAGTTAATATTGTTAAAAAATTAAAGGTGTTTAATGATAACACAAGTATGTTTAATATATATAGTTAATATTGTTAACAAGTTAAAGGTGTTTAAAGATAATGCAAGCATGTTTAACACATATAGTTAATATTGTTAATAAATTAAAGGTGTTTAATGATAATACAAGAATGTTTAATATATATAGTTAATATTGTTAACAAGTTAAAGGTGTTTAAAGATAATGCAAGCATGTTTAACACATATAGTTAATATTGTTAACAAGTTAAAGGTGTTTAATGATAATACAAGCATGTTTAACACGTAGTTAACATTTTTAACAAGTTAAAGGTGTTTAATGATAATACAAGCATGTTTAACACATATAGTTAATATTGTTAACAAGTTAAAGGTGTTTAAAGATAATACAAGCATGTTTAACACATATAGATTCCTTTCTTTCATGAAGACAAGAATATAAGTTGGTGTATTACCTGATTCTGATGACTTGCATTGATTGGAATCAGACAGTGGTGCTGATAATGTCCGCATTTTCGAATGGAGGAGAAAAAAAGTCCTCCTTTCTGTCCAATACCACATGAATGTGGTTGGTTTTTGGCATCTTATTTGTCCAGCTTCCGTACTCCTCTGTATACACTTTACAAGAAATACATTGTCGGCAAACTCCGTAGCTTGCTAGCTTGTGCACGCCAGCTTTCTGAGACTCTTATTTTGTTAGCGCAACTGTGCAACTGTGCAGTCGGTCTTTGGAGTTTTGACGACAGGTACGGCGCCAGAGTCTGTTGAAATAAAGTGTTTCTCGCCTTCCAGTCGGTAATTCTAATGAGCTGGCAGCAGCCAGCGTCATCTCAGAAGACCCTCGGGTGCCGTGAATGTCAATCAAGTGACGTCATAGTGAAGATTTATGATCGCTCATTTTTAGGACTATTTTTTTAATGCCTGGCTGGTGATCGACTGACACACCCTCCGAGATCGACCGGCCGCTCGCGATCGACGTAATGAGCACCCCTGGATTAGGAGGTGTGATTTATTACACTAATAAAAATCTAACACGGTTGGTAGTACTGGTCCATTGATTATCGCAATCAGCACTAAAGGAATCCGTCCGTATTTCCGCCATTAGTGACGGGAGGAGGAGGGTGCTAGAGGGTCTTATAAAGAGGCAATTAGAGCCTTATCATTTCTCTTTTCTTCACACAAGAGTGCACATTTAAGTGCGCACACAAAGAAGATGGAAGAATTCATAAGCTACTTCTGAGCATCTCTTTAAGCTGTGGAGAACATTTGGTTTAATTCAATTAAAAACGTAGCGGGGGCAACGTCAAGTACGACCCGAGTAGAGTGTGGTATGGCTAACCGCGGCGCCATTGTGCACGGTGGGGGGTGGTCTCGGACCTTTTGGGGGTCTAAAGAGTTTTTCGAGAGCGCAGACTTTTATCAGGTCAGCCAAAGCCCCCTTTAAAGCTCGCCCCCAAAGCCCAGGTCCTTGTGGGCTTAGACCCACACACCTGGAGGAGCGGGTCCGAGTTAAGTCCAGATTAAGATAATGTTACTTCTTCTGCGGCCGCCATGTCATTCAAACCCCCGGCCTCCACGGCCACTGGATAGAGGAACACACCAGACAAAAAGGTTTGCTTCATTCTGCGCATACACGCACACACAAAGGACTTTGTGGCCATCCTCATAAGCCCTATTAGTCGGCTACAGAGCCTCTCATAGCAGACATCAATCATGGAAGGATTAGTAAATTCCCCCTTTAAATGAGTGGCAAGGGAAACTTCCCTTCAAGACCAAAGCAAGTCTCTGCCTCTCTTTCAGAGATTACACAGCGATTTGTTTTCATTTGGTTCCATCTTCATCGTTTTCTGTCTCACTCGCTTTTCATTTCTCCCCCGTACGCCATCCTGCTTGCAGCTTGTGAGGTAATCCTTGGCAGATAAAACTAAAGAGGACTTACCAAAGGCAGATTACAAGCGGCGCTTTGCGGAAGGCCCTTTTACAGCAGCCGACGCGGGTATTGAGAGTGAGCTCTGGCGCAGTGCTTAACTTATGAACTCGACATGCACCCGCCAGAGGAGGAGGAGGTGGAGAAATGATAGGCGCATTACAGTAACTGGATCAAAATATGTGTCACAACACACACACACACACACACACACACACACACGGCTGCCTTTCAAGGTAAGTACAGTATGTATAAAATTGAAAGGTCTCACAACTTCTTCGAACGGACTTTGAAACCCATCAAAACACTATTTTCTATTTCAGTGTTCAGCCAAAGGCCCTGGAGGGTCGCCAACAAATATCTGCTTCTCAGCTGTGGTCCGTATGGGTACTCGGGTGTAATACACTTTCCCACCACTTGTGGCAGTAATGACAATGTCAAACAAACAGAAGAAGTCTGGAACTAAAGTCACAGGCCCCGTTTACTAGGGCTGTGAATCTTTGGGCACACTACTGCACGATTCGAGTTGATTCAGAATCGATTCTCAATTCATAACGATTCTACTTTTTTTAACAACATTGGGCGCCAGTTTTATGATTAAATACATTTCTCCATAATATGGATAAACAGCTTTAATAAATTCCTATATTACTTAAAAGAAAACTGGTTTTATTAAATACAATTCTACCCAAACATTTAATAAAGTCAAATATAAATAAGGCAAGAAGAGACGTATCCAACACTTCTCTTTTCCAAAGTAAATCTGTACAGCAAATATGGGCATCTACATCAACAATATAATTTGCCTGAGTGGCTGGACAGGACAGATTAAAAAAAAATATACATACCGTATTTTTCGGACTATAAGTCGCACATTTTTTGGTGCGACTTATACTCAGGAGCGACTTATGTGTGAAATTATTAACACATTACCGTAAAATATCAAATAATATTATTTAGCTCATTCACTTAAGAGACTAGACGTATAAAATTTCATGGGATTTAGCGATTAGGAGTGACAGATTGTTTGGTAAACATATAGCATGTTCTATATGTTATAGTTATTTGAATGACTCTTACCATAATATGTTACGTTAACATACCAGGCACGTTCTCAGTTGGTTATTTATGCCTCATATAACGTACACTTATTCAGCCTGTTGTTCACTATTCTTTATTTATTTTAGATTGCCTTTCAAATGTCTATTCTTGGTGTTGGCTTTTATCAAATAAATTTCCCCCAAAAATGTGACTTATACTCCAGTGCGACTTATATATGTTTTTTTCCTTTTTTATTATGCATTTTCGACCGGTGCGGTTTATACTCCGGAGCGAATTATAATACGAAAATTACGGTATATATATTCCAGACTATAAGCCACTACTTTTCCTGCCTATAAAACGCTGCGACTAATTTATGGATTTTTCTTCGCTGACGGCTGGCCAAGAAGTAAATGGTTTACAAAAACAACAACAAGCAAACACACTAAATGTGTGTTATTGTTTGTGCTATGGCACAATTTTTTGGACGAGTTCGCTTACTGCAGGTGCTACAGTGGCTGCATTGCCCTTCTATTTCGACCTTTTGTTTTTTTAGTTTTTTTAAACCTACCGGACGTATACAGTTGCTGTTCGGTCTTATACTCGTCCATAGCGTTTTACTCATATGGATTCCTCATTCATCACTCCAATCAACGTTTAGAAGTTAAACTCTATTTACCCGGATAAATGGGAAAGTTCCTGTAAAGTTTGAAAAAGAGCCTCATGTCGACAAACTCATCAAGTCCCGGAATACCAATAAGAGTGTGTAACACAAGAATATAAATAAAACTAGAAGAACTATGTCAACAAAACCCTTATCTCTCATTGTTACGTTAACATACCAGGCACGTTCTCAGTTGGTTATTTATGCCTCATATAACGTACACTTATTCAGCCTGTTGTTCACTATTCTTTATTTATTTTAAATTGCCTTTCAAATGTCTATTCTTGGTGTTGGGTTTTATCAAATAATTGTCCCCAAAAAATGCGACTTATATGTTTTTTTCCTTCTTTATTATGCATTTTCGGCCGGTGCGACTTATACTCCGGTGCGACTTATACTCCGAAAGATACGATATGTATATATATATATATATATATATATATATATATACAAACCCTGTTTCCATATGAGTTGGGAAATTGTGTTAGATGTAAATATAAACGTAATACAATGATTTGCAAATCCTTTTCAACCCATTTTCAGTTGAATAAGCTACAAAGACAACATTTTGATGTTCAAACTGATAAACCTTTTTTTTTTTTTGCAAATAATCATTAACTTTAGAATTTGATGCCAGCAACACGCGACAAAGAAGTTGGGAAAGCTGGCAATAAATACTGATAAAGTTGAGGAATGCTCATCAAACACTTATTTGGAACATCCCACAGGTGCGCGGGCTAATTGGGAACAGGTGGGTGCCATGATTGGGTATACAAGTAGATTCCATGAAATGCTCAGTCATTCACAAACAAGGACGGGGCGAGGGTCACCACTTTGTCAACAAATGCATGAGCAAATTGTTGAACAGTTTAAGAAAAACCTTTCTCAACCAGCTATTGCAAGGAATTTGGGGATTTCAATATTCTGGTTACAGAATGCCATTTGTTTACAACTGAATGGAATGCTTACACATGGGATTCCGACTATTTTGGACTGGTAGTAGTCGATCCACAGCGATCGTTCTGCCACACAATACCTCAATGTCGTTGGCTTTGACAGTTAGGATTGCTCAGTTTGCATTAAAACTGTTGTTTTTTCTCAATACGATAGGGCGAAACCATCCTTGCCCAGGCACACCCTCCTGGTTTTTTGGAGAATAAATATTTGGCGTTTTGGCACCAACTGTTTGGACTAGATCTGGCCAATCTAAGTCTATGAGCAGGAACTGATGAAGACTACTCGGATGAGAGACGAAACGTCTTCCAAGACGAACCAAACAGTCCAGTTGCGAACTATAGAACACCTTGAGATGACAACGATCTGGTACATAGCTAGACTAAAATAACAAATCTTTCGTACGTGCACATTTTTTTCTTCCGCAATTTAAAAAATAAATAAATGAAATGTCAATTGCTGTGGTAGAATCCGGGGGATTATTGCCGAGTTTTCATTTCGAAGCTTACTTTGAACGGAACAGGAAGTCACAGCCATAACTAGACAGTATTTATCTTTTTATGCAGTGATAATGATGAATTTAACAATACTACGACGACTAAGCAGGCACTTTAGCAATACCAAGAACTGGACTAGATGAGTTGATCGACAGACTAGTTGTCAACACAACTGTTGCGTAACACAAAACCGCAAACATACAGCAACAACTATAGCCTCATCCACTTGTTTGTGTGAATCTAATTGACAATCAGCGGTGGCCTTCAGCCTCACTTGATGACAGCGCTGACCCGCGGCATGAAAGCACAAGAGGAAGTCCTATAACTGGACCCGAGGAGAAACTTCTCTCCCACAAGATCCAATGTCAGACCACTCAGAGGCTGCAAATAAGCGTTGGGCACGGGAGGGGGTCCTCACAGGTAGAAAGCAGACATTGAGAGGCTCTGAGGTGGCTTTGCTCAAGTTAAGGATTATTCTGCTAATATTACACATCTTATAGAAACAGGCTGAGGAGAGTTGGGCAGTTGTACATCGGTGTATTGAATACTCTTTAGACCAGGGGTGCTCATTACGTCGATCGCGATCTACCGGTCGATCTCGGAGGGTGTGTCAGTCGATCACCAGCCAGGCATTAAAAATATAGTCCTAAAAATGAGCGATCATAAATCTTCACTATGACGTCACTTTCGTCACTTGATTGACATTCACGGCACCCGAGGGTCTTCTGAGATGACGCTGGCTGCTGCCAGCTCATTAAAATTACCGACTGGAAGGCGAGAAACACTTTATTTCAACAGACTCTGGCGCCGTACCTGTCGTCAAAACTCCAAAGACCGACTGCACAGTTGCACAATAAAAGCTCTGCTTCATCCTGCCTGCGCTACCAAAATAAGAGTCTCAGAAAGGTGGCGTGCACAAGCTAGCAAGCTACGGAGTTTGCCGACAATGTATTTCTTGTAAAGTGTATACAAAGGAGTACGGAAGCTGGACAAATAAGATGCCAAAAACCAACCACTTTCATGTGGTATTAGACAGAAAGGAGGACTTTTTTTCTCCTCCATTCGAAAATGCAGACGTTATCATCACCACTGTCTGATTCCAATCAATGCAAGTCATCAGAATCAGGTAATACACCAACTTATATTCTTGTCTTCATGAAAGAAAGGAATCTATATGTGTTAAACATGCTTGTATTATCTTTAAACACCTTTAACTTGTTAACAATATTAACTATATGTGTTAAACATGCTTGTATTATCTTTAACCACCTTTAAGTTGTTAACAATATTAACTATTTGTGTTAAACATGCTTGTATTATTTTTAACCACCTTTAACTTGTTAACAATATTAACTATATGTGTTAAACATTCTTGCATTATCTTTAAACACCTTTAACTTGTTAACAATATTAACTATATGTATTAAACATACTTGTATTATCATTAAACACCTTTAATGTATTAACAATATTAACTATATGTGTTAAACATGCTTGCATTATCATTAAACACCTTTAACTTGTTAACAAAAACATATATTTCAGAAATAAGTAAATACACATTATATATATGAATGAGGTAGATCCCCACGACTTGATCAATTGAAAAGTAGCTCGCCTGCAGAAAAAGTGTGAGCACCCCTGCTTTAGACCTACTGGTAGAAAAGAAAATGACATAACATTGCGGACTGTGGCAAAATTAGCTCAGCGCTTCAGGCTGCACTCTTTTTACATTTCAACTTTTCAAACAAGGCATTTAATGTCCAATCATTAGGATATTTGTACAGGTTATACAGTATTTTTTTCTAAAATGTGTCTTAAATGCCGATACAAAAAAGATTGTGGAATTTTAAAAGGTCTCCTATTTTGTAACAGTGACCTTTCTAATTACAGTATGTTCGACTTTTGCAGCAATGTTGGGAGAAAAAACGCTCAAATGCCAGCTTTTGAAGTCTGAAGTTTCGGCATTTCCTGAAATAATGACGGAAAAACCTAATTCCTTATGAACATACAAGTAGTTACTCTGCTACCCAAGTATGTACAACAGTTCTTCTCAACAAAACAGGTGAAACACAACCTTAGGGGACGAATAAACTTAACATTGGTATGCACGTACAACACTTAAGACCTTAAATAATACCTTAAATTATGGAATGGATCAAGCAAAGAAGTCAAAGTACTAATATGATCCAGTTTAGGAAGCTGTCCACACACAACCTGTTTACAAAGTACAAACCCCGTTTCCATATGAGTTGGGAAATTGTGTTAGATGTAAATATAAACGGAATACAATGATTTGCAAATCCTTTTCAACCCATATTCAATTGAATGCACTACAAAGACAAGATATTTGATGTTCAAACTCAAACTTTATTTTTTTTTTGCAAATAATAATTAACTTAGAATTTCATGGCTGCAACATGTGCCAAAGTACTTGGGAAAAGGGCATGTTCACCACTGTGTTACATGGCCTTTCCTTTTAACAACACTCAGTAAACGTTTGGGAACTGAGGAGACACATTTTTTAAGCTTCTCAGGTGGAATTCTTTCACATTCTTGCTTGATGTACAGCTTAAGTTGTTCAACAGTACGGGGTCTCCGTTGTGGTATTTTATGCTTCATAATGCGCCACACATTTTCAATGGGAGACAGGTCTGGACTACAGGCAGGCCAGTCTAGTACCCGCACTCTTTTACTATGAAGCCACGTTGATGTAACATGTGGCTTGGCATTGTCTTGCTGAAATAAGCAGGGGCGTCAATGGTAACGTTGCTTGGATGGCAACATATGTTGCTCCAAAACCTGTATGTACCTTTCAGCATTAATGGCACCTTCACAGATGTAAGTTACCCTTGTCTTGAGCACTAATACACCCCCATACCATCACAGATGCTGGCTTTTCAACTTTGCGCCTATTACAATCCGGATGGATCTTTTCCTCTTTGGTCCGGAGGACACGATGTCCACAGTTTCCAAAAACAATTTGAAATGTGGACTCGTCAGACCACAGAACATTTTTCCACTTTGTATCAGTCCATCTTAGATGAGCTCAGGCCCAGCGAAGCCGACAGCGTTTCTGGGTGTTGTTGATAAACGTTTTTCGCCTTGCATAGGAGAGTTTTAACTTGCACTTACAGATGTAGCGACCAACTGTAGTTACTGACAGTGGGTTTCTGAGCCCATGTGGTGATATCCTTTACACACTGATGTCGCTTGTTGATGCAGTACAGCCTGAGGGATCGAAGGTCACGGGTTTAGCTGCTTACGTGCAGTGATTTCTCCAGATTCTCTGAACCCTTCGATGATATTACGGACCGCAGATGGTGAAATCCCTAAATTCCTTGCAATAGCTGGTTGAGAAAGGTTTTTCTTAAACTGTTCAACAATTTGCTCACGCATTTGTTGACAAAGTGGTGACCCTCGCCCCATCCTTGTTTGTGAATGACTGAGCATTTCATGGAATCTACTTTTATACCCAATCATGGCACCCACCTGTTCCCAATTTGCCTGTTCACCTGTGGGATGTTCCAAATAAGTGTTTGATGAGCATTCCTCAAGTTTATCAGTATTTATTGCCACCTTTCCCAACTTCTTTGTCATGTGTTGCTGGCATAAAATTCTAAAGTTAATGATTATTTGCAAAAACAATTTTTTCTATCAGTTTGAACATCAAATATGTCTTTGTAGCATATTCAACTGAATATGGGTTGGAAATTATTTGCAAATCATTGTATTCCGTTTATATTTACATATAACACAATTTCCCAACTCATATGGAAACGGGGTTTGTACAAGGAAGAGTAATACTGGAACATGCCAGTGGTTCTGAAACTTTTTTCACCAAGTACCACCTCAGAAAAAAATTGGCTCTCCAAGTACCGCCATAATAACCAAGATTTGAAAAACAGTAGCGTAATAGCCTTAAATAGTCATTAAAACACGGCAGATGTTTTAATTAAGTATATGTAATATTTTTGCCCGTTGTAACATTACACACAGTTTGAACAGTAACATAGTTTGAATATAGGAATATGAAACACTATTTTAATCAAGTGTTAAAAAAATAAATAAAAAATCATCATCTTTGTGTCTGTGAGAGCCTCTGTAGGACAAGGCACGTCAAAACTTATCACACATGATGGACTAACTTTGGACGCTTTATAAAAAGATAAAAAAGATGAGGCCTTAACGAGGGCAATGATGGCGAGATGAGAGATGACTGTCCTTGTCTCCTGGGCTCGCCTTTGTCCTCCAAATACGTCTCTCTCCTTCGTCACCGCGACCTCGCTAACGCGCCACGGCGCCTACACGCCGCACTCTCGCCACGAACTACGGCGAAAGCTAATTAAGAAATATCGCAGCCTTCCGCGAACTCAATTAAATAATGTTAATTTATTCTAATTTCAATTTGGAGGGAGAGCGAGCTGAAGGCGAGGGGCTGTGGAAGGGAAGTATAGAAGAAGGAAGAGGAGAGCTATGGCCTCTGGCTCCCACCCCCACCCCCGCCAACACCAAAAACGATTTAATGTCAACCCTTTGATTAAGTCATCACAGGTTCATAGATGAAATATATGTTCCTCACCTCTGCAAAAAAAGTACATGAAGGAAAGATCTTATATGTTGACAAGACTATCATTGAACATGTTACTGTTGTTTGTAATGAGAGAAACTGAGGCTAGCAGAGGAGTACAGTGGAACCTCGATTTAAGAAGCCCTTTATATGCAAACTTTTTCGATTTACAAACTTCAGATGGAGCCAAGTACAAACCCCGTTTCCATATAAGTTGGGAAATTGTGTTAGATGTAAATATAAACGGAATACAATGATTTGCAAATCATTTTCAACCCATATTCAATTGAATGCACTACAAAGACAAGATATTTGATGTTCAAACTCATAAACTTAATTTTTTTTTGCAAATAATAAACTTAGAATTTCATGGCTGCAACACGTGCCAAAGTAGTTGGGAAAGGGCATGTTCACCACTGTGTTACATCACCTTTTCTTTTAATAACACTCAATAAACGATTGGGAACCGAGGAAACTAATTGTTGAAGCTTTGAAAGTGGAATTCTTTCCCATTCTTGTTTTATGTAGAGCTTCAGTCGTTCAACAGTCCGGGGTCTCCGCTGTCATATTTTACGCTTCATAATGCGCCACACATTTTCGATGGGAGACAGGTCTGGACTGCAGGCGGGCCAGGAAAGTACCCGCACTCTTTTTATACGAAGCCACGCTGTTGTAACACGTGCTGAATGTGGCTTGGCATTGTCTTGCTGAAATAAGCAGGGGCGTCCATGAAAAAGACGGCGCTTAGATGGCAGCATATGTTGTTCCAAAACTTGTATGTACCTTTCAGCATTAATGGTGCCTTCACAGATATGTAAGTTACCCATGCTTTCGCAACTAATGCACCCTCAAACCATCACCGATGCTGGCTTTTGAACTTTGCGTTGATAACAGTCTGGATGGTTCGCTTCCCCTTTGGTCCGGATGACACAATGTCGAATATTTCCAAAACAATTTGAAATGTGGACTCGTCAGACCACAGAACTCTTTTCCACTTTGCATGAGTCCATCTTAGATGATCTCGGACCCAGAGAAGCCGGCGGCGTTTCTGGATGTTGTTGATAAATGGCTTTCGCTTTGCATAGTAGAGCTTTAACTTGCACTTACAGATGTAGCGACGAACTGTATTTAGTGACAGTGGTTTTCTGAAGTGTTCCTGAGCCCATGTGGTGATATCCTTTAGAGATTGATGTCGGTTTTTGATACAGTGCCGTCTGAGGGATCGAAGGTCACGGTCATTCAATGTTGGTTTCCGGCCATGCCGCTTACGTGGAGTGATTTCTCCAGATTCTCTGAACCTTTTGATGATATTATGGACCGTAAATGTTGAAATCCCTAAATTTCTTGCAATTGCACTTTGAGAAACGTTGTTCTTAAACTGTTTGACTATTTGCTCACGCAGTTGTGGACAAAGGGGTGCACCTCGCCCCATCCTTTCCTGTGAAAGACTGAGCATTTTTTGGGAAGTTGTTTTTATACCCAATCATGGCCCCCACCTGTTCCCAATTAGCCTGCACACCTGTGGGATGTTCCAAATAAGTGTTTAATGAGCATTCCTCAACTTTATCAGTATTTATTGCCACCTTTCCCAACTTCTTTGTCACGTGTTGCTGGCATCAAATTCTAAAATTAATGATTATTTGCAACAAAAAAAAAGTTTTTCAGTTTGAACATCAAATATGTTGTCTTTGTAGCATATTCAACTGAAAATGGGTTGAAAATGATTTGCAAATCATTGTATTCTGTTTATATTTACATCTAACACAATTTCCCAACTCATATGGAAACGGGGTTTGTATGCCTCAGTGTGCGAACCATGTGGACGAAAGTTTCATTCAGGCACCTGCAGGCAAGAAAACAGGCCGAAACCTTGTTGTGCAGGAGAGGTCACGTCTCAACACTACAGAATGTGTGCCTCGTTTTTGTATTTTCGCCTCTTTGACAGGTTTTGTCCATTTTGCTAACTCAATCAGAGTCCCTAAAACTAAGCCAAAAACTAAGCAGACAAGCGTGGAAGGAAGGAGGGAACCGTGGTGGGGTTACAAAAAAAAAAAAAAAAAAGACTATAAGCGAGGATGTTGTTGTGGCTTGTGCAGCCCTTTGAGACATTTGTGATTCAGGGTTATATAAGTCAACTTTGATTGATTGATTGATTGATTGATTGACCACAGCACAGCACAGTAAGTAACCACATCATGTTTTAAATGTGGTCAAGACGGTCTTTTCTGGGAAAAGATGCCAGAACAACATGTTATCACAGCCAAGGACACTTTCCTTCAAGAGTGGCCCCTAACTCTTCCAAAGCACAAAAAAGGAGACACGTTCCTTTTCACTCCGTCTGTCTACGCCAGGGGTGTCCAAAGTTTTTTAATGGCCCGCGGCCCATTTAAAAAAAAAATTGTACAAAAAAATTGTAATTAAAGGGGAACATTATCACAATTTCAGAAGGGTTAAAACCATTAAAAATCAGTTCCCAGTGGCTTATTATATTTTTCTAAGTTTTTTTCAAAATTTTACCCATCACGCAATACCCCTAAAAAAAGCTTCAAAGTGCCTGATTTTAACCATCGTTATATACACCCGTTCATTTTCCTGTGACGTCACACAGTGATGCCAACACAAACAAACATGGCGCATAGAACAGCAAGCCATATCGACATTAGCTCGGATTCAGACTCGGATTTCAGCGGCTTAAGCGATTCAACAGATTACGCATGTATTGAAACGGATGGTTGTAGTGTGGAGGCAGGTAGCGAAAACGAAATTGAAGAAGAAACTGAAGCTATTGAGCCATATCAGTTTGAACCGTATGCAAGCGAAACCGACACGACAGCCAGCGACACGGGAGAAAGCGAGGACAAATTCGGCGATCGCCTTCTAACCAACGATTGGTATGTGTTTGTTTGGCATTAAAGGAAACTAACAACTATGAACTAGGTTTACAGCATATGAAATACATTTGGCAACAACATGCACTTTGAGAGTGCAGACAGCCCAATTTTCATCAATTAATATATTCTGTAGACATACCCTCATCCGCGCTCTTTTCCTGAAAGCTGATCTGTCCAGTTTTGGAGTTGATGTCAGCAGGCCAGGGAAGCTAGGGTCGATATTCTTCTCTTGATCATCTTCGGTGGCATAAGGGACGGTGTGAGCCAAGACATCCAGGGGGTTTAGCTCGCTCGTCTGCGGGAACAAACTGCCGCCATCGCTTGCCGTGCTACCGAGGTCCTTTGTCCCTGAATTGCTCACACACTCCGGCAGATTCAATGGGGGTCTGGCGGCAGATTTCTTTGACTTTATTGTTGGAAATGCATCTGCTTTGAGTGTCGCAGGATATCCACACATTCTTGCCATCTCTGTCGTAGCATAGCTTTCGTCGGTAAAGTGTGCGGAACAAACGTCCAATTTCTTGCCACTTTCGCATCTTTGGGCCACTGGTGCAACTTGAATCCGTCCCTGTTCGTGTTGTTACACCCTCCGACAACACACCGACGAGGCATGATGTCTCCAAGGTACGGAAAACAGTCGAAAAAACGGAAAATAACAGAGCTGATTTGACTCTGTGTTTGTAATGTGTTTGAGAAAATGGCGGATTGCTTCCCGATGTGACGTCACAACGTCATCGCACCGAGAGCGAATAATAGAAAGGCGTTTAATTCGCCAAAATTCACCCATTTAGAGTTCGGAAATCGGTTAAAAAAATATATGGTCTTTTTTCTGCAACATCAAGGTATATATTGACGCTTACATAGGTCTGGTGATAATGTTCCCCTTTAAAGAGCAAATATGTGTGATGTAATGAGCAAATGTTACAATATTGACACTATTAACACAAAGCTGCCATGTAGGCAGTTTTTTTACTTTACAACTGTCATTGCTCAAAAAATAATAAAAACGTATAATCGACAGATTTTACAAGGATGATGTCGTTCACAACAACACAAGCAGATGAGATGTTTTATGGATGTATGCATTGTTCTTGCTAGCTTTAGCTTCGTAATTTAGCGTCTGTTTCAAGTCACCGTCTCTACATTGTTTAGCAGCCCTTTGAGACACTTGTGATTTAGGGCTATATAAATAAACTTTGATTGATTGATTGATTGATAGTTCAGGACTTGTTTCGGGGCTGAATAAGCATTCCCTGACACATTATTCCTCAAACAAATGTTACCTCTTGTCACAATGAAAACATTTCAGTCACATTTATGTCAATTTCACTGATATAATGTCTTGTTTTTCAGCGGATTCCGTTTTATTGGCCAATTATGTGACTCTGTCCGCATTTACTTTAACGCGGAAGTCATATGCCTTACTTTTTTTGTTGAGTTTAGAGATTATTAGCGCTGTGTAAAATAAAAAGTAGCCACCATGGGGAGATCCCAAACTTCTAGTAGACGTCTTTTTCCACTCATACGCTCACTCATCCCTTTCACCGTCACAAGCTCCGGAATTTGCATGCCTGTTGCGCAGTCCATTAATCCTTTTTATTATTATTATATTTTCATTATTGTGAAGAGCCATAATCAAAATCAAAATCAAAATTTGTACTGCCATAGAACGCTTTGGACTTGCAACTGCTATATTTTACTGCCTGCAAATGATACTAAAAAATTGGATAATAAAACAAGATATACTAACTGGACAGCGATTATCATGATCAGCTCACTTTTAAATGTTGTAATAAAAATGTAGTTTTATCATCAAAAACTAGGGGTGTAACGGTACGTGTATTTGTATTGAACCGTTTTGGTACGGGGGTTTCGGTTCGGTTTGGAGATGTGCAGAACGAGTTTCCACACGGACATATTAAGTAGCGCAGTGTTTTTCAACCACTGTGCCGCGGCGTGAGACACAGTCTGGTGTGCCGTGGGAGATTATCTAATTTCACCTATTTAGGTTAAAAATATTTTTTGCAAACCAGTAATTATAGTCTGCAAATGATGTGTTGTTGTTGAGTGTCGGTGCTGTCTAGAGCTCGGCTGAGTAACCGTATAATACTCTTCCATATCAGTAGGTGGTAGCCGGTAGCTAATTGCTTTGTAGATGTCGGAAACAGCGGGAAGCAGCGTGCAGGTAAAAAGGTATGTAATGCTTAAACCAGAAATAAACAAAAGGTGAGTGCCCCTAAGAAAAGACATTGAAGCTTAGGGAAAGCTATGCAGAACGAAACTAAAACTGAACTGGCTGCAAATTAAACAAAAACAGAATGCTGGATGACAGCAAAGACTTACATCGTGTGGAGCAGACGGCGTCCACAAAATGCATTTGTACATGACATGACAAACAACACTAAAATAGGAGCGCAAGACAAGAACTAAAACACTACACACAGGAAAACACCGAAAATAAAAAATAAGTCACGGCGGGATGTGACAGGGCGTGACAGTAGACCTACTTTGAGACAAGTGCTATAGTGATGCATGGTTGGTTATGGTTATGGTTTGAATTCATATCCGAAAATTGCGACAACGACTTTTTACTGTCAACTGAGTTTCGTTTTTTAACGATTTCTGCTGCTGGTGTGCCTCTGGATTTTTTCAACGCAAAAAATGTGCCTTGGCTCAAAAAAGGTTGAAAAACACTGAAGTAGCGTACCGCACGTTGTGTAAATAATGCACACGAGGCACAACACACGGCATGCTAGCAGCGACCGGGCTACTACAACATGTAAAAGCCAGAGCTGGAAGACCCTCCTGCCTCGTTAAGATCTCCGGTTTGGGAACACTTTGGCTGCGCGATACAACAATGGAGGACGGAGGTTTGCCGACATTGTTCAGCAGCTGCTTCTGACAACATGTCAAACATGCTAACCCATTTGAAGCGTCACCACCGCATTCAAGCAGCCTCTCCTCGGCGAGTCAGGCAGGGCTAAAGCAATAACAAATGTTTTTATAGCAGCAGATTTAAATCTGTATTGCATTAAAAACTAGATTTTGACCCACTTCTATGGTGGAAGAACAATAAGCCCATATATCCTCTAACTGCCTGGTTAGCCAGGCTGGGGGGGGGGGAAGAAAAGTTAATCTGAGGCTGAGTTGACTTGAAACTGTTTAATGTTGCACTTTTTATATGTAGAAGAAAAATGTTGTCATTTTATTTAATCTGAGCAACAACTTGAGGCAGTTTAATGATGATTAACGTGGACCCTGTTGCGTTTGGACCAGTTGTTCCTCCCAGGGAATTCAAGTTTCTGGTCGTCGCTCCCAAGCTCTTTACGACACTTAAAGCTGAGTAAAAGAACCACCAGAGACAGAATAGGCATTTTGTATATATTTGCAAAGCTTTGTAAATATAAATGAGACCAGTCCAGCATAGAACATTCAATCACGCAGCTAAGATGGTCTGCCCCCCCGAAATGGAAAACCCTCTATTCTATAAAGTCTCTCTTCCTCCCTCCCTCGCTGTCTTGTCTTTTCCAGCCCAAACACATGCCCATTGTCCTCCGCATCTGGACAGAAGAATAGATAGGCGAAGTTGGTAGAGTGGCCGTGCCAGCAATCGGAGTGTTGCTGGTTACTGGGGTTCAATCCCCACCTTCTACCATCCTAGTCACGTCCGTTGTGTCCTTGGGCAAGACACTTCACCCCTTGCTCCTGATGGCTGCTGGTTAGCGCCTTGCATTGCAGCTCCCGCCATCAGTGTGTGAATGTGTGTGTGAATGGGTGAATGGGTGAATGTGGAAATACTGTCAAAGCGCTTTGAGTACCTTGAAGGTAGAAAAGCGCTATACAAGTATAACCCATTTATCATTTATTTATTATAAGAAGAAGGAGTATCTCTCTTTCTTACATTCCATACCCAAGGTTAGCACACAGTATTTGCAGACAACCAAAAGACCACAATTGGAAGAAAAACACTAGCTGTTTTGTAATATGATTATGAAATTAAAGAAGTAACACTTAAATTCGGATATATGTAAATATCTGCATCCGACAACCCCGACTTAAACAAGTTGAAAAACTTATTCGGGTGTTACCATTTAGTGGTCAATTGTACGGAATATGTACTGTACTATCTACTAATAAAAGTCTCAATCAATCAATCAAAAAAAGCACTTTATATGTAGAAAGGTTTTGTTAAGAAACCATTCTGAGCCTCATCTTATCTAGTTTTTATTTTATATATGTTGACCACATTAACCCTGGCAATGGACCATGTGTGTATATGTATGTTATGCCATTGTTTACAAATTTGGTAAATAAATAACCAAAAAATGTATATTTTGTTGTTTTCTTACTGTACCGAACCGTGACCTCTAAACCGAGGTACGTACCGAACCGGAATTTTTGTGTACCGTTAGACCCCTATCAAAAACAATTAATATTTATTAAGACATTACCTGTAAGCGATTCCCAGGTAGCAGGAATTGGTACCGTATCGGCTCAAATGCGAGTGGTATCCGTCCCCAGCCTGTGACGTATGAAAATAAGCTGCGGGCCACAAATGGCTCCCCCAAGTCGGCGTGTAAAAAAGGCTTTATTCTCTCTTAGATTTATATATAGAGTTGAACATCTTTGCTCAAACTTTAGCGAGCAGACATAAAGCTTGAAACTTTTCCTCACGGCACAATTCATGAAGCGGAAAGCGGATGAAAATCTTAAGATCAGAGCATCTAAGTGTAGAGTGCTTTGACTGTGGAATAGAGATGGAACAGGAAGAAGAGATCACTGAATCACTGGGAAGGAGAGCAGAGTTGGGGGGGGGGGGGATCAGCTCCGAGGAAAAGAGATGGACTGAATCGGACCATACAGAACCCCCATTTTTCCTTTTTTTTTTTGTTTTAATTAATTCCACAGATATTTCCTTTCAGCAACAGGCTGGTCCTGGATGCATTCTTATATTGCAATATGCACGACTCGTTAGACCGCAGCCAAACTGAACAGTTGCACGTGGTCTTCACAAAACAAAACACTTCAATTTGACATTTCTCGCCGCACATACGCTGCATTCCAAATGTCAATTTGATGTGCTTGTCTTCCTTGACGGCCCCAACTTGGGAGAAAAAAAAAAAGGCAACGACATGTTAAATACAAATGCAATTCCGGTATTGTCCAATCATCTAATCAGCATGTGCTCGGAGCTTATTGTAAATCCAATCCATATGTGGAAGACCTGCGCGGCAGAGAAGCGAGCGCACGCCATATGTCTTGAGGATGCGCTGATTTTTCACAAGCTGCCGTTGAAGAGGGAGCTTTTAATGCGATGACATGGAGGATCGCCTTAGAAACGCATTCAAACGAGCGTACGGAAAGTTGGGGAATTCACCAAAGATATCATTTTTAGGTGTGTAAATTACAGACGCAATCCAACTTATAAAATAATAACTTTCCATTTTTCTATCTTGATTTCTTAGCGTGTGTCCTCTCTCTCGTTGCGCTGTTTTAGTTAAAACCAAAACCTGACGCTAGGGGTGGAGCTTAAAGCAGCAGTAGAGTGGAAAAACAAGTTGGACTTTATATGCTTAATTGACGCTACAATAACGAATGTTATTCTAGCGTCCCGGAAGAGTTAGTGCTGCAAGGGGTTCTGGGTATTTGTTATATTGTGTTAAGGTGCGGATGTTCTCCCGAAATGTGTTTGTCATTCTTGTTTGGTGTGGGTTCACCGTGTGGCGCATATTTGTAACAGTGTTTTTATTTTTTTTTATTTTTTTTTTTCATTTTATTTTTATTGACATCCAGCATCAGACATTCCTACCCATTACATCATCCATCCATCCATCCATTTTCTACCGCTTATTCCCTTTGGGGTCGCAGGAGCCTATCTCAGCAACAATCGGGCGGAAGGCGGGGTGTACCCTGGACAAGTCGCCACCTCATCGCAGGGCCAACACAGATAGACAGACAACATTCACACTCACATTCACACACTAGGGCCAATTTAGTGTTGCCAATCAACCTATACCCAGGTGCATGTCTTTGGAAGTGGGAGGAAGCCGGAGTATTAGGAGGGAACCCACACAGTCACGGGGAGAACATGCAAACTCCACACAGAAAGATCCCGAGCCCGGGATTGAACCCACGACTACTCAGTACCTTCGTATTGTGAGGCAGACGCACTCATCATATTCACATAAATCATATATCTATTGTCTGCCCTAAATATCAAAATATTTTTGTTTATATCCCATCCATACCTCCCCAAAAAAGAAAGAAACAACAAAAAAAACAAAGTATAATCTACAAATACATCGATTAAATAAACAGAAAAAAAAAAGAGAAAAAAAAAGGAAATAATAATACCTTAATAATAATAATAATTGTGTTACGGTGCGGATGTTCTCCCGAAATGTGTTTGTCATTCTTGTTTGGTGTGGGTTCACAGTGTGGCGCATATTTGTAACAGTGTTTTTATTTTTATTATTATTTTTATTATTGACATCCAGCATCAGACATTCCTACCCATTACATCATATTCACATAAATCATATATCTATTGTCTGCCCTAAATGTCAAAATATTTTTGTTTGTATCCCATCCATACCCCCCCAAAAAAAGAAAGAAACAACAAAAAAAACAAAGTAATATCTACAAATACATCGATTAAATAAACAGAAAAAAAAAGAAAAGAAAAAAGGAAATAATAATACATTAATAATAATAATAATTGTGTTACGGTGCGGATGTTCTCCCGAAATGTGTTTGTCATTCTTGTTTGGTGTGGGTTCACAGTGTGGTGCATATTTGTAACAGTGTTTTTCTTTTTATTATTATTATTATTATTATTTTTTTTTTTTATTGACATCCAGCATCAGACATTCCTACCCATTTCATCATATTCACATAAATCATATATCTATTGTCTGCCCTAAATGTCAAAATATTTTTGTTTGTATCCCATCCATACTACAAAGGGGAACATTATCACCAGACCTATGTAAGCGTCAATATATACCTTGATGTTGCAGAAAAAAGACCATATATTTTTTTAACCGATTTCCGAACTCTAAATGGGCGAATTTTGGCGAATTAAACGCCTTTCTATTATTCGCTCTCGGAGCGATGAGGTCACAACGTGACGTCACAACGGGAAGCAATCCGCCATTTTCTCAAACACCGAGTCAAATCAGCTCTGTTATTTTTCGTTTTTTCGACTGTTTTCCGTACCTTGGAGACATCATGCCTCGTCGGTGTGTTGTCGGAGGGTGTAACAACACGAACAGGGACGGATTCAAGTTGCACCAGTGGCCCAAAGATGCGAAAGTGGCAAGAAATTGGACGTTTGTTCCGCACACTTTACCGACGAAAGCTATGCTACGACAGAGATGGCAAGAATGTGTGGATATCCTGCGACACTCAAAGCAGATGCATTTCCAACTGGACTGGACAGATCAGCTTTCAGGAAAAGAGAGCGGATGAGGGTATGTCTACAGAATATATTAATTGATGAAAACTGGGCTGTCTGGACTCTCAAAGTGCATGTTGTTGCCAAATGTATTTCATATGCTGTAAACCTAGTTCATAGTTGTTAGTTTCCTTTAATGCCAAACAAACACATACCAATCGTTGGTTAGAAGGCGATCGCCAAATTCGTCCTCGCTTTCTCCCGTGTCGCTGGCTGTCGTGTCGTTTTCGTCGGTTTCGCTTGTATACGGTTCAAACCGATATGGCTCAATAGCTTCAGTTTCTTCTTGAATTTCGTTTTCGCTACCTGCCTCCACACTACAACCATCCGTTTCAATACATGCCTAATCTGTTGAATCGCTTAAACCGCTGAAATCCGAGTCTGAATCCGAGCTAATGTCGCTATACCTTGCTGTTCTATCCGCCATGTTTGTTTGTATTGGCATCACTGTGTGACGTCACAGGAAAATGGACGGGTGTATATAACGATGGTTAAAATCAGGCACTTTGAAGCTTTTTTTTAGGGATATTGTGTGATGGGTAAAATTTTGAAAAAAACCTCGAAAAATAAAATAAGCCACTTGGAACTGATTTTTAATGGTTTTAACCCTTCTGAAATTGTGATAATGTTCCCCTTTAAACCAGTTAAAAGATCAGCATTTCTTGACACCTTCGAGTAAAGACCATTGTTAAACCCGTCCAACGCTACATTATTATGTGACTGGGCCGGCACGCTGTTTACATGGAGGAAAAGCGGACGCCTGGACAGCATGCGGCTGTTAAGGGGTGAAGGTTTCAGGTGAGATAGGACGCTAAAGGCAGTGCCTTTAAGGCACGCCCCCAATATTGCTGTCCGGGTGGAAATCGGGAGAAATTCGGGAGAATAGTTGCCCTGGGAGATTTTCGAGAGGGGCACTGAAATTCGGGAGTCTCCCGGGAAAATCGGGAGGTTTGGCAAGTATGACTAGGTCGCGTTATGCCGGTGGACGGAGGGGGTCTTAAACGATGGCATTGTGTGTGTGTGGGGACAGGGATAAGGTTAGGTGGAATATATCCCGGTTTAGTGTACAAACCCCGTTTCCATATGAGTTGGGAAATTGTGTTAGATGTAAATATAAACGGAATGCAATGATTTGCAAATCCTTTTCAACCCATATGCAGTTGAATGCACTACAAAGACAACATATTTGATGTTCAAACTCATTAACTTTATTTTTTTTTAATAATTCACTTAGAATTTCATGGCTGCAACACGTGACAAAGTAGTTGGGAAAGGGCATGCTCACCACTGTGTTACATGGCCTTTCCTTTTAACAACACTCACTAAACGTTTGGGAACTGAGGAGACACATTTTTTAAGCTTCTCAGGTGGAATTCTTTCCCATTCTTGCTTGATGTACAGCTTAAGTTGTTCAACAGTCCGGGGGTCTTTGTTGTGGTATTTTAGGCTTCATAATGCGTCACACATTTTCAATGGGAGACAGGTCTGGACTACAGGCAGGCCAGTCTAGCACCCGCACTCTTTTACTATGAAGCCACGTTGTTGGAACACGTGGCTTGGCATTGTCTTGCTGAAATAAGCAGGGGCGTCCATGGTAACGTTGCTTGGATGGCAACATATGTTGCTCCAAAACCTGTATGTACCTTTCAGCATTAATGGTGCCTTCACAGATGTGTAAGTTACCTATGCCTTGGGCACTAATACACCCCCATACCATCACAGATGCTGGCTTTTCAACTTTGCGCCTATAACAATCCGGATGGTTCTTTTCCTCTTTGGTCCGGAGGACACGACGTCCACAGTTTCCAAAAACAATTTGAAATGTGGACTCGCCAGACCACAGAACACTGTTCCACTTTGTATCAGTCCATCTTAGATGAGCTCAGGCCCAGCGAAGCAGACGACGTTTCTGGGTGTTGTTGATAAACGGTTTTCGCCTTGCATAGGAGAGTTTTAACTTGCACTTACAGATGTAGCGACCAACTGTAGTTACTGACAGTGGGTTTCTGAAGTGTTCCTGAGCCCATGTGGTGATATCCTTTACACACTGATGTCGCTTGTTGATGCAGTACAGCCTGAGGGATCGAATGTCACGGGCTTAGCCGCTTACGTGCAGTGATTTCTCCAGATTCTCTGAACCCTTTGATGATATTACGGACCGTAGATGGTCAAATCCCTAAATTCCTTGCAATAGCTGGTTGAGAAAAGTTTTTCTTAAACTGTTCAACAATTTGCTCACACATTTGTTGACAAAGTGGTGACCCTCGCCCCATCCTTGTTTGTGAATGACTGAGCATTTCATGGAATCTACTTTTATACCCAATCATGGCACCCACCTGTTCCCAATTTGCCTGTTCGCCTGTGGGATGTTCCAAATAAGGGTTTGATGAGCATTCCTCAACTTTATCAGTATTTGTTGCCACCTTTCCCAACTTCTTTGTCACGTGTTGCTGGCATCAAATTCTAAAGTTAATGATTATTTTCAACAAAAAAAAATGTTTATGAGTTTGAACATCAAATATGTTGTCTTTGTAGCATATTCAACTGAATATGGGTTGAAAATGATTTGCAAATCATTGTATTCCGTTTATATTTACATCTAACACAATTTCCCAACTCATATGGAAATGGGGTTTGTAGATGCAGCCTGAAAGGTCCACGCCTAAAAATTGGGACGAGCGGAAGTAGCGCCAACAAACTTGTCATAGTTTGTGTGTCCGAGTGTTTTCGTGACCGGGATGTTTGTGGCCAGACTGTTGAAAGCAAGTGCTTTTCATTCAGTCGTCTCGTATGTAAAAGCTGAGAGCGATACAAGACCTTCTAATCTCCTTGGCTTGGATATGATTTCATTCACGCAAAACACACACGCGCGCGCACGTCTCGTAGCCTTCGGGGCAAGCTGTAAATGCATCGCCCCGGCTTTCAATGAAACCGCTTTTATTCACATGTTGAGATTAGACCCGGTCGCCTCACAGTGTGTGTTTATCTCGGCCCGCCACACCAGATTGCCACGAGAACAGTTGGCGGAAACAAATAGAAATGAGGCATGCACACCTGGAAGAGCCATTGTGAGATAGGTAGAGGTTACCCGGCTTTTGGGGGAAGGTGACAACTGTCCCCCCGAACACATTTGCTCATCTGAGCCGTGGGCAGAGCCGAGACTTTTAAGGGAAGACGTACAGGGGCGCATTCAAGAGCACATCGACACTCCGCACACGTTCGCCGTGCGATGTGTTGCCTTCGTCTCAGCCTCTCATAGCGAGAATGTCTCCTCTTAATCCCCTCTGACTTCATACATTCAAAAAGGTCATCTCGCTGCCAACACATGGCTGCGACGTGCACGTGTTTAGTGCTCGGCGAGAATGAGAAATAGAAACCTATTCACACCGTGGCTTTCTTTCCACTACTCTCAGGCCGTCCTCACGCGCGCATCTCCCACAATGCATTCTGTGCGAACTCCGCCGCCCTCCCTCCGCACCTCCCGGGCCAAGTGTGGCCCCACCACAGGCCACTGGCTCTGGGTAATTAAAGTGGTGCAGGCCCCCTCACCCACGGTCACAGGCAAGTGCGGCTGGGTGATAAAGGCGCCGCGGCGTAATTACGAGGACAGCCGCTAAAACAGTCAGCTCGCCAGGTGCATGGCGGCTGTGGCGGTGGTGGCTGTGTGGGTCTAAGTAACTGTACAAAGTGTGTTCGCATGTGTGGGTGAGCGCGCGCAGGGGGTCAACACCCCCTTGTGATCGCTCTGCTGTAGTTAAGCCCTCTGTGTTTAAGCCCCACATAGACCCAGTCAACCCCTACACACGCACACACACACACACACACACACACATATGCAGAGTACCCCCCCAGCCAATCATTCCCCACCAGTGGTCTGACTCCTGCCGTGAGTGTGTGTGACCATCAGCCATTTAATTAGAGCCAGCCGCGGTTTGCCTCATTTAAATAAACAAATAAATAAACATTGGGATTGGAAAACTCCTCAATAAACAAACACTTCAATGAGGCGACGGGAAGTTTTAAAAGAACAAAAAAAACATGGCGGAGAGTAGGCAGACAGAAAGCGATGATCGATATTTATTATTGTTTATCTGGAAACACAGTTTGCAACATAAACTTGATTGA
Organism: Nerophis lumbriciformis; assembly: GCF_033978685.3. Taxonomy (NCBI): domain Eukaryota; kingdom Metazoa; phylum Chordata; class Actinopteri; order Syngnathiformes; family Syngnathidae; genus Nerophis; species Nerophis lumbriciformis. The sequence goes on along the minus strand of NC_084549.2, from coordinate 63,148,149 downwards.
TTCTTGAACGTATAGTGCAGGGGTCCGCAACCCAAAATGTTGAAAGAGCCATATGGGACCAAAAATACACAAAAAAAATTATTCTGGAGCGCACACTAGTGTGCCGTGAGATACAGTCTGGTGTGCCGTGGGAGATTATCTAATTTCAAACCAGTAATTATAGTCTGCAAATGATGTGTTGTTGTTGAGTGTTGGTGCTGTCTAGAGCTCGGCAGAGTAACCGTGTAATACTCTTCCATATCAGTAGGTGGCAGCCGGTAGCTAATTGCTTTGTAAAGGCAGGTAAAAAGGTGTCTTATGCTTAAACCAAAAATAAACAAAAGGTGAGTGCAGCTAAGAAAAGGCATTGAAGCTTCGGGAAGGCTATGCAGAACGAAAGTAAAACTGAACTGGCTACAAAGTAAATCAAAACAGAATGCTGGACGACAGCAAAGACTTACTGTGGAGCAAAGACGGCGTCCACAATTTACATCCGAACATGTCATGACTATCAACAATGTCCCCACAAAGAAGGATAAAAACAACTGAAATATTCTTGATTGCTAAAACAAAGTAGATGCGGGAAATATAAGACATGAAAGTGCTACAGGAAAATACCAAAAAAAGAGAAAAAGCCACCAAAATAGGAGCGCAAGACAAGAACTAAAACACTACACACGGGGAAACAGCAAAAAACTCCAAATAAGTCAGGGGGTGATGTGACAGGTGGTGACAGTACACCTACTTTGATACAAGAGCTATATTGATGCATGCTTGGTTATGCTTTAAATTCATATCCAACAATTGCGATAACGACTTTTTACTGTCAACTGAGTTTATGATTTCTGCTGGTGGTGTGCCTCCGGATTTTTTCAACGCAAAAAATGTGCCTTGGCTCAAAAAAGGTTGAAAAACACTGCACTAGTGCAACAACAACGCCGGAAATGTGTCCCGTGAAAAACCGTCCGACCGGAACTCTCTGATACCTAAAGTTCTGTGGGTGAATTATGTAAACCCACTACACCGGTATGTTTTTAGCACTTCCATAGCAAGTTTACTGACAGATATAAGTTAGAACTGTTTGCTACTTTATAATAGAAATGGCAACAGCAGCCAAATTAGGAGCATTTGTTTGTTTACTTACTACTAAAAGACAAGTTGTCTAGAATGTTCACTATTTTATTTTATGGCAAAATTGTTGTTTGATTGCAATAAGAAACATATGTTTAATGTGGCTTCAGGATGCACCGTTTTGTGGGTGGTCTTATTTATGTGGCTCACCTTCAACAGCGTCTTCTCCCCGTCATTTTGTTGTAGCGGTGTAGCGTGCAAGGACGGGAGTGGAAGAAGTGTCAAAAGATGGAGCTAACTGTTTTAATGACATTCAGACTTTACTTAAATCAATAACGGAGCAGCATCTCCTCATCTGTGGTTCACTAGTTCAACAACAACGCCGGAAATGTGTCTCGTGAAAAAGCGTCCGACCGGAACTCTCTGATACTTAAAGTTCTGTGGGTGAATTATGTAAACCCACTACACCGGTATGTTTTTAGCACTTCCATAGCGAGTCCACTGACAGATATAAGTTAGAACTGTTTGCTACTTTATATTAGAAATGGCAACAGCAGAAAAGGAATGCCCCACAGACTACAATGGCGGACGCGTGCAAACTTTCAGGACTTATGCAGATCCCAAATACACATCAGCAGGTACCAGAAGGTAAGAAAAGTTGGTTTTGCATTATTTTGCGAAACAAAACGGCAGATATGTCTGCTAATAGGTGCCATTCTGTGGTCCTTATACACACACCATAATAATACCGTATGTTGAAGCACAGTATGGCTGACTACAGTAGCCGTAATACTCCAACAATCCATCAAGCGGTGCGGCTTCGTAGCTTACCAGAGTCGTACTAAAACATTTTGACATATTTTTGAACGCCGGGTGTAATGTTCTATATCATGGGTGTCAAACTCTGACCCGCGGGCCAAATTTGGCCCGCCGTGTAATTTAATTTGGCCCTTGAGGCAATATCAAATTAAAATTAGAGCTGGCCCGCCGGTATTATACAGCGGCGGTGCCGCTGTAACACCACATTCACCGCTAATACTCATATTTGCCAACCTTCTCGATTTCTGCCTTCAGCGTCCTCTACAACCTATCGTCACGTCTGTTTTTCCTCCATTCGAACAGCGTGCTGGCCCAGTCACATAATATATGTGGCCTTTACACACACACACAAGTGAATGCAATGCATACTTGGTCAATAGCCATACAGGTCACACTGAGGGTGGCCGTATAAACAACTTTAACACTGTTACAAATATGTGCCACACTGTGAACCCACACCAAACAAGAATGACAAACACATTCCGGGAGAACATCCGCACCGTAACACAACATAAACACAACAGAACAAATACCCAGAACCTCTTGCAGCACTAACTCTTCCGGGACGCTACAATATATACCCCCCGCTACCACCAAATGTTTATATTTACCTCAGAAGGCTGCAAATAGAAAAGAGGCATTCATTTTTTATCTACATTTTATTTAAAATACCATTGATTTTTTTTCGTTTGTTTTTTGAAAGTTGATTTTGCACTATTAAGTTATATAAGCGTTGCTTGGTCCATATTCAGTGTTAAAGCAAATCAGTGTAGCAAACTGAGCAATAATTAACGTTTTATTCATGCACTTTCTCTTGCTACTTCAAGGCTTGAATGTTTGATTCATTCATTATTGTTATTTTATTTTCAAATTTATTATTAGCCTGTGGAAAAAGTTAATGTTGATATTTACCTCAGAAGGCTGCAAATAGAAAAGTGGCATTCAATTTGTATTTAAATTTTATTTGATATGCCATTGATATTTTTTAATTATTATTATTATTATTATTTGAAACTCAATTTCGCATGTCACTAAAGTTATATAAGCCTTGCTTGTTCAATATTCAATGCAAAACTTGTTTGGGTCCCTATTAAAAGGTTAATTTGTTCAACCTTGGCCCGCGGCTTTGTTCAGTTTTACATTTTGGCCCACTCTGTATTTGAGTTTGACACCCCTGTTCTATACTCTCAATGAAACATTTAAAGTTTTGGTGTTGTTTACTGGTGTCAACTTGCAGTCTCCATGTATCTCTTATGTGTGACTGCCATCTACTGGTCACACTTATCATGACACAATGTACCAAATAAAATCGCTTCGAGGTCGGTAAGCGCAACCAGAATTATACCGTACATTAGGCGCACCGGGTTATAAGGTGCACTGTCGATTTTTGAGAAAATTAAAGGATTGTAAGTGCGCCTTATAGTCCGAAAAATATGGTACTCTTCTTAATAAGTAAACAAGATGTGCTGTCGGGGGCCCGCCTCTTCCAAAATTGCGTGTACAGGAAGCGATGTCATCAAAATGGCAGGCCCCATAGATTAAATAAATGAATAAAACCGAGACTTGGGTCACTCACCTAGGCATATTTGGTTCGATCTAAACGTTCGTAGACCGAAAATAACGTAAATAGAGGCGTTCGTGAATCGAGGTTGTACTGTAGTTGAAGACTGGAAGTTCAATGTTTACCTTTGGGGAAGATGAGGCCAGTTCTCTCCCGATGACTGCTGCCACTGGACCAAGCCTGCCCGGCTGGGCTTTGTCCTCAACCGGGCCGGGGCCTGGCTTGGACGCTGGTACAACGGGGCTGAGGCCAGGGCCCGTGCTGGGGCGCGCTGGTGCCTTCCTCTTCTGGCCGGTGCCCGCGTCCAGGGAGGGGCTACCAGTGGGGCTCTGTGACGGGCTGGTCTTTGGCTCGAAGAATGGGTTGGACCTGGTTGAGAGGAAGCAAAGGTGGACAAAGGACAAAAGATTAGCGGCAATTACAAAGACTGTTGTTGCTATGTTTTAATTTATGCCGATTTGCATAAACACAACAGTGTTGTTCAATATTCAATCCTAAAGTCATTAGGGATTAATTTAACAACATCTGCACTGTTATTGTTTTAAAAGTTAAAGCATTACCTAAATGGCATGTTGTAGTGTTGGTGCTTTCCAAACATCCTGTTTTGCCACACATAACTACGCCCCCAACTGAGGTCTTCTGGGTGTGAGACCCAAGTCCTCGAGTCCACCACAATGTCTTTATTTTTGACATTGTCGATTCATTTTGGAGCTTTCCAGTCCTTTTCTATTAAATACTTCCTTGTGGTCTAGATCAGTGGTTCTCAAATGGGGGTACGCGTACCCCTGGGGGTACTTGAAGGTATGCCAAGGGGTACGTGAGACTTTTTTTTAAACGTCTATCAAAAAGAACTGTGAAAAGTAATGCAACAATGCAATATTCAGTGTTGACAGCTAGATTTTTTGTGGACATGTTCCATAAATATTGATGTTAAAGATTTTTTTTTTGTGAAGAAATGTTTAGAATTAAGTTCATGAATCCAGGTGGATCTCTATTACAATCCCCAAAGAGGGGACTTCAAGTTGATGATTACTTCTATGTGTAGAAATCTTTATTTATAATTGAATCACTTGTTTATTTTCAACAAGTTTTTAGTTATTTTTTATACCTTTTTTTCCAAATAGTTCAAAAAAGACCACAACAAATGAGCAATATTTTGCACTGTTACACAATTTAATTAATCAGAAACTGATGACATAGTGCTGTATTTTACTTCTTTATCTCTTTTTTTTTAACCAAAAATGCTTTGTTATTATTAGGGGGTACTTGAATAAAAAAAATGTTCACAGGGGGTACATCACTGAAAAAAGGTTGAGAACCACTGGTCTAGATCATATGTTTTGCTTTGGTGTACATTTTGTTAAATAGTTGTTGTTTTTTGTCTGCCTGTAAACGGTTTGTATGTAGAGGCTTTCCTCCACTGCAAATGAAACTCTCCACACCCAACCCTTGATAAAAGTATCATAATTACCTTTTGAAAATGTAGACTGTTTAAAAATACATATTGAAGACGCTATTTTTATGTCAGTCAAGGTCGAAAATAAACTTCATCAACAATATATAGACATTAGGTACGCATCTTGGATCAGACAGAACTGCATATGGACTGGACTCTCACTATTATGTTAGATCCACTATGGACTGGACTTTCACAATACCAGTGGTTCTTAACCTGGGTTCGATCAAACCCTAGGGGTTCCGTGAGTCGGCCTCAGGGGTTCGGTGAAGGTCAAAACACACCCGACTCATCGTGTAAATAAAAACTTCTCCCTATCGCGTATTACGAATACGGCAACAGCAGAAGTCAGACTGATTTGCAGGTGTGTCATTTGTTGTGAGTTTATGCACTGTGTTGGTTTTGTTCTTTGAACAAGGTGATGTTCTTGCACGGTTCATTTTGTGCACCAGTAAAAAAAACATGGTAACACTTTAGTATGGGGAACATATTCACCATTAATTAGTTGCTTATTAACATGCAAATTAGTAACATATTGGCTCTTAACTAGTCATTATTAAGTACTTATTAATCAATCAATCAATCAAAGTTTATTTATATAGCCCTTAATCACAAGTGTCTCAAAGGGCTGCACAAGCCACAACATAAGTAAAATTACAACTTTTTCTCGTAACATTACGACTTTTTACCTGCAATATTCCAACTTTTTTGTTCTAATATATGTATTCTCATGAAATTATGCTTTTTTAAAACATTTGTCAGTTTTTATCTGACAAATTATCGTCCGATAAATGCTTAAAAATGTAATATCGGAAATTATTGGTATCGTTTTTTTTATTATCGTTATCGTTTTAATTTTTTTTATTAAATCAACATAAAAAACACAAGATACACTTACAATTAGTACAGCAACCCAAAAAACCGTCCTCCCCCATTTACACTCATTCACACTTATTCACACAAAAGGGTTGTTTCTTTCTGTTATTAATATTCTGGTTCCTACATTATATATCAATATATATCAATACAGTCTGCAAGGGATACAGTAATGCCTTATTTGGCATGGCCTCATTATAACTAACCATCTAACCCTGGCCCTAACACTCTAACCCTAACCCTAACCAAAAAACTCTAAATTAAGTCTTTGTTACTTAGAATATGTTCCCCATACTAAAGTGTTACCAAAAACATATAACTTTGTCTTGAATTTGAAAAAAGAAAACCTTTTATTTTTCACTAAAGAAGGGTTCGGTGAATGCGCATATGAAACTAATGGGGTTCGGTACCTCCAACAAGGTTAAGAACCACTGTGCTAGACCCACTCGACGTCGATTGCATCCGGTCTCCCCTGGATGGGGCAGGGGGGGGGTCCTCTCCAAGGTTTCTCAAAGTCATTCTCATTGACATCCCACTGGGTTGTGAGTTTTTCCTTGCCCTTATGTGAGATCTGAACCAACATTCCCTCTAAGGTGCGCGCCTGCGCAATTGCGCACTGCTCAATCGTCCTCTGCGCACAACAAATATATGCCGCGCACCAAATCAAATCCCATCTGAATTCTAAACAAAATTAACACATTTATTGTGTGTAATTTTGCAATGTAACTCTGAGTGACAGTGACAACAAGCGGCCCTAACGGTGTTCGTCAACACCGTTCAATTATTGTAACGTCTATCGAGATGCTTCGAGGACAGGAATTATATCGATCACTTTATTGAGCAAAACTGTTTATATTCGGCCATAACCACAATAAAAACATGAGTAAAAAACTTCTATCTCGAAAAAATAGTCATTTTCTGCCGTACAAACCAGGCCAAAACCAACTTGTCATCTGTCACCAACACGCATACCACTAAACCACTGGTGCGTTTATGGCCACACAAAAAGTCGGACAACTCAAACACCACACAAAGTTACACTATGACTCCTCAGTCATATGTGTGTTTATTCTACTGTCATTTATTATTAATGTTAATTTATTGATATTAATCATGGAATGCTGTTACTAGAGAAAGTTACAGGAATGCACACTTCATCCTATGCTTACATCTCATTGTGCAACATGAGGATGCTTAAGGGCAACTAAATGTGATCTCTGAAAGGGGTACAAATGATTTCCAAAGCAGGACCCCCACCCAGACATATTGTACAATACTAATCCATAGCTTATGAAAAACAAGATTTCTTTTATTTTCATTACAAGTGGGCCAAATCACTAATATTACAAAATAATCTCATGAAAATGACTCCTCCCATTTGAGTGTTATTATAAAAGATTGGTTTGAGACAGGTGTGCTGCTGGTATTGCCACGTGTGATGTTGCTCACATGTGTTCCACTGAATGCTCAGGGAGTTTTTGTGTTTGCTCACACACATGATCAATTAGAGGGAACATTGATCTGAACAGAGGATGTCGTTGTGGCTTGTACAGCCCTTTGAGACACTTGTGATTTAGGGCTATATAAATAAACATTGATTGATTGATTGATTGATTGATATAATAGCCAGCATTCATCTCGCTGCAGGTCGGTGTTATTATGCGCACGCTGTAATTAGATTAAAATAAAACTTCAGGGTTTTCCCCCAGATTGCCGACATACCTGTGACGGTGGTAGCGTGGCTAGGGGTGTGGTTAGAGTCAGTATGAAATCATCACATAGTTTGCCTAATCTAGGCTGAAAATATACTACACATACAATTCAAAACAAAACTGTGCTATTATTATCTTAGTATTTTCTCATTTTATATTGTTACCACTTTTACCATCATATTTGTACATATCGTATTTGCTGATGTTGCTCTATTGTTGTTGTTATTGTTGTGTTTGCTGTTGTTGTCTCTCTGTCTAATCCCCCTCTTGTCCCCACAATTTACTCCTCTGTCTTCCTTTTTTTCTCTTTCTATCCCCTCCTGCACCAAATGATAATATAAATACATTTAATAAAGTCAAATACAAATAAGGCAACAAGAAAAGTACACTTCTCTTTTTGTAAAGTAAATCTGAACAGCTGATATGGGCATCTACATCAACTATATGATTTGCCTGAGAAGCTGGACAGGACAAAAAAAAATGTATAAAAAATAAAATAAAATAACTTAGTTGATGTCATGGTGTATTTCTTTAGACAGTAAACTAGCTGAACCTCTGCTGGTTGTAACCAAGCGGTGCAGTGTGCCTCAATTGCTTTAAGAGACAAAATCAATCTAATATCCTACTAGTATGTTTGCATGCTGAAATGCTAATTAAAAAAATATGTTCAAATGATTAAAACCATCCGTCATCAGACTTTTTAACCCATGGTTGGCTCCATTGTTTGGCTGAAGCAGATGGAAACTTCTGCATTTGTTGCGACACAATGAACAACACAGAGAGGTGCTGAGGTAATAGAAGATTCCGGCGGACTAAGGTCAGGTCTGCATGACCTCATATCCTCAGTGCTCAAGGTGCACTAGTGACAGACACTGACAGACACGCGCGCACACAAGCCAGAGTGTTATCAATATGGAGGCGTGCTAGTGGCAGTGAAAGCCCTGAGATAGTCACTCAGCATGCGAAAAAGCGGTTTTAAAATAAACAAGAGAATTGGATGGAGAAAAGAGTGCCAGGACTGGTCAGAGTGACAGAAGGGAGGTCTGGGGGAAGAGGAAAAAGTAGCTTGGACAGACTTGCACACCCTAAAGAGGACTGAAAGCGCTGCAGTCAAAACATTCACTGCCCTCTTGAACTTTCCATTCTGCAGAGAGTGACCTCGGATTTAAGGGGACGGTCACCGCAGTCAACAACATGTCTGTGTAAAAAAAACAACCTCGCTCAACCACAAGGAGATAGCCGTGATCATGTGACAGCCATTGAAAGCCATAAAACATGCTCAGAGGAGACATAGCTCAGTGACATTCTCAACCATTATTGCTACACGCTAGGCCGGGGGTCGGCAACCCGCGGCTCTAGAGCCACATGTGGCTCTTTAGTGCCGCCCTAGTGGCTCCCTGGAGCTTTTTCAAAAATGTATGAAAATGGAAAAAGATGGGGAAAAATTAGAGAAGTCCGATAATGGATTTTTTGCCGATATTGTCCAAATCTTGATTACCGATTCCGATATCAACCGATACCGATATATACAGTCGTGGAATTAACACATTATTATTCCTAATTTTGTTGTGATGCCCCGCTGGATGCATTAAACAATGTAACAAGGTTTTCCAAAATAAATCAACTCAAGTTATGGAAAAAAATGCCAACATGGCACTGCCATATTTATTATTGAAGTCACAAAGTGCATTATTTTTTTTAACATGCCTCAAAACAGCAGCTTGGAATTTGGGACATGCTCTCCCTGAGAGAGCATGAGGAGGTTGAGGTGGGCGGGGTTGGGGGGGGGTGCGGGGGATGTATACTGTAGCGTCTCGTAAGACTTAGTGCTGCAAGGGGTTCTGGGTATTTGTTCTGTTGTGTTTACGTTGTGTTACGGTGCGGATGTTCTTCCGAAATGTGTTTGTCATGCTTGTTTGGTGTGGGTTCACAGTGTGGCGCATATTTGTAACAGTGTTAAAGTTGTTTATACGGCCATCCTCAGTGTGACCTGTATGGTTGTTGACCAAGTATGCATGGCATTTCACTTGTGTGTGTGAAAAGCCGTAGATATCATGTGATTGGGCCGGCACGCAAAGGAAGTGCCTTTAAGGTTTATTGGCGCTCTGTACTTCTCCCTACGTCCGTGTACACAACGGCGTTTTAAAAAGTCATAAATTTTACTTTTTGAAACCGATACCGATAATTTCTGATATTACATTTTAAAGCATTTATCGGCCGATAATATCGGAAAAATATTTTTTGTTGTTTTAATATGGTTCCCGTAGGAGGACAAACATGACACAAACCATCCTAATTGTTAGAAATCCCACTGTTTATATTAAATATGCTTCATTGATCAGAGTATTTGGCGAGCGCCCTTTTGTCCTACTAATTACGGCAGTCCTTGAACTCACCGTAGTTTGTTTTATGTACAACTTTCTCTGACGCTGCCATAGTAAGATGTGTTTTATGTCACCCCATCTTTGTCTCATTTTGTCCACCAAACCTTTTATGCTGTGCGTAAATGCCCAATAGTGAGCTTTGTTGACGTTATTGACTTGTTGGGAGTGCTAATCAAGCATATTTGGTCAGTGCATGACTGCAAGCTAATCGATGCTAACGTGCTATTTAGGCTAGCATCATTATGCCTTGTTTGTAGGTATATTTGGGCTCTAAATGTATTTTACTTATGTGTATTTAATTTATAGTTGCATGTCTCATGACACATTATCTGTATGTAATATTGGCTGCATTTCAGACAGTTGTTTGTGTGCAGTTATAGACCACAGCAAACGTTACCCAGCTTGCAAAGATTGTAATGAATCCACTGGAAGAAGACAGACTGACGTTTCCTTTAGCTTGGAAACAAACATCTATAACTTTGGCCATTCTAAGCCAGTAACTTCCAGGAGTTATGTCACCCTCTGAGAAACCTCCATTTTAATGTTTTCCAATGTTGTAAAAATGTGTAGAATAAATATTACATTTCAACATTTCTGTCAACGAAGATTTGCGACAAATAGTAATTTTGATAGTAGGCTAACATAGCTAAAATAGACACTTACATCATGTGTTGCCTTCATTATAACACTTATATAAGGCGTTTAGTTTTTTTGCGGCTCCAAACTGATTTGTTTTTTTGTACTTTTGGTCCAATATGGCTCTTTCAACATTTTGGGTTGCCGACTCCTGTGCTCGGGCAAAATGTACTTTACAGTACGAGGCTGACTGACGTCGACAAAAGTAGTCGTCGACATAACCGAAATTGAAACAAACAGTTTCTTGCACATTTACTTGTGACTTTGTCCAGTGACATAATGACAATAAGAGATAAGGGTTTTGTTGACATAGTTCTTCTGGTTTTATTTATATTCTTGTGTTACACACTCTTATTGGTATACCGGGACTTGATGAGTTTGTCGACATGAGGCCCTTTTTCAGACTTTCCCATTTATCCGGGTAAATAGAGTACCAAAGGGTTCCACTTCATCAGATAATCCAAGACTATCCTTTCATTATTTATTGGGAAATGTATTATATATTATCGGCACATTAGAAATCACGACATCTCACCGAGCTGCCGTAATTTTTCGGGCGTTCGTTTTGCTACTGAAATACGATGTGATCGCCGTCCCAGCAACTTCAGGGTTCCTGGTTCGATACCAGCTTGTGTCCTTGGGCAAAACATTCACCCACCTTTCTCCCAGTGCCGCTCACAGCAGTGTGTGAATGTCAATGAATGTTGGGTGGCGGTCTGACGGGCCACAGGCGCAAATTGGCAGCCACGCGTCTGTCAGTCTAGCCCAGGGCAGCTGTGGCTACAAATGTAGCTTACCACCATCATGAGGAGTGAATGAATGATGTTTTCTAGGTTCTCTGTGAAGCACTTTGAGTGTCTACAAAAGCGCTATAAAAATCTAACGCATTTATTATTATTATTATTATTATCTTTATTATTATTATAATTAGCTTTTTGAGCTATTTTGGCAACCGTTTACCCTAGAGTCATATATCTTGGTATGTGACACTTGTTAACGTGCTAACTTTAGTATGCTAGCACGCTAACATTAAACTGCTAACTTTTTAGCTAATTTTAAGTTTGTTTCCTTTAATTACACAGCCTTACAGTCATATAACTTGGTATGTGACACATGCTAACCGTTATCATGTTTATGTTAGCATGCTAACATTAAAGTGCTAGTTTTTTTTAAAATAATTTTGCAACCGTTTAACCCAGGGGTCGGCAACCCAAAATGTTGAAAGAGCCATATTGGACCAAAAATACAAAAACAAATCTGTCTGGAGCCGCAAAAAATTTAAAGCCATATTACATACAGATAGTGTGTCATGAGATGTAAATTGAATTAAGAGAACTTAAAGGAAACTAAATGACCTCAAATATACCTACAAATGAGGCATAATGATGCAATATGTACATATAGCTAGCCTAAATAGCATGTTAGCATCGATTAGCTTGCAGTCATGCAGTGACCAAATATGTTTGATTAGCACTCCACACAAGTCAATAACATAAACAAAACTCACCTTTGTGCATTCACGCACAACATTACAAAATTGGTGGACAAAAGAAGTGGCATAAAACACGTCCTAGAAAGTCGGAGAAAGTTATACATGTAAACAAACTACGGTGTGTTCAAGGACCGCCAAAATTTGAAGGACAAAACGGCGCTCGCCAAATAGTCGAATTAGTGAAGCACGTTTAATATAAACAGTGTGCTTTATAACAATTAGGGAGGTTTGTGTCATGTTTGTCCTCCTACAGAAACCATATTAAAGCAAAAAAAATATTTTTTTCCCCTTATCTTTTTACAATTTTCATACATTTTTTAAAAAGCTCCAGAGAGCCACTAGGGCGGCGCTAAAGAGCCGCATGCGGCTCTAGAGCCGCGGGTTGCCGACCCCTGGTTTAACCTAAAGTCATAACACTTGGTATGTGACAGTTAACTGTTAGTGTGCTTACGTTAGCATTAGAGATGTCCGATAATATTGGACTGCCGATATTATCGGCCGATAAATGCTTTAAAATGTAATATCGGAAATTATCGGTATCGGTTTCAAAATGATCAGTATCAGTTTCAAAAAGTAAAATGTATGACTTTTTAAAACGCCGCTGTGTACACGGACGTAGGGAGAGGTTCAGAGCGCCAATAAACCTTAAAGGCACTGCCTTTGCGTGCCGGCCTAGTCACATAATATCTACGGCTTTTCACACACACAAGTGAATGCAAGCATACTTGGTCAACAGTCATACAAGTCACACTGAGGGTGGCCGTATAAATAACTTTAACACTGTTACCAATATGCGCCACACTGTGAACCCTCACCAAACAAGAATGACAAACACATATCGGGAGAACATCCGCACCGTAACACAACAGAACAAATACCCAGAACCCCTTGCAGCACTAACTCTTCCGGGACGCTACAATATACACCCCCCACAACCCCCAAACCCCGCCCACCTCAACCTCCTCATGCTCTCTCAGGGAGCGCATGTCCCAAATTCCAAGCTGCTGTTTTGAGGCATGTCAAAAAAAATAATGCACTTTGTGACTTCAATAATAAATATGGCAGTGCTATGTTGGCATTTTATTTCCATAACTTGAGTTGATTTATTTTGGAAAAAAACGTCACTCTACCCCAGGGCAGCTGTGGCTATGAAAGTAACTTACCACCACCAGGTGTGAATGATTGATGGGTTCTACATATAAAGCGACTTTGGGTACTTAGAAAAGCGCTATATAAATCCCAGTTATTACTATTATTATTATTATTAAAACCTTGTTACATTGTTTAATGCATCCAGCGGGGCATCACAACAAAATTAGGCCTAATAATGTGTTATATCCACGACTGTATATATCGGTATCGGTTGATATCGGAATCGGTAATTAAGAGTCGGACAATATCTTAATTACAAAAAAGCCATTATCGGACATCTCTAGTTAGCATGCTAGCAAGCTAACTTAAGCATGCTAACCTTTAATCTAATTTGACACTTTTTTCTCTATTTCTGCAGCCGTACACCTAACAGCTGTGTTACTTGAAATGTGAAACATGTTAACTGTTATCATGCTAACGTTTGCTCACATGCTAACTGTTATCATGCTAATGTTTGCACACATGCTAAATGTTAGCATTTTAATGTAAGCATGCTAACGTTTTAGGCGAGCTGTGGAGCTCATTTTGTACAGTTACACCTAAAACTCTCAGATTCAGACACTCGGCAGCATCTTAGAAGCACAGCGGCTTCCGACCATCCCCGCCCAGAGGTCCAGGGCACAGATAGCAGGCACATCAAAATTTCCGCGGGAATTTTCTAGTTATTATTATCATCTTAATTATTATTATTATTATTATTATTATTATTGTCATCACACTGCTGCACACACTGATAAAACAAAAATAAGTATTTAAACATCATAGTCTTGTTCCTGTTAGCCTGCACATTGAAAGTACGAAATGATTACAATTAGTCTTACTCATCAAGCTCATCTTCTTCATTTTGGGCGACGTCGGCGTACAAGTACTTGCTCATGTCGACGGGTCGCACGCCTTTCCTCGGCCGGGGTTTCGGGGGCTCCGGCTGCAGGTCAGCGGCCGGTTCAGGCTCATCGAAGGGATTTCCCGGTGACTCTTCGTGTTCGATGAATGGATTCGAGGAGTCGTTGTCGTAGAAGGAATCATCGATCCGCTGATGCGAGGGTGGCGGCTCGGGAGGCTCTGCTGGACATGGGACGGTTTTACACAGGAGATCCAGATTCAAAATTATATCAGATATGTCCGTCTCGTTATCATTATCCTTCTACTAGAAGAAAGTATACGAATGTTTTACAGTACAGGTGAATATTGATATGTCCATGTAATTTCCAAAGACAATCTACTTAAATGTGTTTATTTTCCTGTCAGCTTGTGGATGAGTAAAACTTTAACTGACACATTTCCACAAAGGTCATGATATAATCATAGCCTTAATAATTCAAACACACATACAACACATTCGCATAATTCATAGCTTCAAAGGCTAATTTAGCCACCTGATTTGGATGTGCAGCAAAACAAGACTGCCAATCACATGTATGTGCTTGCTTAAAGGCCTACTGAAAGCCACTACTACCGACCACGCAGTCTGATAGTTTATACATCAATGAAGAAATCTTAACATTGCAACACATGCCAATACGGCCGGGTTAGCTTACTAAAGTGCAATTTTAAATTTTGCGCGAAATATCCTGCTGAAAACGTCTCGGTATGATGACGTCAGCGCGTGACGTCACGGATTGTAGAGGACATTTTGGGACAGCATGGTGGCCAGCTATTAAGTCGTCTGTTTTCATCGCAAAAGTCCACAGTATTCTGGACATCTGTGTTGGTGAATCTTTTGCAATTTGTTCAATGAACAATGGAGACAGCAAAGAAGAAAGCTGTAGGTGGGAAGCGGTGTATTGCGGCCGACTGCAGCAACACAAACACAGCCGGTGTTTCATTGTTTACATTCCCGAAAGATGACAGTCAAATGTGAAATTGTGTTAGATGTAAATATAAACGGAATACAATGATTTGCAAATCCTTTTCAACCCATATTCAATTGAATGCACTACAAAGACAAGATATTTGATGTTCAAACTCATAAACTTTTTTTTTTTTTTTTGCAAATAATAATTAACTAAGAATTTCATGGCTGCAACACATGCCAAAGTAGTTGGGAAAGGGCATGTTCACCACTGTGTTACATGGCCTTTCCTTTTAACAACACTCTGTAAACGTTTGGGAACTTAGGAGACACATTTTTTAAGCTTCTCAGGTGAAATTCTTTCCCATTCTTGCTTGATGTACAGCTTAAGTTGTTCAACAGTCCGGGGGTCTCCGTTGTGGTATTTTAGGCTTCATAATGCGCCACACATTTTCAATAGGAGACAGGTCTGGACTACAGGCAGGCCAGTCTAGTACCCGCACTCTTTTACTATGAAGCCACGTTAATGTAACACGTGGCTTGGCATTGTCTTGCTGAAATAAGCAGGGGCGTCCATGGTAACGTTGCTTGGATGGCAACATATGTTGCTCCAAAACCTGTATGTACCTTTCAGCATTAATGGCGCCTTCACAGATGTGTAAGTTACCCATGTCTTGGGCACTAATACACCCCCATACCATCACACATGCTGCCTTTTACACTTTGCGCCTATAACAATCCGGATGGTTCTTTTCCTCTTTGGTCCGGAGGACACGAGGTCCACAGTTTCCAAAAACAATTTGAAATGTGGACTCGTCAGACCACAGAACACTTTTCCACTTTGTATCAGTCCATCTCAAATGAGCTCAGGCCCAGCGAAGCTGACGGCGTTTCTGGGTGTTGTTGATAAATGGTTTTCACCTTGCATAGGAGAGTTTTAACTTGCACTTCCAGATATAGCTACCAACTGTAGTTACTGACAGTGGGTTTCTGAAGTGTTTCTGAGCCCATGTGGTGATATCCTTTACACACTGATGTCGCTTGTTGATGCAGTACAACCTGAGGGATCGAAGGTCACGGGTTTAGCTGCTTACGTGCAGTGATTTCTCCAGATTCTCTGAACCCTTTGATGATATTACAGACCGTAGGTCAGGGGTGCTCACACTTTTTCTGCAGGCGAGCTACTTTTCAATTGATCAAGTCATGGGGATCTACCTCATTCATATATATAATTTATATTTACTTATTTATGAAATATATGTTTTTGTTAATAAGTTAAAGGTGTTTAATGATAATGCAAGCATGTTTAACACATAGAGTTAATATTGTTAATAAATTAAAGGTGTTTAATGATAACGCAATCATGTTTAACACATAGTTAATATTGTTAATAAATTAAAGGTGTTTAATGATAATACAAAAATGTTTAATACATATAGTTAATATTGTTAATAAATTAAAGGTGTTTAATGATAATACAAGTATGTTTAATACATATAGTTAATATTGTTAACAAGTTAAAGGTGTTTAAAGATAATGCAAGCATGTTTAATACATATAATTAATATTGTTAACAAGTTAAAAGTGTTTAATGATAATACAAGCATGTTTAACACATATAGTTAATATTGTTAATAAGTTAAAGGTGTTTAAAGATAATGCAAGCATGTTTAACACATATACTTAATATTGTTAACAAGTTAAGGTGTTTAAAGATAATACAGGCATGTTTAACACATATAGTTAATATTGTTAATAAGTTAAAAGTGTTTAAAGATAATACAGGCATGTTTAACACATATAGATTCCTTTCTTTCATGAAGACAAGAATATAAGTTGGTGTATTACCTGATTCTGATGACTTGCATTGATAGGAATCAGACAGTGGTGCTAAAAATGTCCACATTTTCGAATGGAGGAGAAAAAAGTCCTCCTTTCTGTCCAATACCACATGAAAGTGGTTGCTTTTTGGCATCTTATTTGTCCAGCTTCCGTACTCCTTTGTATACACTTTACAATAAATACATTGTCGGCAAACTCCGTAGCTTGCTAGCTTGTACACGCGAGCTCTCTGAGACTCGTTTTGTTAGCGCAACTGTGCAACTGTGCAGTCGGTCTTTGGAGTTTTGACGACAGGTACGGCGCCAGAGTCTGTTGAAATAAAGTGTTTCTCGCCTTCCAGTCGGTAATTTTAATGAGCTGGCAGCAGCCAGCGTCATCTCAGAAGACCCTCGGGTGCCGTGAATGTCAATCAAGTGACGAAAGTGACGTCATAGTGAAGATTTATGATCGCTCATTTTTAGGACTATTTTTTTAATGCCTGGCTGGTGATCGACTGACTCACCCTCCGAGATCGACCGGTAGCTCGCGATCGACGTAATGAGCACCCCTGCCGTAGATGGTGAAATCCCTAAATTCCTTGCAATAGCTGGTTGAGAAAGGTTTTTCTTAAACTGTTCAACAATTTGCTCACGCATTTGTTGACAAAGTGGTGACCCTCGCCCCATCCTTGTTTGTGAATGACTGAGCATTTCATGGAATCTACTTTTATACCCAATCATGGCACCCACCTGTTCCCAATTTGCCTGTTCACCTGTGGGATGTTCCAAATAAGTGTTTGATGAGCATTCCTCAACTTTATCAGTATTTATTGCCACCTTTCCCAACTTCTTTGTCACGTGTTGCTGGCATCAAATTTTAAAGTTAATGATTATTTGCAAAAAAAAAAAAATGTTTATCAGTTTGAACATCAAATATGTTGTCTTTGTAGCATATTCAATTGAATATGGGTTGAAAAGGATTTGCAAATCATTGTATTCCGTTTATATTTACATCTAACACAATTTCCCAACTCATATGGAAACGGGGTTTGTATATCTGCGGCTTATAGTTGGGTGCGGCTAATATATGGGGAAAACATTTCCCTAAAATTTAGTGGGTGCGGCTTATATACTGGTGCACTTTATAGTCCGGAAAATACGGTAGAATACACGTTACTAGTAAAAGTTTGTAACGCCATTATCATATAATGCAATTATTCGGAAAACTGCAGTTGAGTACCGGGAACTGTTACCGTATTGGTTCAAATGTGAATGTCTGTATATACCAGGGGTCGGCAACCTTTACCAGTCAAAGAGCCATTTTGACCAGTTTCACAAATTATAGAAAACTATTTTTTGAAATTTTTAAATGAAATAACACTGCATACAAAGTATATTTTTTTTGCTTTGTGCTATGTATAAACCAGGGATCTCAGACACGCTGCCCACACCTTTATATGGAATTTGAAAGCTGGTCCGTCACACGGGTTCAAAATGAATGGCGCTTGTCAGCGTCTTGCGTGCCATGATGATACAGCATATAACAGCCACTACAATCAGCGTGCCTGATCAGCCACACGTTTTTTTGAGGCTTCTGCTTGCTCACATAGGTGACAGCAAGGCATACTTGGTCAACAACCACACAGGCTACACTGACGGTGGCGGTATAAAAAAAACTTTAACACTCTTACTAATAATGCGCCACACTGTGAACCCACACCAAACAAGAATGACAAACACATTTCGGGAGAACATCTGCACCGTAACACAACATAAACACAACAGGACAAATACCCAGAATCCCATGCAGCCCTAACTTTTCCGGGATACATTATACACCACCGCTACCAAACCCCGCCCACCTCAACCGACGCACAGAGAGGGGGGGGGGGGGGGGGGGGGGGTTGATGTGTGAGGGAGCAGGGTTGGGGTGGGGGCGGAGTTTGATGGTAGCAGGGGTGTATAATATAGCCCGGAAGAGTCAGGGTTGCATGGGATTCTGGGTGTTTGTTCTGTTGTGTTTATGTTGTGTTAAGGTGCAGATGTTCTCCCGAAATGTGTTTGTCATTCTTGTTTGGTTTTGGTTCAAAGTGTGGCGCATTATTAGTAAGAGTGTTAAAGTTGTTTTATATGGTCACCGTCAGTGTAACCTGTGTGGCTGTTGAGCAAGTATGCCTTGCTGTCACATACGTGTGCAAGCAGAAGATGTATAGCGTATAACAAGTGTTGGGCTGGTACGCTGTTAATACAGAATATAGAGGGCGCCAAATGTTGTACAATCATGGCACGCCCTTGTTATAGCTGTAAGGGTGAAAATCGGTGAATAATAATCCCTGAAGTTTTCTGCGAGAGGCAATGAAATCCGGAAATCTCACGGGTACATTGTGGGGTACAGCAAGTAAGCTGCTGAGCCGCATCAGAGTGATCAAAGAGCCGCATGCGGCTCCGGAGCCGCGGGTTGCCGACCCCTGGTATATACAAAACATGTACTTGACAATGGAATCAAATACCTTCCTCGCCTGGCTCGCCAAATGGGTTGAGGTGGTTATCTTCGGGCTCGTCGAAGGGGTTGCTGCACATGGCTGGATGTGTTTCCCGATCCTCGTCATCCAAGAAGTTCAGCTTGTTGATCAGTTCTTTGGACGGCAAAGCACAGCATGTAAATGAGCAAGAACGGTTGTGGATGCGTTGTAAAATAAAGTCAAATGTACAAATCGAGGCTGCACTTAGCAGTGAACCACTAGAGATCGCCGGCTAAACTCAGCCTTTTCACTGCAGTGGCCTTCTGGGAAACGTTTAGCAATATGGGTGGGTTGCTGTGGAGACCGTACAAGCAGTGTGGAGTTGCTACGGAGATTCACGCTGTGGAGGCTTGACCACTTGATCTTTGTCAGGCTGAATGGAGAGAAAAGGAGCGCAAAGCAGATGCCGGGATGGCTTTGAGAGTGCGAGGAGTCTTCGGCTATTTGCGTTGTCGCAATGTCAAGTGGAGCTCGCTGATAACTTTTTCCGGACGACATTCGCAAGCCTTTTTAGGCCACGACAATAAGAGGGCGCGTTGTCGGTAGCATGTTTGCTCATTTTGACGTACTAGTAGACAAAGATGGAGGGTTCAAGTGGAGAATAGAAAAGAGCACGATTCAAACTTAGGTTGGTTGGCATGAGAAGAAAGTAAAGCGTGGACAGTCTATCCCATACAATGATATACCGTATTTTTCGGAGTATAAGTCGCACCTGCCGAAAATGCATAATAAAGAAGGAAAAAAACATATATAAGTCGCAATGGAGCCCGGCCAAACTATGAAAAAAACTGCGACTTATAGTGTGAAAAATACGGTATTTGTGGCTTCCCACCACCAATACATTTGGACCGCCGCAAATAGTGACCAAGTTTATTCCGTTCATAACATATTATAATGGAACTGTCTGTGAATATAGTTTGTCTTTCCAACTCCGTACAGTAGATGGCATTGTAATAATGCCTAACACATGACTGGTCTGCCAAGAGAATAAGAAGATACAGCAGGAACAACTTAACGAGTATTTTGACCACTCTACACTGCAAAAACTGAAATCTAAGTAAGATTAAAGGCCTACTGAAACCCACTACTACCAACCACGCAGTCTGATAGTTTATATATCAATGATGAAATCTTAACATTGCAACACGTGCTAATACGTTAGCTTACTAAAGTGCAATTTCAAATTTCGCGCGAAATATCCTGCTGAAAACGTCTCGGTATGATGACGTCTGCGCGTGACGTCACGGATTGTAGAGGACATTTTGGGACAGCATGGTGGCCAGCTATTAAGTCGTCTGTTTTCATCGCAAAATTCCACAGTATTCTGGACATCTGTGTTGGTGAATCTTTTGCAATTTGTTCAATGAACAATGGAGACAGCAAAGAAGAAAGCTGTAAGTAGGAAGCGGTGTATTGCGGCCGACTGCAGCAACACAAACACAGCCGGTGTTTCATTGTTTACATTCCCGGAAGATGACAGTCAAGCTTTACCATTGGCCTGTGGAGAACTGGGACAACAGAGACTCTTACCAGGAGGACTTTGAGTTGGATGCGCAGACGCGGTACCGTGAGTACGCATGCAGCTGCGGCTTCCAAACATTTGATCGCTTGCCCGTACGTGCGTGCCGCTATGTGCATGTCACGTACGTAACTTTGGGGACTTTGGGGAAATATATGTGCTGTATGAACTTTGGGGAGGTGAACGGTACTTTGGGCTGTGGGATTGAGTGTGTTGTGCAGGTGTTTGAGTTGTATTGGCGGGTTATATGGACGGGAGGGAAGGGGGAGGTGTTTGTTATGCGGGATTAATTTGTGGCATATTAAATATAAGCCTGGTTGTGTTGTGGCTAATAGAGTATATATATGTCTTGTGTTTATTTACTGTTTTAGTCATTCCCAGCTAAATATCAGGTCCCACCCGCCTCTCACAGCATCTTCCCTATCTGAATCGCTCCCACTGCCCTCTAGTCCTTCACTCTCACTTTCCTCATCCACGAATCTTTCATCCTCGCTCAAATTAATGGGGAAATCGTCGCTTTCTCGGTCCGAATCGCTCTCGCTGCTGGTGGCCATGATTGTAAACAACGTGCAGATGTGAGGAGCTCCACAACCTGTGACGTCACGCTACTCGTCTGCTACTTCCGGTACAGGCAAGGCTTTTTTATCAGCGACCAAAAGTTGCGAACTTTATCGTCGATGTTCTCTACTAAATCCTTTCAGCAAAAATATGGCAATATCGCAAAATGATCAAGTATGACACATAGAATGGACCTGCTATCCCCGTTTAAATAAGAAAATCGCATTTCAGTAGGCCTTTAAATATCTCAAATAAGGGTGATGTTAGCTTATTTTCTGTCTGATAAGATAATTCTTCTCACTAACCAGATTTGATGTTAGAGTCTTTTACTTGTTTTAAGGGTTTTGGTCCTAAATGATCTCAGTAAGATATTACAGCTTGTTGCTGAGATTTGATGACCTATAATGAGTAAAACATGCTTGAAACTAGAATATCAAGTGTTGCAAAGCTGTGTCATCAACACTCACAAGTATAAAACTACTTTTTTTTTAAAGTAATCATTTCTTATTTCAAGCATGAAAAAAAAAACAAACATGACTTTGACACAATTGTGTCTCATAATTAAAACAGATGACAGCCAAATGGACTTTGCTGTTTTATTTTCAATGAAACAATAGAAAACACCTACTCATATAGTAGTACAGTTGGCACAGTACAGTAAACTGACAGTTAATATTCAAACATTTAACATTTCTAACAATTTTGAACAGAAATAGTTCATGCACATTCAGATAAATTCTTCAAAATTACAATTAAAACAATTTTGGTCGGGGTTCCAGGCTGTATATATGCGCACTAATTGACTGAAAGAGCACGCACTTGGCGCGATGATGTCATGTTACCGGTGGAAAAATGCATTTTTAGACAATATGATTTGCCTGAGCAGCTTGGAGACCACGAGAGTAACAAGCGGTTGCCTTGTTGAATTTCCATTAAGAACAATAAATTAGTTTTTAATAGTAAATGTATATATATATATATATATATATATATATATATATATATATATATATATATATATATATATATATATATATGTACACACACACATATACACAGTGTCTACAAAGTGTGCATTATTTTACTAAAATAGGGATTTTTAATCATGGCTAGAACCAAATATTCATGTTTACATTTTTTTCTTATGGGAACTTGGTTTGCTATAAAAAACTTTTCGCTATACAAAATTGTAAAAAAAAACAATGCATTTCGTAAATTGAAGTTCCACTGTATTTGTTTCTAGTTGTTAAAAATGTCATGCACATGTGCCATTGCCAATAATGCGCCGCCAACCACTGATGGACATACTGCCGTTTAGCGGGTTGGGTTCACTACTAACTGCAGTTCCAAATAAAACAACAACAACAGGTAACAACTGGAGAAAAAGAACACCTCAGACAGCACGGGATGACCATCACATGGAGCAAAATCAACTGACGCGACACGGGCACAATGTCAAGCAACAAAAGACAGAAACTGCAAGAGGGATAAAGAAATAAGAAGGCAAATGAAACCGTGATGTAAAAGCGGGGTTCACAACACCATGACTCTGGGAGACGACGCAAGACAGGTGGAAGAAAAAAGACCTTGAGAGGACGCGACAGGCTTAGAGGCCGCTTTGCGTGCTCGCCACGGGACGTCACCACTTCCATCATCATCATCATCATCGTCATGTAAGCAGCTGAGGGCATTCAGCTGGTTTACTATCTCTGGAAAAAGAACAGGGCCGTACAGGAAGAAAGAATAGCAGTGAACAAGTGACGTGAGAGGACAGATAAAAAAACAAAAGAACCCAGACAAATATAAGTATTTTTCACATGCACTGCAACCCCTCGAGTAGTCGACCATGACATTTCTTCTTCCTCCCGCGGGTATAATCTAAGTGCCTACAGAATAAAAGTAGGTGTTGTGAAGAACACGCGTGAGCGGCGAGCTCGCATGATCCACGGGAGGAGTCAGACGGTAGGAGTCTTGGCAGCTGGGTCAGGACGCACGCTAGCGCGCAAGCGTCGCTGTAGGCGCTCAATACATATACATGGAAATGAGACAGAAAGCATGAAGCTTAACAGGAACAGAAGGCGGTGGGAAAAGGTTGGATTAGGCTAAACAGGAAAGAAGGAGGGGAGGAGGCCATACATTAGCGGCCAACATGTATGTACACAGGGAGGCATCATAGAGGAAGATGGGCGTACTGGTGAGTGAGCGTGGAACCTGAAAGTTTAAAAACAAAAAAGGTAGTTTAATTTAGCAAGAGCAAGAACATCAAAAATAAATGTTCAATAGACTTGAAGAAATGCAAATAACTGAAGGTGTCATCCAAGAAGTCATTTTTGTTACCTTTTGTTTGTCAGCAGGATTAAACACTCGGGAGAGAAAAAAACTAATTGCGACTTTTCTCACCAAAATTGCAATTCATCCATCCATCCATCCATCTTCTTCCGCTTATCCGAGGTCGGGTCGCGGGGGCAGCAGCCTAAGCAGGGAAGCCCAGACTTCCCTCTCCCCAGCCACTTCGTCTAGCTCTTCCCGTGGGACCCCGAGGCGTTCCCAGGCCAGCCGGGAGACATAGTCTTCCCAACGTGTCCTGGGTCTTCCCCGCGGCCTCCTACTGGTCGGACGTGCCCTAAACACCTCCCTAGGGAGGCGTTCGGGTGGCATCCTGACCAGATGCCCGAACCACCTCATCTGGCTCCTCTCGATGTGGAGGAGCAGCGGCTTTACTTTGAGCTCCTCCCGGATGGCAGAGCTTCTCACCCTATCTCTAAGGGAGAGCCCCGCCACCCGGCGGAGGAAACTCATTTTGGCCGCTTGTATCCGTGATCTTGTCCTTTCGGTCATAACCCAAAGCTCATGACCATAGGTGAGGATGGGAACGCAGATCGACCGGTAAATTGAGAGCTTTGCCTTCCGGCTCAGCTCCTTCTTCACCACAACGGATCGATACCTACTCAGTGGCCTAGTGGTTAGAGTGTCCGTCCTGAGATCGGTAGGTTGTGAGTTCAAATCCCGGCCGAGTCATACCAAAGACTATAAAAATGGGACCCATTACCTCCCTGCTTGGCACTCAGCATCAAGGGTTGGAATTGGGGGTTAAATCACCAAAATGATTCCCGGGCGCGGCCACCGCTGCTGCCCACTGCTCCCCTCACCTCCCAGGGGGTGATCAAGGGTGATGGGTCAAATGCAGAGAATAATTTCGCCACACCTAGTGTGTGTGTGACAATCATTGGTACTTTAACTTTAACTTTTTACAGCGTCCGCATTACTGAAGACGCCGCACTGATCCGCCTGTCGATCTCACGATCCACTCTTCCCTCACTCGTGAACAAGACTCCGAGGTACTTGAACTCCTCCACTTGGGGCAAGATCTCCTCCCCAACCCGGAGATGGCACTCCACCCTTTTCCGGGCGAGAACCATGGACTCGGACTTGGAGGTGCTGATTCTCATCCCAGTCGCTTCACACTCAGCTGCGAACCAGATGAAGCCATCAGGACCACATCATCTGCAAAAAGCAGAGACCTAATCCTGCAGCCACCAAACCAGATCCCCTCAACGCCTTGACTGCGCCTAGAAATTCTGCCCATAAAAGTTATGAACAGAATCGGTGACAAAGGGCAGCCTTGGCGGAGTCCAACACTCACTGGAAACGTGTCCGACTTACTGCCGGCAATGCGGACCAAGCTCGAATTGCAATTCGATTTGCAATTTTTATATTTTACACATAAAAATGCACACAACCGAGAAAACAGCAAGTGAAGGAATACAGGTTACTTTTAGACTGTGAATCGACTTATTCTTGTCTATAGGTGCTAAGTATTAGAACATCCATCCATTTTCTACCGCTTGTCCCGCTCGGGGTCTCAGGAGGTGCTGGAGCCTATCTCAGCTGCATTCAGGCGGAAGGCGGGGTACACCCTGGACAAGTCGCCACCTCATCACAGGGCCAACACAGATAGACAGACAACATTCACACACTCGGGCCAATTTAGTGTTGCCAATCAACCTATCCCCAGGTGCATGTTTTTTGGAGGTGGGAGTAAGCCGGAGTACCCGGAGGGAACCCACGCAGCCACGGGGAGAACATGCAAACTCCACACAGAAAGATCCCGAGTCCGGGATTGAACCCAGGACTACTCAGGACCTTCGTATTGTGAGGCACATGCACTAACCCCTGTTCCACCGTGCTGCCAGTATTAGAACAATATGCAGCAATTTACTTATTTTTTTTAAATGTGGTTTTATGCAGACTTTTGTCTACATAATGCTCTTAAACTGAAGAAATAGAAATAATACAGTGGCTATAATGCAATGATATTATAATATACAATAATAATGCAATATTTAAAAAGATTTAAACTTAAATTTCTCATTACTATAGAATTGTTTACCATTGTACTGTAATTGGAAAGTTAATCAATAAATAAATAAACATCTAAAATTGACTAATTTCTGTCAAACAAAAATTAAACTTGGATAAGAGCATGTTTTTTTCCCAGTTGGAAAAAGGCATTCTCTCAATCGCCCGTGTTACCAGGCGTATATTGCCCGTCTAATTTGAAGCTGAAATATTACCACATGGGGACATTTGGCTAGTTTGGAACCATATTTTTGTCACTCCTAACTTGTGTTACTTGGCGACACTATTCACTGGCGAGTGGCGAGGCTCTCTCTCTATGTGCTTCCTGTGTTTGCAAAGATTGTGAATGACTGACGAGAGAGCTCACTGCGTTCAGTTAGCTCTACTGTTAAATAAACGTGCTCAGGTGCTGAGAGCGACGCACAGAGTGAGACCTGTTTTCCCTGTTTGAAGCGACCAATCGAAGGTGATGCTCAACACCTGGTTGGCTAACATTATCGGGTGATGGCGAGGGAAAAACAACAAAAAACTCAGCATCTTGCATTTAATTCTATAATTAAAACCTTGATGTCGATTAATCGTGCAGCCCTACTAAACACTCACAATTCCAACCATCTATGTAGAGGAACGGGGATTCGACTAAGGTCTGTACTAGGGTTGTACTGGTACTAATAACATGAACATGTGAGCACCCTTTGAGGAAAAAAAGAGGAAAACTGACGAAAAAAATAGGAACATTTCTATCAGCATTAAGTGCTAACCCTTACTTGCCAACCCTCCCGGATTTTCCGGGAGACTCCCGGAATTCAGCGCATCTCCCGAAAACCTCCCGGGACAAATTTTCTCCCGAAATTCAGGCGGAGCTGGAGGCCACGCCCCCTCCAGCTCCATGCGGACCTGAGTGACGTGTTTACAGCCTGTTCATACGTCCGCTTTCCCACAATATAAACAGCTAATGATCGAGGGCGAGTTCTTGGTTTCTTATGTGGGTTTATTGTTAGGCAGTTTGATTAACGTCCTCCCAGCGCGGTAAAAACACACAACAACAGCAGTCAAGTTTTCGTCTACCGTAAAGCAGTTCGTCTGCCGTAAACAGTAAACAGGACAATACTGCCATCTACTGTACATGCATATGTGACCCACCCATAATGTGTCACATTTTTGTGTTGATTTATTTATTTTATTTTGTGGTTTGAATTCGTTTTTGGAGCTGTCATAACACATTTATCAGTATTCACATTGGTCAGTAGGTGGCAGTAGGGCGTTTCTTCCCAATTGAATGCTATCACCTGCAGACCGGAAGTGTCTTGTCATTCTGATGAGCGCGACCAGTCTGTGAACAATTGAAACGTCCTGTGTGCTTTTTCCTCCTGTATAACAGGTTAGTTTTGGTGAATCAACTCACTGAATAATATCCATGTGATCTTTATAAGTTTAAGTACACATTCTGATGGTGGAGCCTAACTCTAAAGTGTTTGTGAGTTGTAGTTTGTATTTGTGAATGAATCCAGTGCACAGCTGCAGTAATCAATACAAAATGGCGACGTGAGTGCGCAATGTTTATATAGGAACTTCTGATCCTAATTCAGACTCCCAAATTAGAGCTCCCGTTTTCTTATTGATTTTATGATGTATAGTGACAGAGAATAGAACAAGGATGGACAATTCAACCCTTAACTCAACAATGAGTAGATGAGTGTTATGTGTGTGTATATGTGTAAATAAATGAACACTGAAATTCAAGTATTTCTTTTATATATATATATATATATATGTATGTGTGGGGAAAAAAAATCACAAGACTATTTCATCTCTACAGGCCTGTTTCATGAGGGGGGGTACCCTCAATCATCAGGAGATTTTAATGGGAGCATTCACATACCATGGTTTATATAGGGCACAGAGTGGGTGGGTACAGGCTGGCGTAGGGGCGTGGTGATTGGCTCATGTGTTACCTAGGAGGTGTTTCCGTCTGTGGCGGCATGCTGTTACAATTTCGCTGCGCTTGTTGAGGGATGACAGGTCTGGACGGTAAATAATAAACAGTTTCTCTTTCAAGCATAGGTTGCATCTTTCATTACCACTATTGTAAGGTGTGCTGGATGCAAGAATTTGCCATGTTATTGAATATTCAACATTATTGTCTTTGAGGTCTCAAATGTGTTTGCTGAGTTCTGTGGTATTCCGCAGGTTTTGGTTCCTGAAAGAAGCCTTGTGATTGTTCCATCTGGTTTTGAATTCTCCCTCGGTTAATCCTACATATGTGTCGGATGTGTTAATGTCCTTGCGTATTACCTTAGATTGGTAGACAACTGATGTTTGTAAGCACCCCCCGTTGAGAGGGCAATCAGGTTTCTTTCGACAGTTACAGCCTTTGTTGGTTTTGGAGTCCGCTCCAAATTGACATTTGTTGAGCACTGTACGACGATCAGAAATGGAAAAATTCAACATCGACTACTCCACGAAGAACATTCCCATACCCGCGCAGAATGACTACAAGCTAAGGCTCATGGAAAAGACGGAACACTTCCTAAGAAGGATGCGGTGGAAAGCACATTTTTTCCTCCACCCTGAAACAAAAGGAACGCAAAAGAAAACTTACGGATTCAAATCTACCAAGAACCCACCCACAGTTGAGGAACTAAAGGATTTTGAGAGCGACATGCTCAAAATGATACAATCAGTCAAATTCAAGCCAATCCGCAACCCACTCCTCACCAAGCTGAAAAATGACAAGGAGCGCATCAAGAAAGTAAACAACCTCATCATAGCTGCCAATAAAACCACAAACTTCTACAGAATGGACATACCAGAACATCACACCTTACTGGACAGAAGCATCACCAAATCATACAAAAAAGCGCAACCCAACACCTTACAGAACATCCACCTGGAAAATAAAAGGATCGCGGCTGAACTGGACATTGAGGACAGGGTGTACGCCACAGCCAACAAGGAAGCCTTCATCACATTGAAGGACCACAAACCCAACTTCGCAAATAACCCAACATGCCGACTAATAAACCCAACTAAATCTGAAATAGGAAAAATCAGCAAAATAATCCTGGACAGAGTCAACACAAAAATCAAGGACAAAACACCACTCAACCAATGGAGAAATACAGCAGCAGTAATCAAATGGTTCAACAACATCCAAGACAAACAACAGCACAACTTTATCTCCTTTGATATCGAAGAATTTTACCCTTCCATCACGCAAGACCTACTGACCCAAGCACTAGACTTCGCCTCAGACTACGACTCAATCACAGGCAACGAAAGAAACATCATCATCCACGCAAAAAACTCCATTCTCATCCACAACAGTACACCATGGCAAAAAAAGAACAATGCAACATTTGACGTCACTATGGGAAGTTTTGACGGAGCAGAAACGTGTGAACTCGTTGGGAGTTTCCTCCTCTCCCAGCTCGCTAGCCTCAATCTGAACCTTGGTATTTACCGTGATGATGGACTGGCAGTGTGTCGCGCCTCGCCAAGGAGCAGCGAGAATACCAAGAAGCGCATATGCCAAATTTTCAAAGAGAACGGCCTACGGATCACGATTGAAGCCAACAAGCAAACCGTCAACTTCCTTGACGTCACTTTCAACCTGAGAAATAACAGCTACCAACCATTCACGAAACCCAACACAACACTCCAATACGTGCACCATGACAGCAACCACCCACCCACCACCACGAAAAGAATACCTACCGGAATTAATAAAAGGCTATCGATGCTGTCATCTAGCAAAGCTGAATTTGACCAAGCAACCCCCCCGTACCAAAAAGCCCTTGATGAAAGCGGATACAATTTCACCCTCACCTATGAACCCACGCCAGGAAACCAGCCAAAAAAGAACAGAAAACGAAACGACATCATCTGGTACAACCCCCCATACAGCAAAAACGTCTCAACTAACATTGGACACAAATTCCTCAATCTGATTGACAAACACTTTCCCAAAGACAACACCCTAAGAAAAGTATTCAACAAGAACAACATTAAATTGAGCTACAGCTGTATGAACAATATACGACAAATCATCTCAAACCACAACAAAACAATTGCAAATGAGCCGTCGGCCCCCGGACAGATCGCCTCCAAAACCAACAAAGGCTGTAACTGTCGAAAGAAACCTGATTTCCCTCTCAACGGGGGGTGCTTACAAACATCAGTTGTCTACCAATCTAAGGTAATACGCAAGGACATTAACACATCCGACACATATGTAGGATTAACCGAGGGAGAATTCAAAACCAGATGGAACAATCACAAGGCTTCTTTCAGGAACCAAAACCTGCGGAATACCACAGAACTCAGCAAACACATTTGGGACCTCAAAGACAATAATGTTGAATATTCAATAACATGGCAAATTCTTGCATCCAGCACACCTTACAATAGTGGTAATGAAAGATGCAACCTATGCTTGAAAGAGAAACTGTTTATTATTTACCGTCCAGACCTGTCATCCCTCAACAAGCGCAGCGAAATTGTAACAGCATGCCGCCACAGACGGAAACACCTCCTAGGTAACACATGAGCCAATCACCACGCCCCTACGCCAGCCTGTACCCACCCACTCTGTGCCCTATATAAACCATGGTATGTGAATGCTCCCATTAAAATCTCCTGATGATTGAGGGTACCCCCCCTCATGAAACAGGCCTGTAGAGATGAAATAGTCTTGTGATTTTTTTTTCCCACACATACATATATTGCGCTCTACTACGGTATCGAGCACTATTTTTTGGATAACCTTATTAAGACATATATATATATATATATATATATATACATACATACACATGTTTAAAAAAATATATATATAGCTAGAATTCACTGAAAGTCAAGTATTTCTTATATATATATATATATCTTAACCACGCCCCCAACCACGCCCCCCACCCCCCACCTCCCGAAATCGGAGGTCTCAAGGTTGGCAAGTATTTGCTAACCACGCAAAAAAAAAATTTAAATCAAGACTACATTCCTGCAATTGGGTGCATTTCTACCCTGTATTGACACTTACGTGTCCTATGTAATGTACCACTTTTTAAAAAACATTTTTTTTTTAAGTACCGGTAGATCATTTACTAACATTATCATCACCATTAAATATGTGTGGTGGTCAAGCTAGCTCTGTTCTCAATGAGTACTAGCCTTTCTTGAAGAAAAAAATGCCCTATACTTGTGTTGTTTTCAGCTGTACGAATCGTTCAAATCGCGAAAAGGATAAACGTCTCTTCAGAGTTCCTTGAGAGATGATCAAAAAGGGCAGGAAGGTGCAAGATTTTACGAAACGACAACAAGAAAACGTGGCTCACACTCCAGTCCAAGGGAGCAGAGTCGAAGAATGCATGAGTTTGCAGTGATCACTTCATTGAAGGTTTGTTTGATATACTTTTAACTGTTATTATTTCCCATTTAAGTATTATCTTGTTATTATTTGTATTTCTTAAACACGTTTTTGCTACGAGTGTTTCGTAAAGCACCAACTAGGCGAGTCTTAAATAAAATAAATGAAATGCGAGCAAAACCTAAAAGAGTTAAGCTTTTACCAAAGGCAACAATCATAAATGAATATTTCAGCACATACACAATGATGACATCTATACCGTATTTTTCGGAGTATAAGTCGCACCGGAGTATAAGTCGCACCTGCCGAAAATGCATAATAAAAAAGGAAAAAAACATATATAAGTCGCACTGAAGCTCGGCCAAACTATGAAAAAAACTGCGACTTATAGTCCGAAAAATACGGTAGTTATATTTTGATAAACGATCATAAATGAATCTTTCAGCACATACACAATGTTGACATCTATAGTTATATTTTGATATAGACAACAATCCTAAATGAATCTTTCAGCACATACACAATGTTGACATCTGTAGTTATATTTTGATAAAGACAACAATCATAAATGAATCTTTCAGCACATACACAATGTTGACATCTGTACTTATATTTTGATAAAGACAATCATAAATGAATCTTTCAGCACATACACAATGTTAACGTCTATAGTTATATTTTGATAAAGACAACAATTATAAATGAATCTTTCCGCACATACGCAATGTTGACATCTGTAGTTATATTTTAATAAAGACAATCATAAATTAATATTTCAGCACATACACAATGTTAACGTCTACAGTTATATTTTGATATAGACAACAATCCTAAATGAATCTTTCAGCACACAAACAATGTTAACGTCTATAGTTATATTTTGATAAAGACAACAATCCTAAATGAATCTTTCAGCACATACAAAATGTTGACATCTATAGTTATACAGTATTTTGATAAACAATCATAAATGAATCTCTCAGCACCTACACAATGTTAACGTCAATTGTTATATTTTGATAAAGAGAACAATCCTAAATGAATCTTTCAGCACATACACAATGTTGACATCTATAGTTATATTTTGATAAAGACAACAATTATAAATGTATCTTTCAGCACATACACAATGTTGACATCTGTAGTTATATTTTGATAAAGACAATCCTAAATTAATCTTTCAGCACATACACAATGTTAACGTCTACAGATATATTTTGATATAGACAACAATCCTAAATGAATCTTTCAGCACATACACAATGTTAACGTCTACAGTTATATTTTGATATAGACAACAATCCTAAATGAATCTTTCAGCACATACACAATGTTAACGTCTATAGTTATATTTTGATAAAGACAACAATCCTAAATGAATCTTTCAGCACATACACAATGTTGACATCTATAGTTATATTTTGATAAACAATCATAAATGAATCTCTCAGCACATACACAATGTTAACGTCAATTGTTATATTTTGATAAAGAGAACAATCCTAAATGAATCTTTCAGCACATACACAATGTTGACATCTATAGTTATATTTTGATAAACAATCATAAATGAATCTCTCAGCACATACACAATGTTAACGTCAATTGTTATATTTTGATAAAGAGAACAATCCTAAATGAATCTCTCAGCACATACACAATGTTGACATCTATAGTTATTGTTAATAAAGACAACAATTATAAATGAATCTTTCAGCACATACACAATGTTGACATCTATAGTTATATTTTTAAAAAGACGGGGAAAAACCCACTACTAGTAAACGGCGTGTACAACAGCAACAAACATGGCGGTATACGCTAAGTTAAATCATGAAATGCAACCTTACCCGAGCAAAAACGAGGCATATTTATCTGGGAGAGTCTTGATACCAATTTCCTTGACCCAGCCACACACAAAGAAGTTGTAGACCTCCATGCTTTTCAAAGTTTTCATCTGTTTTGTCGTGTAGAATGATGTCTGGAGCACAATAGCTCCATATGTTTGGGAATGCGACCAACGTTTAATCCTTGATATCACTCGACAAATCATTTTTAATCAAGTATAGGGATCTATTCCATTGCATAGTTAGATTTTTTGCCTGTATCTGCTTTATGCAAGAAGATTCAAGCCTCTCTTGTACTCCGATAGTTGGCACGCTGCTTGTTGTACAACAGCCATCTTGGCTTGGTTGACCACCACTGGTTTTCACTTCTGGGAAAAAGTCACTTGATGGAATACAAGCAATTAGGGATGTCCGATAATGGCTTTTTGCCGATATCGTCCAACTCTTTGATTACCGATACCGATATCAACCGATATATACAGTCGTGGAATTAACACATTATTATGCCTAATTTGGACAACCAGGTATGGTGAAGATAAGGTACTTTAAAAAAAAGTTAATAATATAAAATAAGATCAATAAATTAAAAACATTTTCTTGAATAAAAAAGAAAGTAAAACAATATAAAAACAGTTACATAGAAAATAGTAATTAATGAAAATTAGTCAAATTAACTGTTAAAGGTCAGTACTATTAGTGGACCAGCAGCACGCACAATCATGTGTGCTTACGGACTGTATCCCTTGCAGACTGTATTGATATATATTGATATATAATGTAGGAACCAGAATATTAATAACAGAAAGAAACAACCCTTTTGTGTGAATGAGTGTAAATGGGGGAGGGATGTTTTTTGGGTTGGTGCACTAATTGTAAGTGTATCTTGTGTTTTTTATGTTGATTTAATAAAAAAAATTAAAAAAAAACAACCAAAAAAAACGATACGGATAATAAAAAAACCGATGACGATAATTTCCGATATTACATTTTAACGCATTTATCGGCCGATAATATCGGCAGGCCGATATTATCGGACATCTCTACAAGCAATAGAAGCTAGTGCTTCCGTAGGGCGCCACTGTTTTGATGGTGGCTTATCTATAGTTTTTTTTTTACCATAAATGTGCAAATTTGTGGGGATACGAATGCTGAATCTATGCAGGGATCCACAATACACCATATCGAGACCAAAGCTAGACTTAGTGTGATAGTGATGTTTCGTGGAATTACTGAACTTTCAAGTGATGTCAGTGGCCCTGCAGTGACAACATCTAAAGACCAAAAAACCATGAAGTGGTCTTCATTTTGACAAGTTCTGCCGTGTGTGTGCCAGTTTGTTTGCTTTTTACCTGTGATCTTTGCAGCCTTCTCTTCTTGGTTCACCCTGTTCTCCTCGTCGTCCTCGTTGTCCTCCTCAAAGTCGTCCAGGTTGCCGATGTCGGCCTGCTTCATGCTCATCAGGCTGGCCAGGCTCTGCATGTCCTCGTCACTGAGGAGGAGTCACGTCGGCGGGTTAACGGCAGCACTCGTGCGCATGTGAGACTTTCACTGGCATCTACGCACACAGGCTATACATAAACCGAGGAGATTAACGCCGCAGCGAGATTTCAAGAAATGAAAGATTATGCATGATTGTATGAATGAATGAATAGGTGGGAATGCGTTGAATTTTGATCGCTCGATTACACGTCAGGATTAATGTAAGGCTGCTTTCACGTCCTCTCAGACCTGACTGTGGCAAGACTTCAACTTCACTCCTCGCATTTTAAAACCTTTTGTCTCTTCACAGCCTTTATCTCTCCTCCCTCCCCCGCCGTCGGGTTCTGCGTTATTTCATGCCGTCCCTCCGAACCGCCATCCCATCAAAATCTGGCTCCTCTGGTCTCCGTTCTTTGTGTTTGGTGTTTCCCGGGCCCGGAGGTTCATTTGAAGCGCTGTGATGGGGTTTGTTTGTGTGTGGTCGACATCATTCCCCCAAGGGTTAACAAGGGTTACGCGCCATCGACCCGGCGTGCACGCCACTACAAAGGGCCCCGCCGCACTGCTCTCGAGTGAGTGTGTGGGCGCCTTTAAGTGAAAGTTGCTCTTATGGAATTAGAATGCATAAAAAGGCAAACGCTAGGATAGGGAGCGTGCGTCCTAAAGTTGAAGTCGGTACAATCAAAGATGCTGAAATGACTTATTCCATAACTCAATATTGCATCAGTGTACATTAAAATAATGCAAATTAAATTTCATCAAGTTGTGACCAACTCATCAAGTCCCGATCCACTGTGTTCTTATTGTTACTTGATAATAATAAAGAATGAAAAACTAAGTCATGGTGCCAATTAGAACTGCAACCAACGATTATTTTGATAGTCAATTAGTCAACAACTATCTTAACAATTCAATCAATCAATCAATGTTTATTTATATAGCCCTAAATCACAAGTGTCTCAAAGGGCTGCACAAGCCACAACGACATCCTCGGTACAAAGCCCACATAAGGGCAAGGAAAAACTCACCCCAGTTAGTCGACTCGTCGGATAATAAAGTAAACACATTGTTTTACGGCGTTGCAAATTGACGCTGCCTGAGAACGTACTTGAATTGATGAAGACAAAGTTTAGCTGGCTGACTTTGGCTAAAACGATAGGGGAGAGAGGGGGTACATTGTAGCGTCCCGGAAGAGTTAGTGCTGAAAGGGGTTCTGGGTATTTGTTCTGTTGTGTTCAGGTTGTGTTACGGTGCGGATGTTCTCCCGAAATGTGTTTGTCATTCTTGTTTGGTGTGGGTTCACAGTGTGGCGCATATTTGTAACAGTGTTAAAGTTGTTTATACGGTCACCCTCAGTGTGACCTGTATGGCTATTTGCATTCACTTGTGTGTGTGAAAGGCTGTAGATATTATGTGACTGGGCCATCACGCAAAGGCAGTGCCTTTAAGGTTTATTGGCGCTCTGTACTTCTCCCTACGTCCGTGTACACAGCGGCGTTTTAAAAATGCATACATTTTACTTTTTGATACCGATACCGATAACTTTGAATCCGATACCGATAATTTCCGATATTACATTTTAAAGCATTTATCGCATACTTGCCAACCTTGAGACCTCCGATTTCGGGAGGTGGGGGGCGGGGGGCGGAGCGGGGGCGTGGTTAAGAGGGGAGGAGTATATTTACCGCTAGGATTCACCAAGTCAAGTATTTCATATATATATAAATAAATAAATAAATAAATAAAATAAATACTTGAATTTCAGTGTTCATTTATTTACACATATACACACACATAACACTCATCTACTCATTGTTGAGTTAAGGGTTGAATTGTCCATCCTTGTTCTATTTGTCACTATTTTTCTAACCATGCTGAACGCCCTCACTGATGATGCATTGCTGTGTGGCACGCAAAAAGTGCTTTCATCAAATGCACTAGATGGCAGTATTGTCCTGTTTACGGCAGACGAACTGCTTTACGGTAGACGAAATGCTGTTGTTGTGTGTTGTTACCGCGCTGGGAGGACGTTGATGAAACCGCCTAACAATAAACCCACATAAGAAACCAAGAACTCGCCCTCCATCATTCTACAGTTATAACATGATTGGGCAGGTACGCTGTTTATATTGTGTGCCTGAATTTCAGGAGATTTTCGGGAGAAAATTTGTCCCGGAAGGTTTTCGGGAGAGGTGCTGAATTTCGGGAGTCTCCCGGGAAATCCGGGAGGGTTGGCAAGTATGATTTATCGGCCGATAATATCGGTAGCCCGATATTATCGGACATCTCTACTAAAAACTCTTATAGTCCGGTGCGGCTAATACATGGAATACTTTTTTTTCCCTAAAATTTAGTGTGGCTTATATCCCAGTGCGTTCTATAGTCCGGAAAATACGGTTAATAGAAATGTGCACACATTGAGGAAAACCATGTCAACAAACTACTCCTCTCTATGTCTCTGAACAAAATTAAAAGTGAAAGCAATGGTTATTGATAGTTTTGGCTTTGCTTGTGTCGACAACCGTTTAGGTCGATGTCAGTCAGCCTACCCCAAAGGCGTCGGAGTGAACGGGTTCCGCTGTATAACGGGAGGCGAGGGGCAGAGACTTACGTGGCCTTTCCCTCGCGCAGAAAGATGCAGGAGAGGGAGAACTGCAGCGTGGCCGACACCACCTTCTTGGAGAGCGGCTTGAACTTGAGTTTGACGTCCGTCTGCGTGGGCATGGGGCTGGCGTACTGCTTCATGTTGATGCTGCTGGTGGCCAAGGCCTTCCTCCGGCCAGAGGGAGACTCCTGCAAGGGGGAAGAAAGGAGGCGATGACAATGGAGAACGTCCAGGTGAGGAAATACAGTGGGCCCTGCTTTTTACCTGCAGGCGGGACACAAAATGAACTGAAGTGTTCGCACACGGAGGCACGGTTGGCGCGATATAGAAGATTGCAAATAGAGGGGTTTGTAAATCGAGCTTCTGCTGTACATTGTCTTGAAATCACAGACCTGACAGCGTGGTACAAAACGTTACCACATGTCAAACGTTAGGACACACCCAATGAGAATCCGCGTCCTAATCCTTGGACTGCTTTTTTTGTTTTGATTGATTGAGACTTTTATTAGTAGATTGCACAGTATAGTACATATTCCGTACAATTGACCACTAAATGGTAACACCCGAATAAGTTTTTCAACTTGTTTAAGTCGGGGTCCACGTTAATCAATTCATGGTACAAATATATACTATCAGCATAATACAGTCATCACACAAGTTAATCATCAGAGTATATATATTGAATTATTTACATTATTTACAATCCGGGGGGGGTGGGATGTGGAGGGGAGGGCGGGCTTGATATCAGCACTTCAGTCATCAACAATTGCATAATCAGAGAAATGGACATTGAAACAGTGTAGGTAAATGATAAATGATAAATGGGTTGTACTTGTATAGCGCTTTTCTACCTTCAAGGTACTCAAAGCGCTTTGACACTACTTCCACATTTACCCATTCACACACACATTCACACACTGATGGCGGGAGCTGCCATGCAAGGCGCTAACCAGCACCCATCAGGAGCAAGGGTGAAGTGTCTTGCTCAGGACACAACGGACATGACGAGGTTGGTACTAGGTGGGGATTGAACCAGGGACCCTCGGGTTGCGCACGGCCACTCTTCCACTGCGCCACGCCGTCAGGTCTGACTTTATAGGATGTGTACAGCGACCAGTGAGCATAGTGAGTTCAGAAAGCATAAGAACAAGTATATATTAGGGGTGTAACGGTACACAAAAAATTCGGTTCGGTATGTACCTCGGTTTAGAGGTCACGGTTCGGTTAATTTTCGGTACAGTAAAAAAACAACAAAATACAAATTTTTTGGTTATTTATTTACCAAATTTGTAAACAATGGCTTTATCCTTTTAACATTGGGAACACTATAATAATTCTGCCCACGTTAATCAACATTAAACTGCCTCAAGATGTTGCTCAGATTAAATAAAATGACAAAACTTTTCTTCTACATATAAAAAGTATAGCATTATACAGTTTCAAGTCAACTCATCATGCTTAATTTATTACAGCATTTGGGAAGCCTGTAGTTGATTTTTATTATGTAAATGTTCTATTTTTATCAACATGTGATAGCAGGGACCCTGCGATTCAAAACTAAGCTGCTACATTACTAATGATTACACACACACACCGCACAATGAGCTAACACACACCCACACACCGTAAACGTTACGCTAAAAGCTAATTCGCCTTCACCTCAAGCAAGGACTGTGAGCGAGCTGAGCTGCAGTTTGTTTCTAGAAGGTCAACGGGCTCATAGTGATGTTACTAGTAGTTGACTGGGAGGTGTTTATTTTAATTTGGGGAGAGTCCGCTGCCTGATGCTCACCTGCTAAACACCTATCTGCTAACCCCACCGCAGAAGCACTGACTCCATGTGCTCAGAATACACACTGCTGATTGGCTGTTACTGCTAAGGTTGTAACCAATCAGATGGTTGTGTGGGTGGGACAATGCTGGGTGCTGTGTAGGCGGAAAGCAGAGCAGCTTGTTAAAGGGGAACATTATCACAATTTCAGAAGGGTTAAAACCATTAAAAATCAGTTCCCAGTGGCTTATTTTATTTTTTGAAGTTTTTTCAAAATTTTACCCATCACGCAATATCCCTAAAAAAAGCTTCAAAGTGCCTGATTTTAACCATCGTTATATACACCCGTCCATTTTCCTGTGACGTCACACAGTGATGCCAATACAAACAAACATGGCGGATAGAACAGCAAGCTATAGCGACATTAGCTCGGATTCAGACTCGGATTTCAGCAGCTTAAGCGATTCAACAGATTACGCATGTATTGAAACGGATGGTTGTAGTGTGGAGGCAGGTAGCGAAAACGAAATTGAAGAAGAAACTGAAGCTATTGAGCCATATCGGTTTGAACCGTATGCAAGCGAAACCGACGAAAACGACACGACAGCCAGCGACACGGGAGAAAGCGAGGACGAATTCGGCGATCGCCTTCTAACCAACGATTGGTATGTGTTTGTTTGGCATTAAAGGAAACTAACAACTATGAACTAGGTTTACAGCATATGAAATACATTTGGCAACAACATGCACTTTGAGAGTGCAGACAGCCCATTTCAGGCACGCTAAGAACATATATTTGTCCACGATTTCAGCACTCAGGTTAACCATACCTAAAGACACAAAATACTGCATTACACAAGACTACCCGAATTTACTCGAATGATTGAAAAAAATAAATGTTTTTAAGCTAAATTATTGGTAAACACAGTTTATGTATAATAATTTACGTAAAACCGCTAGTAATGAATAAAGTTTTCATCAATTAATATATTCTGTAGACATACCCTCATCCACCCTCTTTTCCTGAAAGCTGATCTGTCCAGTTTTGGAGTTGATGTCAGCAGGCCAGGGAAACTAGGGTCGATATTCTTCTCTTGATCATCTTCGGTTCATTCTTACCATCTCTGTCGTAGCATAGCTTTCGTCGGTAAAGTGTGCGGAACAAACGACTGACCATTTCGTCGGCTTTCCCCACAGCCTCGTATTTTGAACAAATTCCGTCCAATTTCTTGCCACTTTCGCATCTTTGGGCCACTGGTGCAACTTGAATCCGTCCCTGTTCGTGTTGTTACACCCTTCGACAACACACCGACGAAAGTGAGAAAATGGCGGATTGCTTCCCGACGTTGTGACGTCATCGCTCCGAGAGCGAATAATAGAAAGGCGTTTAATTCGCCAAAATTCACACATTTAGAGTTCGGAAATCGGTTGAAAAAATATATGGTCTTTTTCTGCAACATCAAGGTATATATTGACGCTTGCATAGGTCTGGTGATAATGTTCCCCTTTAAGACTTTAGCTTCATATGTTCGTGTGGAAACTCGTTCGGTACACCTCCGAACCGAACCAGAACCCCCGTACCGAAACTGTTCAATACAAATACACGTACCGTTACACCCCTAGTATATACATTTGCTTATTTACATTTGATTATTTACAATCCCGGGAGGTGGGATGTGGAGGGGGGAGGGTGTTAGTCAAGGGTTAAAGTTGCCTGGAGGTGTTCTTTTAGTGCGGTTTTGAAGGAGGATAGAGATGCGCTTTCTTTTACACCTGTTGGGAGTGCATTCCATATTGATGTGGCATAGAAGGAGAATGAGTTAAGACCTTTGTTAGATCGGAATCTGGGTTTAACGTGGTTTGTGGAGCTCCCCCTGGTGTTGTGGTTATGGCGGTCATTTACGTTATGGAAGTAGTTTGACATGTACTTCGGTATCAGGGTGGTGTAGTCTGATTTTATCATACTTGCCAACCTTGAGACCTCCGATTTCGGGAGGTGGGGGGTGGGGGGCGTGGTCGGAGGTGGGGCGGGGGTGTGGTTGGGGGCGTGGTTAAGCTATATATATATATATATATATAAAATACTTGACTTTCAGTGAATTCTAGCTATATATATATATATATATATATATATATATATATATATATATATATATATATATAT
This sequence comes from Nerophis lumbriciformis, assembly GCF_033978685.3. Taxonomy (NCBI): domain Eukaryota; kingdom Metazoa; phylum Chordata; class Actinopteri; order Syngnathiformes; family Syngnathidae; genus Nerophis; species Nerophis lumbriciformis. The sequence goes on along the minus strand of NC_084549.2, from coordinate 63,107,210 downwards.
ATATATATATATAAATAAAATAAATACTTGAATTTCAGTGTTCATTTATTTACACATATACACGCACATAACACTCATCTACTCATTGTTGAGTTAAGGGTTGAATTGGCCATCCTTGTTCTATTCTCTGTCACTATTTCAGAACACACACATTATACAAATATACATTCTAAAATCAATAACGGGAGCTCTAATTTGGGAGTCTGAATTAGGATCAGAAGTTCCTATATAAACATTGCGCACTCACGTCGCCTTTTTGTATTGATTACTGCAGCTGTGCACTGGATTCATTCACAAATACAAACTACAACTCACAAACACTTTAGAGTTAGGCTCCACCATCAGAATGTGTACTTAAACTTATAAAGATCACATGGATATTATTCAGTGAGTTGATTCACCAAAACTAACCTGTTATACAGGAGGAAAAACAGGACGTTTCAATTGTTCACAGACTGGTCGCGCTCATCAGAATGACAAGACACTTCCGGTCTGCAGGTGATAGCATTCAATTGGGAAGAAACGCCCTACTGACCAATGTGAATACTGATAAATGTGTAATGACAGCTCCAAAAACGAATTCAAACCACAAAATAAAATAAATAAATCAACACAAAAATGTGACACATTATGGGTGGGTCACATATGCATGTACAGTAGATGGCAGTATTGTCCTGTTTAAAAGTGTCACAACATTGCTGTTTACGGCAGACGAACTGCTTTACGTAGACAAAAACTTGACTGCTGTTGTTGTGTGTTGTTACCGCGCTGGGAGGACGTTAATGAAACTGCCTAACAATAAACCCACATAAGAAACCAAGAACTCGCCCTCGATCATTAGCTGTTTATATTGTGGGAAAGCGGACGTGTGAACAGGCTGTCAACACGTCACTCAGGTCCGCATGGAGCTGGAGGCCACGCCTCCGCCTGAATTTCGTGAGATATTCGGGAGAAAATTTGTCCCGGGAGGTTTTCGGGAGAGGCGCTGAATTTCGGGAGTCTCCCGGAAAATCCGGGAGGGTTGGCAAGTATGGATTTTATAGACTAGGCTCCTTTCATAAAAAGCAGGCATGCACGGTCGGCGAGAGACGACGGCAAACACGTCTGGGCCCCCGGGGACGACCTCTCTCGCGCACACAAAGCCAAACAAAAGCAAAGCGGCGACGTGGCTCGGGCACAACATGAATCGGAGAGCACATATACATATACGCAGACGCCGGCGTGTGGGCCAGATAGCGCGATAGCATCCCCTTAACGTTTTCCCCCCGATGTCTTCAGGCGCAAATCTCGGGAGGATCTCTCTGTGCGAAGAAAACTCAATCTGGGGCCTTATCGCGGAGGTCCACGGGGGATTTGTTCATATGCACACACACACATATATATGCAGGCTACAGCTAGGATTCAGACGCCAACTAGAAGCTATAGAAATTGTGTTTGGTGTGTGCGCCATTGAACAAAACACCTTTTTCAAAAGCAACATGTATGTTAGCAAGATGGCGCACAAACAAGGAGGCAGATTGTTCGCAAACTCGCCAAAAGGGGTTTCTCGCATGATCCGAGGGAGAAAGCTTTACATCTTGGGGCAGATCTGTTTAACATAGTAAAGAGGCGCATTCTTCTTCTCTTTTTTTTTTTTTTTTCCTTTTCTCTCCCATTGAATTTGGCAGGGATCGACGCTCTCAGACTTCCAGCTCACTCAAAAGGATTATGTAAAAAACTGCCTGCTCTCGAGTAAAGGGAAAAGGAAAAAGCTGTCCCGGAACCTCAAGTCATTCAAAACCACGCTTTGGGGACAAAAAAGGAAGGTGGTCTGAAGCCGACGGCCCCCCGCCGAGGGGGGTCATGTGAAGAAAGCTTTCAGGTGCAACGACATTTTGGACACACTGGACCGCCTTGGCCAGCCTCTCTTCTCGCCGAGTGCGCTGTACTTTTTTTTAAACGTCGAGTAAAACGTCCAGTGTTGACTTGGGCTGGGAGATATGGCAAAAAAATGTTGTTTTCATATCATCCGACCTGGATTAATATCACAATTTTGTTTTTTTAATAAAGTTGCATTGTCCAGTGTTTCCCACACATTCATTTATTTGTGGCGGCCCGCCACGAAAGAATTACGTCTGCCACAAATGGATTTTTCGGCTTTTGACTCGCTCGACCGCTCATAAAAGCAATGGGACTCTGTCTGTGAATGTACCTTGTAGTTACAACTCCGGTGCAGTAGGTGGCGGTAGCCTACTATGCATTGTAACTCCGCTAATTGCACTTAATTCACCTGGTGGGCCAGAAGAAGAAGAAGAAGAAGAAGACGAAGACGAAGACGAAGACGGACGGGATCAAAATACGAGGGTAATATAGGTTCTAGGTAGATAGGTTATAGCTGCATCCCTCGCGGCTAGTCATATATTTAACGTTAATCCGCGATTTCACCGAGCGTTTCACTGACGGTGAGCAGCCTGACGCTGCTTCATTAACACCTCCGCTGTTTGACTCGGGGTCCGGGGCAGACGGACGTAATAACAATCACCTGTTTTCATACCGACGAGCTAACGTGTCCAGGTTATAACCCTGTTGTCAATAAACACACGTGGAGACGGTGCTTCAGATACTACATTAATACTCAAGCTAAAATGTCCACTGTCCACTGCAGCATGTGAATGCAATGAAAAGAATAAAATCTGAGCCAACCAGCTGTTAAAATGTTGTCCAGGTTAATGTTTTGGCCATTAAAGGCCCTTCATTTCAAGATTTCAACTGTGATCGGGCTTTAAACAGGTGGCTGACCTGTTCAGATGGGTGTAACCGCTACTGGTCAAATAATGTGAAATAGCATTTAATTTTACATGTATGCAATGCCATTTAAATGTAATTATAGATAATAATAATAAATACTGTGTAGTGTTGTAAATAGTCAACGGGAAGGATTTTAGTAAGATAGAAGCCATGAGCACTACACAGCCAGAAAAAAACCTAGGCAGGACAAGTAAAAATATTGGGGCAAGTAGATTTGAGAAGTCGGGCAAGTAGAAAAATTAGGGCGGAGGGAACAGGTGAGACTCAGCAAACACTGAAAAATAAAGCAGGGTCAGATCAGAAATGCACTTTTCTCATGAAAAGGGTCCTAATTTATATTCTTATGTGCCTTATAGAGAGGACCACGACAAAACATAGAGCGACTAGCTCCAGTGCGACCTGTTCAGCAGCAGCAGGAGGAGGAGGTTGACTGACTGTGGCAGGACACCTCTGCCTCTGTTTCACTTTATGTTGCTGGTAAATAATATGGTTGTAGTAGTAGGCTAAAGTTAAATTATTTAGTATGCACTAATTAAAGGGGCAGAGCTTTAAGAGATATTTTAGCTTTTATATTTTATAAGATTTATTTTTTGTAAGAACCACAATTAATAAATATATTTCGGTGACTAACTAATTGTTCAAATCTGTATATAAATATGTACATAAAGTGTTGTAATTATATTCCAACTCCGCGTTCTTCTTGGTCATCGCCGCTGCCGCCGCCGCCCCCCGACCACACCACCACAAATAGATGCCTGCCCTGTGGGAAACACTGTTGTCCCATGCAGGATTATAGCGAGTACCGTTGCATCCCTACTGTTTACTACTGCAGTATCTTGTAACAGACATTTCCGCCATGTTTGATTGAGGTAATATATGCTAACAGTTGACAACTGTCATTTTGTTCATGTATATATAATTGTGCTTACAAGAGGTGTAACGGTACAGGTAACCCACGCTACGGTCCGTACCTGGTTTTAGGACCACGGTTTTGCTTATTTATTAGTACACTTTAGAGATGTCCGATAATATCAGACTGCCCATATTATCGGCCGATAAATGCTTTAAAATGTAATATCGGAAATTATCGGTATCGGTTTCAAAAAGTAAAATTTATGACTTTTTAAAACGCCGCTGTACGGAGTGGTACACAGACATAGGGAGCCGTACAGAGCGCCAATAAACCTTAAAGGCACTGCCTTTGCGTGTCGGCCCAATCACATAATATCTCCGGCTTTTCACACACAAGGCATACTTGGTCAACAGCCATACAGGTCACACTGAGGGTGGCCGTATAAACAACTTTAACACTGTTACAAATATGCGCCACGCTGTGAATCCACACCAAACAAGAATGACAAACACATTTCGGGAGAACATCCGCACCATAGCACAACAGAACAAACACCCAGAACCCCTTGCAGCACTAACTCTTCCGGGACGCCCCCCCCCTTACACAAACCTCAAAATGAGACAAAGATGGGGTGACATAAAACACGTCTTACTATGGCAGTGTCAGAGAAAGTTGTACATAAAACAAACTACGGTGAGTTCAAGGACTGCCGTAATTAGTAGGACAAAAGGGCGCTCGCCAAATACTCTGATCAGTGAAGCATGTGTAATATAAACAGTGGGATTTCTCACAATTAGGAAGGTTTGTGTCATGTTTGTCCTCCTACAGGTACCAAATTAAAACAAAAACATTTATTTTTCCTAGGGATGTCCGATAATATCGGACTGCCGATATTATCGGCTGATACATGCTTTAAAATGTAATATCGGAAATTATCGGTATCGGTTTCAAAAAGTAAAATTTACGACTTTTTAAAACGGCGCTGTGTACACGGACGTAGGGAGAAGTACAGAGCGCCAATAAACCTTAAAGGCACTTCCTTTGCGTGCCGGCCCAATCACATGATATCTACGGCTTTTCACACACACAAGTGAAATGCAATGCATACTTGGTCAACAACCATACAGGTCACACTGAGGATGGCCGTATAAACAACTTTTACACTGTTACAAATATGCGCCACACTGTAAACCCACACCAAACAAGAATGACAAACACATTTCGGGAGAACATCCGCACCGTAACACAACAGAACAAATACCCAGAACCCCTTGCAGCACTAACTCTTCCGGGACGCTACACTATACACCCCCCGCTACCCCCTACGCTCCCCCCCCCCAACCCCGCCCACCTCGACCTCCTCATGCTCTCTCAGGGAGAGCATGTACCAAATTCCAAGCTGCTGTTTTGAGGCATGTTAAAAAAAAAACTTTGTGACTTCAATAATAAATATGGCAGTGCCATGTTGGCATTTTTTTCCGTAACTTGAGTTGATTTATTTTGGAAAACCTTGTTGTTCAATGCATCACAACAAAATTAGGCATAATAATGTGTTAGTTCCACGACTGTATATATCGGTATCGGTTGATATCGGAATCGGTAATTAAGAGTTGGACAATATCGGAATATGGGCAAAAAAAACCATTATCGGACATCTCTAATACACTTTATGGGAGTAAAAGAGAACAACTTTTTTTTCTCTCAGTTTTTTGCTTGTCATCACAAACATTCTGCAGTAAACCAAGTACAATTTGTGTATACACAGGGGTTTTTTGTGTGGTGCGCCGCCGCGGCATTTTTATTACCGCCACACCTTGAAAATAAGGTTGTTGTTTTTTTAACTTGAAAACAAATTCAAGTAATGTATTGTACCCCTCAGAAGAAATCACACAAAAGTCTGACGCTATTTTTAACTTTTGTTCCCAAACAAACGGCACAATTCCAACAGTTAAAGTTAAAGTTAAGGTACCAATGATTGTCACACACACACTACGTGCGTTTAGACTTAGACTTCCTTTTTATTGTCATTCAAATGTGAACTTTACAGCACAGATAAGAACAACATTTCGTTACATAAGCTCATGGTAGTGCAGGACAAAAAAGCAATAAGGTGCATATATAAATAAATAAATTGGTTACTGTACAGATAAATATATTGCACTTTTCCACATGCGTCCACGTTTATGGATGCATGTTATATTGTCTTTTTTATTCCAGCGAGTTAATCCATTTTGGGGGGAGTTGAGGAGATGATTTAATTATGATGCGTTCAAGAGTCTTACGGCCTGAGGAAAGAAGCTGTTACAGAACCTGGAGGTTCTGCTTCGGAGGCTGCGGAACCTCTTTCTAGAGTCCAGCAGTGAAAACAGTCCTTGGTGGGGGTGGGAGTTTGACCCATCACCCTTGATCACCCCCTGGGAGGTGAGGGGAGCAGCGAGCAGCAGCTGTGGCCGCGCCCGGGAATCATTTTTGGTGATTTAACCCCCAATTCCAACCCTTGATGCTGAGTGCCAAGCAGGGAGGCAATGGGTCCCATTTTTATAGTCTTTGGTATGACTTGGCTGGGGTTTGAACTCACAACCTACAGATCTCAGGGCTGACACTCTAGGTGTTGTTGAGTAGGTTTTACCTCCCGTGCAAAGACTTTCGTCTCGTGTGTCGGCGCTTCCCCGGACACACAACAACACTTACTCCTTCTCTGCCAATCACCTTTCAGGCACGGACGGTGTGTTTGCAAACATGGGAAAAACTAACATCAAATCCAAACCACACGAACATAAAACATGAACATTAGCAGGTCGTTACAGCATGAATTGATATATATATAGCCTATTATTTGTGCACTATAGACAAGTGATGTACCTTGAAACTTTGATCACCGAAAACCGCACTACCAAAACCGGATGTAAACGAAACGCAAGCCATTGTCTGGAGCATTGTCAGCATGTCTGTGATGTGGACGTGATTCGTATATATATTGCAGATGTACCAGTACACATCCGTCTACAGCCCACTGCTCCCCTCACCTCCCAGGGGGTGATCAAGGGTGATGGGTCAAATGCAGAGGACAAATTTCGCCACACCTAGTGTGTGTGTGTGACAATCATTGGTACTTTAACTTTAAAATGTGCAAATATTAAGAGTACAGTGGCGGCTTTTAAGAAGAGAAAGTCCAACTGGCGCAACAGCACCAAGCAAGTGTGATGTCATGCTCGCTGCAGCCTCTTTAGTCAGGGACATCGAGGGACAGAAGTAGAGTCTCTAAACACGAGTACATGCTATAAAAACACCAGAAGAAGATGCTAGATTTGTTGCTAGTTGTTTTTAATTTTAAAAAGTCATTAAAAGTCTGTAAACACTTGAAAAAATCTCAACAAAGTACCTTGTACAAAATAATATGGCAAAATGATTTAAAAAAATATATATACCGTATTTTTCGGACTATAAGTCGCAGTTTCTTTCATAGTTTGGCCGGGTGTGCGACTTATACTCAGGAGCGACTTATGTGTGAAATTATTAACACATTACCGTAAAAAATCTAATAATATTATTTAGCTCATTCACGTAAGAGACTAGACCAGGGGTCGGCAACCCGCGGCTCCGGAGCCGCATGCGGCTCTTTGATCACTCTGATGCGGCTCGACAGATTACTTGCCGACCCCCCGATTTTCCCGGGTGACTTCCGGACTTCAATACCTCTCGCAGATAATTCCCGGGATTAACATTCCCCGATATTCACCCTTGCAGTTATAATAAGGGCGTGCCATGATGATACAGCATTTAGCGCCCTCGGCAAGCTGCATTAACAGCGTGCCAGCCTTACCCCTTGTTATACAGTATGCGTCATCCGCTTGCACAAGTACGTGACAGCAAGGCATACTTGGTCAACAGCCACACAGGTTACACTGACGGTGACCATATAAAACAACTTTGACACTCTTACTAATAAAGCGCCACACTTTGAACCCACACCAAACAAGAATGACAAACACATTTCGGGAGAACATCTGCACCTTAACACAACATAAACACAACAGAACAAATACCCAGAATCCCATGCAGCCCTGACTCTTCCGGGCTACATTGTACATCCCTACTACCACCAAACCCCGCCCCTACCCCAACCCTGCTCCCTCACATATCAACTCCCCCCCCCCATGTGCGTCGGTTGAGGTGGGCGGGGTTTGGTAGCGGGGGTGTATAATGTAGCCCGGAAGAGTTAGGGCTGCATGGGATTCTGGGTATTTGTCCTGTTGTGTTTATGTTGTGTTACGGTGCAGATGTTCTCCCGAAATGTGTTTGTCATTCTTGTTTGGTGTGGGTTCACAGTGTGGCGCATTATTAGTAAGAGTGTTAAAGTTTTTTTTTTTTATACCGCCACCGTCAGTGTAACCTGTGTGGTTGTTGACCAAGTATGCCTTGCTGTCACCTTCGTGAGCAAGCGGAAGCCCGACATAACGTGTGGTTGATCATGCACGCTGGTTGTAGTGGGTGCTGTATGCTGTACCATCACGGCACGTATGACGCTGACAAGCGCATTCACATAAAACCCATGTGCCGCTGACAAGTGCCATTCATTTAAAACCCGCATGCAGCACCAGCATTCAAAATCCATAGTAAGGTATGGGCAGCATATGTCTTTATTATGCATTTTCGGCCGGTGCGACTTATACTCCGGAGCGACTTATACTCCGAAAAATACGGTACTGTATATATATGTTCATACGAATTCATAATAATATATTTGTTTATAAATGTATGTATACATTTTTGAGCCTTTTTAAAGAAAATCATATCATCATAACAATGTATACAAATTACTTGATGATGTCATGTGACCATGCCCATAACCATGCGTATCTTGGCAGTTTAGGGAAAACCCTGTGTATACGACTTTTATTTCAAGTTAACATTTACTAAACAACACTTTGAAATGGTAAATAAGTTGTATTCTTTGATTACTCGTATACGTCAGTGCTTTGGCAGACAACAAGCGGTGACCCAGATTGTGGAGTTTAAAACCCAAATACTGTAGCTTATATTTAATGACAGTTCATTAAAGTGCAGTTTCAAATTGGAGGTACTGTAAAATAATGTGAACCAACACATAAAACAAGTTTAGTGATTATTCCAGGAAAAAAATGTTTTTTTATCCGCAAACTTTGAACAAAAAGTGTCTGTGTTTCAGTACATTTTATATCAGAAGAGTTGAATCTGATTCAGAATATTCATAGATATAAAAATGCCTTTTTCTGATTAAATTAGTGGGTGTGTTTATTCTCCCAGTTGGGACCTATAAAGGCTTCTGGTGCCTGCAAGTCCGCCTTCAGGGCAGGATTACTGGTGAGCTGCAGTGGATAGTGAAACTAAAGTCGCTGCTCCTTCTAAATGTTGTGTTTCAACTTCTATGCTAGTGTTAGTCATATTTCTTTATTTTGTTCTTCTGGGCTGCACTTCCAGATGTTTAAGGAGGAAGCGGCACAACGATCATCGATCACGATCATATAACCGTCCAGCCCGATAGTGTCTACTTCTATAAACTTTTCCCAGCGAGGGACGAACCAAGAAAAATTGTATGGTGTTTTTGACTTTCTCCATTGTGAACCAATCTTTTCAGTCATTTTGTTATCTTCATGTGATTCAGTTCCCTGGCCACAAGCAAGCATTTGTCATTGGGGTGCCCCGATACAACTTTTACACTTCCGATACCACACATGCTTTTGTTTTGTAGTTTGGAACGTTGAAAAAGTTTGATCAAGTGAAATTACCTAATTATATATAGGAAAACACTAAACTTATGACTAGAGATGTCCGATAATATCGGCAGGCCGAGGAATGCGTTAAAATGTAATATCAGAAATTATCGGTATCGTTTTTTTTTATTATCGGTATCAGGTTTTTTTTTTGTTTTTTTTTTATTAAATCAACATAAAAAACACAAGATACACTTACAATTATCATATACGCATACTTGATCAACAGCCATACAGGTCACATTGAGGGTGGCCGTATAAACAACTTTAACACTGTTACAAATATGCGCCACACTGTGAACTCACACCAAACAAGAATGACAAACGCATTTCGGGAGAACATCCGCCCAGTAACACAACAGAACAAATACCCAGAACCCCTTGCAGCACTAACTCTTCCGGGACGCTACAATATACACCCCCCGCAACCCCCTACCCCCCCTCCACCTCAACCCCGCCCACCTCAACCTCCTCATGCTCTCTCAGGGAGAGCATGTCCCAAATTCCAAGCTGCTGTTTTGAGGCATGTTAAAAAAACATAATGCACTTTGTGACTTCAATAATAAATATGGCAGTGCCATGTTGGCATTTTTTTCCATAAGTTGAGTCGATTTATTTTGGAAAACCTTGTTACATTGTTTAATGCATCCAGCGGGGCATCACAAAAAAAATTAGGCATAATAATGTGTTAATTCCACGACTGTATATATCGGTATCGGTTGATCTCGGAATCGGTAATTAAGAGTTGGACAATATCGGAATATCGGCAAAAAAGCCATTATCGGACATCTCTAGCTACAATAGCCTAATTTCATCTGTTGTCCGAAGGCAGGCACCCAAAGAAAGGTTATATTTTAAATAAAAATGTTTACATTTAATACATTTTTCTCCTGGTTCTAATTTTCAATAGGTCATAAAAATATCAATAATTATCGATATCAACCGATATAAAACCCTTATATTTATATATATATATATATATATATATATATATATATATATATAATATTATATATATATTGATATATAATGTAGGAACCAGAATATTAATAACAGAAAGAAACAACCCTTTTGTGTGAATGAGTGTGAATGGGGGAGGAAGGTTTATTGGGTTGGTGCACTAATTATAAGTGTATCTTGTGTTTTTTATGTTGATTTCATAAAAAAAACACAAAAAAAGCCACGATACCGATAATAAAAAACCGATACCGTTAATTTCCAATATTACATTGTAACGCATTTATCAGCCGATAATATCGGCAGGCCAATATTATCGGACATCTCTAATTTTTGGTTTAAGCGTTACATACCCCAAAAGGGACAAGCGGTAGAAAATGGATGGATGGATACCTTTTACATGCCAAAAAAGGTTGAAAAACACTGCACTAGACAACGCCACATTATTATAATTACTGATTTGGAAAAAATATTTGGCCCTGCGATGAGGTGGCGACTTGTCCAGGGTGTACCCCGCCTTCCGCCCGATTGTAGCTGAGATAGGCTCCAGCGCCCCCCGCGACCCCGAAAGGGAATAAGCGGTAGAAAATGGATGGATGGATGGCATTTTTCTCCTGGTTCTAATTTTCGATAGGTCATAAAAATATAAATATATATATGAGGGCAGCACGGTGGCAGAAGGGTTAGTGCGTCTGCCTCACAATACGAAGGTCCTGAGTAGTCGTGAGTTCAATCCCGGCCTCGGGATCTTTCTGTGTGGAGTTTGCATGTCCTCCCCGTGACTGCGTGGGTTCCCTCCGGGTACTCCGGCTTCCTCCCACCTCCAAAGACATGCACCTAGGGATAAGTTGATTGGCAACACTAAATTGGCCCTAGTGTGTGAATGTGAGTGTGAATGTTGTCTGTCTATCTGTGTTGGCCCTGCGATGAGGTGGCGACTTGTCCAGGGTGTACCCCGCCTTCCGCCCGATTGTAGCTGAGATAGGCTCCAGCGCCCCCCGCGACCCCGAAGGGAATAAGCGGTAGAAAATGGATGGATGGATGGATATATATATGATTATGTCATATTGGCCACGCCCCAATTGCCACGTATATAGCGGCAATCTAGTGGAAAGCCTGCATTTTGCATATTAATGAAGACAGAGACGCAAAACGGATTGCACGCCTTATTCTGCTCACTTAACAGACACGATGCAATTGCACAGCTTTAGTAGATCAGCTTTGCGTGAGCTATTAGGTATGCACATGTTTTAGTACACGCAAACCTTTAGTATATATTGCATTGCGACGCAGCATTTTCTGTTCGAAGAAGTAGAACGCGAGAAGCTGAAAGTGTGACATGCAACATTTCAACAATCAATTTCGATCATTTCTCCAATATATAAACGATGAGTGGCCAAGATTAGAAATAGCTCTTTCCTACCGCTCCCACCCTGCATTTATACCGCTATCGTTCTATCGGGCCTTCCATATCCCACCTGCAGATAGAAATAATTACAGGGGGAAAAAAAGGAGTACAGAAGAATCTGACTGGCGAGGCCACTTGACATTTTACCGCTGACATTTGAGCCTCGTCACTGGAGCGGGGTAAACGCAAGGACGTATCAACGAGCCGCCGACGAGCTGGTCCAAAGAAGAGCCCATCAGGAGGAGGAAAAAAAACCTCTTATCTCTCCGCAGATTACACCCGGGCTATTATACTAAGCTAATAGCACGTGTAGATACTTTATGAATGAATCTGCTAAATGCGGCAAACACTTAAGAAGAAGGGGATTTGCTAAAGATGAGCATGGCAGAGGATGGAGGGGGGGGGGTGTATGGGAAATAGTCAAAGATATGCTAATATGTGGGCAAAATGAATGACAAACATTTCAACACATTCAAACAATGGGAATCGGTGCTTGTCAATCAAAGCACGGGTGCCTAGATGTGTTTGGGACGAGGTATACGGGGCGAGGCGGGGGCGTCCCTGGGATTAGAGCGACGAGGAGGTTGTGACAATGTGCGAGATGAAAGGGTGGGGCGGTACACAGGTTTCGTTTATTACAGAGGATAAGACTATATCAATATGCTCTTTCTTTTCTGAGCCCGGAGAATAACTAATAAATTGTGTGTGTGTGTGTGTGTGTGTGTGTGTGTGTGTGTGTGTGTGTGTGTGTGTGTGTGTGTGTGTGTGAGACAAGGAAAAGAGAAACTAGTGTTTTTAAAAAAGGCTAAGAGAGGCCACTGGGTGACGGAGGGAGGGGTGATGGCTGTATGCTGCCCCCTGGCGGCAGCTCCTTGCAAGTGCAGCAGTGCAAAGGGACACAGTGCCACATAAATGAACTACAAGGCATGATCAAACATGGAAAATTAAAAAAAAAAAATGCTTTCAAAGCTGAAAACTGTCTTTTTTTGTATTCCCCCCGAAATGAAAGACTTTAATTGGTGCATGTTTGTGTGTGGCGCTACCAGTCCTGCCCCTCTCACCCGGTGCCAGCTGGCCCGAGATCGATCCACAGATGCTCCCCTGGTGGGGGGCCAGGGGTCAGGGCAGCAGGGGTGCCCAGGGGTCCCGCTGAACCCCTCTGCCCCAAAATGCCAATGGGACGGGCTGAGGGGGGCTTTGTGACTAAGAGATGGATTAATTAGACTGAGTGCTAACAGGAGCTGGCTGCTTTGTGAAGACACACACACACACGCACGCGCAAAAATCGGACTGTGATGACAACAAAGCAACACACACACCAATCAACTAATGGCTTTTTAACACAAGTCAAAAGTCAATTGCTTTCTAATAAGAACAAACATGGTCGATGTTCCCTATTGATCCGCTATAGCGCCACCTTTGCTGACAATTTAGCATCATCATTCGCTCCTAAAACGCCAAACCGTCCGTCTCATCGGTGTCAACTGCAAAGGCGGTGCAATGAATTTGTGTGAACGTTTTGTTGTGCGGGTGACAAACAGTCCAAAAGGGAAACAGTGGTACATCAGCGACAGGTGGATCGCTGAGGAAGATGCTGACGCGGTACAAAGGAGGAAGTGATGAATCACATCTAACTGATGATTATCAGACTTAAGCCTGATGCCGCGGAAACAAAAACAACCCTAAGCTGGGGGGGGGCGACTGGGAAAAGGACATACTCAGTACGTTTCAGACTGGAGACGTTCCAAAAATCATGTTGTGTTATTCCAAGGACTGTTGGGAGTGAAGAATGTTTTTTGTAGGGCTGTCAAAGTTAACAAGATTGTTCACTATGTTAGGTAAAACACAGTGTTCAGAATCAGAATCAGAAGTACTTTATTAATCCCCGAGGGGGAATTAAGATTTTCAGCACAATCCCACTCAAGAGCAGACAAACATTACGCTACTGCAGGGATGTCAAACTGGTTTTCGTTGAGGGCCACATGGCAGTTATCGCTGCCATCAGAGGGCCGCTTGTAACTGTGAATAAAGTATGAACTCGCCTCTGGATTTCATTATTAATTATATTCATTGTTTTAAGTAGACTGTCCATTTTAGAGAAAAAACTTTACAAAATTGTACTGTAAAATAGTGTTTTTTTTATTTGTTTTTTTACAACATTTTACGGTTTGAAACTTGAAACTTGATTGAAACTTTTATTAGTAGATTGCACAGTACAGTACATATTCCGTACAATTGACCACTAAATGGTAACACCCGAATACGTTTTTCAACTTGTTTAAGTCGGGGTCCACGTTAATCAATTCATGGTACAAATATATACTATCAGCATAATACAGCCATCACACAAGTTAATCATCATAAATGGAAAAACAGTACCAATGTTTTTTACGGAAAAAGCTGGCAGCTTAGTTGCCAGAATTTTTGTGTTAAATTGACATTGGTTTTTACAACACTATATTGTTAATGCATACCTGCCAACTTTTGAAATCAGAAAAACCTAGTAGCCAGGGTCCAGGGGCCGCAGGCCCCGGTAGGTCCAGGACAAAGTCCTGGTGGGGGGTTCAGGTCGCCCCCCGACGCAAAATGATTATTAGCATTCAGACAGGTTAAAATGTTGCTAAAACCATCACTTTTCTATCAGTCACAGTGACTTTTCAAAACAAAAATATTACAGCAAAAATCATATGGGTTGATTGACATATTTATTCTGTAAGCTAACTTCAATAGTTTGAAATTATTTTGACAGTTAATGCCAGTTATCCTGTCAACCTTTCACAAGACTTCAATTTGTTAATTGAAAGTATAAACAGTATAAACACTTTTTACAGTAAACAAATGGTAAAACAGTACTAAACAATTCCATTAAAAAAAAATTGGTGTTATTATTAACTTTCTGTCCAAGCTTGTATAATCTACTACCTTGTTCAATTGTAAAAAATATTCTGTGCCTAAAATTCACATTTCTATCACAATTATCATACTGTAAACATGGTAAGCTAACTTCATTAAAATTAATAGTCCTCTCAATAGCATGGAATTACAATTCAAATGTAGTTTTTTTGTAAGCCTTTCAAAAGAATTCAAAATATGAAAAATTTATGAAAATTAATTTAAGCCATCATACACTTGAAAAGTGGCACATCACATCTCTAATGTAATCATTTTAACTTTTCAACAGAAATAGCACTGCAAAAATATTAAGGACATACTTCTGTATTTTGGTAGTTATGCTGTCAACATTTAACAAGATTTCTTCAACTTGGACTTGAAAGCATAAATAGTATAAACACTTTTTGCAGTATAACAGTACTAAACAATTCCAATAGATAACATTGGTGTCATTACCTTTTTGTGGCTAAAATCCAAATTTATTCTATCAGATTGATCATACTGCAAAAATGATATGGTAACTTCGGCATTTATCACATCCAAAGAATCTGTTTGGGCGACGAAAAACGTTGAAAGTTTTCCACTTGTATCGCTAGCAACGGCATTAGACTTGTGTTTTTTTGTCCCAACGTGGTCTTTTACATCGCTTATTCCTCCGTGTCCGATCGAAAAATCTTGTCTGCACAAGGTGCAATTCGCGTAGTTTTCACCCTTTTTGGAACGGATAATTATTCCCGGATAGGCTTTTGAATATTCTTCACGGAATGACTGCAGTTTTCTTTTCGGTTTAAGACTCGTTTGCGATTTTTCTCCGGCTGATTCCATGATCGTTCGCTCGTTTGGAAACAATGGCAACTGGTGCCTCGTGCTTGGCAGCGGTGCTATAAATAGCCTCGCGCCTGGCATTCGGAATGGCTCAATAGGAAGTTACGGGAAGCAGTGTCGATTGTCATTGTTGTTACGCGATTTCGTGAATAAAACTTTTTTTTAAATATATTTTTTAAATTAATGAAAAACCGTATTTTTTATCACTGCAACCGTAACCCGGAACAGGTTGATGAAAACCGTACTAATTACGGGAAAACCGGAGTAGTTGGCAGGTATGTTAATGGAAAAACAGTACAAGTTCCTTTTTTTATTCTGGCAACTTTGCTGCTAGTTTTTCCACCGTAAAAACAAATGTACCGTCTTTCCATTCACAGTAATACACCGTTAAAAACAACAACCGTAGATTTTACAGTCAAAAACTGGCAGCTCAGTCAACAGAATTTTAACGCAAAAAACAGTAGTCATTTTTCTTAATTTCTTCATATGGTACAATACAATCGGCAAACTGGGTTGTGAGTTTTTCCTTGCCCTTATGTGGGATCTGAACCGAGGATGTCGTTGTGGCTTGTGCAGCCCTTTGAGACACTTGTGGTTTAGGGCTATATAAATGAACATTGATTGATTGATTGATTGATTAATTTACAGTAATATGCTGTTAACAACACTGTAAATTTTATTGTCCAATAAAAAATATTAGACATATTACTATTCAGTATTTTATAATTTTATAGCTGATAGAAGACTTAAGCGGATGATTAATACAAATTAAATTGATGCGTCTTGGTGTCCTTTAGTATTTTTTTAATGATTGTTTTTCACACAGAATATATAATATTAAAATATGTTTTATATGAAAAAAAAATATCTTTAAGTATGCTTTTTTTTTTCCCCCATCTTGAGCGGAGTAAGTGCAGCCTCTCACCAATGAGTTTAAATGTAAATCCATTGCATGACTGCTTGTAAAATGCCCATAAAAAGTGGTAGATGTCTTCTGCATGTTGGGAAAACATAGCAAAAGGCCACGTTTTGAATCGGGAATCGTTTTGAATCGAGAATCAATTCTGAATCGAATCGTTAACCCCCAGTATTTAATCGAATCAAATAATGTGGTGCCCAAAGATTCACAGCCCTGGTAAGTAGGTTAGCTATAATTATTGAATGTGATTCAAATCAAGAGTAAGATGACTAATTCAGTGTTAATATTTGCTCGGGCCTGGCCCACTCTGTAGTGGAAAAGTTGGGCCCTGAAGTCAAAAAGGTTAAGAACCTCTGTTTTAGATGACAAAATAAAAATGTAGCGTTATTTAGTTTAACGACTGTCCTCAGGTGAAAGGGTCACAATTACACAATTATATTTACAACTCTGGAATTAGTGCCCCAATCAGTCCACCATTTAAAAAGGTGTCTTAGAGTGGACTGTACAGTGCCATCTACTGTCAACTACCGGACAGCATTTTTACATAATTTTCCCACGTGTACTCTCCCCTTTTTATTGGGCCGTCGTGGTATAATCGCACCGTCAGACTAGAAAGGAGCTTTGAATTGCCACAGAGGCTTAGCGACGTGCGTCTCTATGATTTGCATTCACGCCATTTAGATGTAAAAATAACAATAAACTCAATTTGGCCGATGGAATGTCCCTGAGGGAGCAGCGATTAGCTGCGTACCCCAACACCCAGAATCAGCTGCCTCTGGCTGGATTCAGCAGTCAGCACGTTGAAGGGGTGTGCGCGTTGGTGCCGAATTGTGGGGGTCTCTCCCCTCAAGGTCACATTTATTGGAAATAGAGACATCCGGCGTCCTCACATCTCTCTTTGAATGCACGCACAATGGCGTGATTCCTCTGTGTCAATTTGGCCCGCTGATAACTGATAGAGCGGCAGCTTTGCATACCACCTATGAAGACGCCATTACAGCCTCCATACACACACGCAGATTAAGACCAATTTATATCTGCTACTATTATATGCAGTGATTCCTTTTGTTGTGTGTATATTAAAGGCAACAATGGCAATAAAAAAGCATGCAACTCTATCACAGCAGTTATGTGAATTTCAATGAGAATGGTCTAACAATGGCAGCCCAAAGTGGGCACCGGGGGGACAAATTTGGCCCATCGAGTCGTTTGGTTTGGCCCGCCATAGGGTGGCTTCTTAAATGTACAGTATTACATATCCAGATTTACCTTCTTTTAAGCTCACTAGACGTGCCCCAAAACAATATTGATATTGTATACGAGTCCAATATCATCAAAAAGAAACAAATATCAGATTATTTCGATTTCAGCTCCGATACAAGCAGTCCTGCAGCGTGTTTACTTGTGCAAAATAAACAGCCAGTTAACATCTAAATGTCCTCCTATAAGCACACAAGGTTGTTCTTATCTTCTAGTTTTACTATATCCAAGCATACAATAGAACACCAGCTAGACCAGGGGTCGGCAATCTTTACCAGTCAAAGAGCCATTTTGACCAGTTTCACAAATTAAAGAAAACAATGGGAGCCACAATCATCTTTTGAAATTTAAAATGAAATAACACTGCATTCAAAGTTTTTTTTTTGCATTGTGCTATGTATAAACCAGGGGTCTCAGACACGCGGCCCACATCTTAATATGATGTGTGAGGGAGCAGGGTTGGGGTGAGGGCGGGGTTTGGTAGCAGGGGTGTATAATGTAGCCCGGAAGAGTCAGGGCTACATGGGATTCTGGGTATTTGTTCTGTTAAGGTGCAGATGTTCTCTCGAAATGTGTTTGTCATTCTTGTTTGGTTTTGGTTCACAGTGTGGCGCATTATTGTGTTAAAGCTGTTTTATATGGTCACCGTCAGTGTAACCTGTGTGGCTGTTGACCAAGTATGACTTGCTGTCACTTACGTCTGCAAGCAGAATATGCATATAATAAGAGGCTGGACTGGCACGTTGTTAATACATATTGTAGTGGGCATTAAATACTGTACCTTCACGGCACACCCTTATTATTATTGTAAGGGTGCAAATCTGAGTATATTAATCCCGGGAGTTTTCTGTGAGAGGCACTGAAATCCGGAAGTCTCCCGGGAAAATCGGGGGGTCGGCAAGTATGCAGCTGAGCCGCATCAGAGTGATCAAAGAGCCGCATGCGGCTCCGGAGCCGCGGGTTGCCGGCCCCTGAGCTAGACATACGTAAAAAGTGTCCATCATTGAACAATATTGCAGTCGAAAACGGGGGTGTCCAAACTTTTTGACTTGGTCGAGGGCCGAAAGCCGACTGCATGTAAAGTAAGTAAATATGTATATGTGTACATTTTACATTAATACAATGGATATGTGATTAATACATAATAGATAGATAGCACTTTATTGATTCCTTCAGGAGAGTTCCCTCAGGAAAATTAAAATATGATATATATTTTGATATTAAAGGGAAACATTATCACAATTTCAGAAGGGTTAAAACCATTAAAAAATCAGTTCCCAGTGGCTTATTTTATTTTTCGAAGTTTTTTTCAATATTTTACCCATCACGCAATATCCCTAAAAAAAGCTTCAAAGTGCCTGATTTTAACCATCGTTATATACACCCGTCCATTTTCCTGTGACATCACATAGTGATGCCGATACAAACAAACATGGCGGATAGAACAGCAAGGAATAGCGACTTTAGCTCGGATTCAGACTCGTATTTCAGCGGCTTAAGCGACTCAACAGATTACGCATGTATTGAAACGGATGGTTGTAGTGTGGAGGCAGGTAGCGAAAACGAAATTGAAGAAGAAACTGAAGCTATTGAGCCATATCGGTTTGAACCGTATGCAAGCGAAACCGACGAAAACGACACGACAGCCAGCGACACGGGAGAAAGCGAGGACGAATTCGGCGATCGCCTTCTAACCAACGATTGGTATGTGTTTGTTTGGCATTAAAGGAAACTAACAACTATGAACTAGGTTTACAGCATATGAAATACATTTGGCAACAACATGCACTTTGAGAGTGCAGACAGCCCAGTTTTCATCAATTAATATATTCTGTAGACATACCCTCATCCGCTCTCTTTTCCTGAAAGCTGATCTGTCCAGTCCAGTTGGAAATGCATCTGCTTTGAGTGTCGCAGGATATCCACACATTCTTGCCATCTCTGTCGTAGCATAGCTTTCGTCGGTAAAGTGTGCGGAACAAACGTCCAATTTCTTGCCACTTTCGCATCTTTGGGCCACTGGTGCAACTTGAATCCGTCCCTGTTCGTGTTGTTACACCCTCCGACAACACACCGACGAGGCATGATGTCTCCAAGGTACGGAAAACAGTCGAAAAAACGGAAAATAACAGAGCTGATTTGACTCGGTGTTTGTAATGTGTTTGAGAAAATGGTGGATTGCTTCCCATTGTGACGTCATCGCTCCGAGGGCGAATAATAGAAAGGCGTTTAATTCGCCAAAATTCACCCATTTAGAGTTCGGAAATCGGTTAAAAAAATCTATGGTCTTTTTTCTGCAAAATAAAGGTATATATTGACGCTTACATAGGTCTGGTGATAATGTTCCCCTTTAAGAGTATGTGAAAGTTAGACTTCTACGTGGTTTACTTCCGTGACAACCTCTTTAAAAGCTTTGTAATCAATCAGAAATATCAAGCCATTAGCATGTGCCAAACATGGATAAGTGTGAAGAGTGTTTTGCATTTTCCCCCCATCATGCTTTGTAATGGATTTAAAATGGCGTAATTATATATTTTTCATGGTGCGTGGACGTTTTTTATAATGTCCACAATGTTCAGTGAGCAGGGTGTCATGTGTGACCATGTCTGTTAACATTTTTTGTTGGTTGGAGATTTATTCATCTTTTTGCACCATGACTAGGGAAGGTTGTTGGTATTGGGTCAAATAAGTAAAGGCTGTGCAAATTACTCTTCAGACCATAATCGTCCAATGGGTGGCATCAAAATTGTCTGACTATTAAAATGAATGTAATCCTGAATGGATTCCTTATTAAATTCATGTCTCGTGGGTCAAATTTAAGAAGTTGGCGGACTGCACTTAGCCCATAAGCCGTAGTTTGGACACCCCTGGTCTAAGACGTATGTTAATATAAACAAGTATCAAATAATTACAGGCATATGAGAACAAATCCAGTAATATACAGTACAGGCCAAAAGTTTGGAAACACCTTCTTATTCAATGCGTTTTCTTTATTTTCATGGCTATTTATATTGTAGATTGTCCACTGAAGGCAACAAAACTCAAGAGGTGGTCACCTGAAATGGTTTCCACTTCACAAGTGTGCTTGAAGCTCATCAAGAGAATGCCAGGAGTGTGCAAATCAGTATCCGCAGCAAAGGGTGGCT
This sequence comes from Nerophis lumbriciformis, assembly GCF_033978685.3. NCBI lineage: Eukaryota > Metazoa > Chordata > Actinopteri > Syngnathiformes > Syngnathidae > Nerophis > Nerophis lumbriciformis. Next base: position 63,086,410 of record NC_084549.2, on the reverse strand, counting down.
ATTTTGAAGAAACTACAATATAAAACATGTTTTCAGTTATTTCACCTTTTTTTGTTAAGTACATAACTCCACATGTGTTCATTCATAGTTTTGATGCCTTCAGTGACAATCTACAATGTAAATAGTCATGAAAATGAAGAAAATGCATTGAATGAGAGGGTGTGTTCCAAACTTTTGGCCTGTACTGTTTGTGTCCGTATCATTCAATTTACTGCGTTGTGAGCTTAATAAATTATTTGACCACTAGGTGCCGCCAAAAAAACATTGTTACTCTACCTTAACAGCGTAAAAATCCAATCCAGACAGTTAATAAATAGATGAGAGTTTTTCATACCTACCATTGTTCTCTGTTTGACTAATTTCACTTTTTTAAACCTTTACCACCATTCCACTCTACAAAATAATAAAAGTATGTATGATTTCTGCTGATATCGTACCAAATCAATATCCGTGTCGCATCGGAAGAGAAAAAGTTGCATCGGGACAACACTAAACTAACTCAATCATTGATGACATGTTAGAATCTAACATGTCATCAATGGATCTAGCATAATATTGTGAGAGTCCAGTCCATAGTGGATCTAAGAGTTAGATCCACTATGGACTGGACTCTCACAATATTATGCTAGATCCACTTATAGATCTTTATCGCTCTGGAATAACCTGCCTCGAATTCTCACCGGCATTGAAAGTAAACAGGTTTTTAAAAAGAGAGTAATATTTTATCTGAGTCTTTAAATTAGTTTGCTCGTTGATGATTTGTTTGGTTTTATATTGTGTAGTTATATTTATATGGTCATTATTATTCTGTGACTGTAAATTGTTTGCTTGTTTTCTTATTGATGCTTTTATTTTTTATTTTTTTCTGTATTGTGTAGTTATAATTATATGCTTTTACTTGTATTTGTATTGCATTGTGGACCCCGGGAAGACTAGTGGGTTGTTGAGGCAACCAGCTAATGGGGATCCTTAAAGGGGAACATTATCACCAGACCTATGTAAGCGTCAATATATACCTTGATGTTGCAGAAAAAAGACCATATATTTTTTTAACCGATTTCCGAACTCTAAATGGGTGAATTTTAGCGAATTAAACGCCTTTCTATTATTCGCTCTCGGAGCGATGACGTCACGTTGTGACGTCACATCGGTAAGCAATCCGCCATTTTCTCAAACACATTACAAACACCGAATCAAATCAGCTGTGTTATTTTCCGTTTTTTCGACTGTTTTCCGTACCTTGGAGACATCATGCCTCGTCGGTGTGTTGTCGGAGGGTGTAACAACACGAACAAGGACGGATTCAAATTGCACCAGTGGCCCAAAGATGCGAAAGTGGCAAGAAATTGGACGAATGTTTTTCAAAATACGAGGGTGTGGGGAAAGCCGACGAAAATGGTCAGTCGTTTGTTCCGCACACTTTACTGACGAAAGCTATGCTACGAGAGAGATGGCAAGAATGTGTGGATATCCTGCGACACTCAAAGCAGATGCATTTCCAACGATAAAGTCAAATAAATCTGCCACCAGACCCCCCATTGAATCTGCCGGAGTGTGTGAGCTATTCAGAGACAAAGGACCTAGGTAGCACGGCAAGCAATGGCGGCAGTTTGTTCCCGCAGACGAGCGAGCTAAACCCCCTGGATGTCTTGGCTCACACCGCTTCTACCGTCCCTTAAGCCACCGAAGATGATCAAGAGAAGAATATCGACCCTAGCTTCCCTGGCCTGCTGACATCAACTCCAGAACTGGACAGATCAGCTTTCAGGAAAAGAGAACGGATGAGGGTATGTCTACAGAATATATTAATTGATGAAAACTTTATTCATTTCTCGCGGTTTTACGTAAATTATTATACATAAACTGTGTTTACCAATAATTTAGCTTAAAAACATTACAACACTTAAAAACAAACACATACCAATCGTTGGTTAGAAGGCGATCGCCGAATTCGTCCTCGCTTTCTCCCGTGTCGGGCTGTCGTGTCGTTTTCGTCGGTTTCGCTTGCATACGGTTCAAACCGATATGGCTCAATAGCTTCAGTTTCTTCTTCAATTTCGCTTAAGCCGCTGAAATCCGAGTCTGAATCCGAACTAATGTCGCTATACCTTGCTGTCCATCCGCCATGTTTGTTTGTATTGGCATCACTATGTGACGTCACAGGAAAATGGACGGGTGTATATAACAATGGTTAAAATCAGGCACTTTGAAGCTTTTTTTAGGGATATTGCATGATGGGTAAAAGTTTGAAAAAAACTTCGAAAAATAAAATAAGCCACTGGGAACTGATTTTTAATGGTTTTAACCCTTCTGAAATTGTGATAATGTTCCCCTTTAATAAAAATCAAATAAAAAATCAAATCAAATCACTTGATGTCCATTGCACCGGTCGCCCAGGGGCGGGGGGTCCCCACATCTGCGGTCCTCTCCAAGGTTTCTCATTGTCCCATTGGGTTGAGTTTTTCCTTGCCCTGATGTGGGATCTGAGCCGAGGATGTCGAGGATGTGCAGCCCTTTGAGACACTCGTGATTTAGGACTATATAAGTAAACATTGATTGATTGATTGACATGTCTGTAAGGCTAACTCGTCATCTATAATTGTTATTGGCTTTATTATTTACGTTTAGGCTATTTGTGTTTCAGCCTAAAAATGCTACGTTTGCCCGTTGGTCCTTGGAGGCAAAAAGTTTGGGCACCCCTAGTCTTAATAATGGAAGGATATGTGCAAAAAAATTGCCTTTCAAAGCTCACTGGGACACAGAGGCCTGGAATAGGACAGCAGACCAAAGGAGTTCTCATCAAAAGACTTACTGCTAATGGATAAGACTGAAAAAAAAAAAAAAAACAAGTTTCCCCTTGTACTCGTACGTTTGCAGAGAAAAAGAACAAACGTAGCGAAGGTGAAAGAATCGCACACGGGAGCAGCGATTAGTCTCCACAAGAGCAGGATTAGGCTCCTTTTAAAATGGCAGATTACAGCAGAGTGCGCTGTGCTTTTTGGATGAACGTCCAAACGCGAGAGTGACACTGAGCTGCCGACACGGCCTTGTTTCTCTAAACACTGAGCGACATGACACCGGCTTGTTTGATGTGGCGCCTACTGCCCGGCTAGCGAGCTAGATTTAGCATCGTTACAACACTTCACGCTATTTGGACAGGGTGCAGATAAACATGCTAATCATTGCAGCCGCGGAAAAACATTATCACCAGACCTATGTAAGCGTCAATATATACCTTGATGTTGCAGAAAAAAGACCATATATTTTTTTAACCGATTTTCGAACTCTAAATGGGTGAATTTTGGCGAATTAAACGCCTTTCTAATATTCGCTCTCGGAGCGATGACGTCATCGGGAAGCAATCCGCCATTTTCTCAAACACATTACAAACACCGTGTCAAATCAGCTCTGTTATTTTCCGTTTTTTCGACTGTTTTCCGTACCTTGGAGACATCATGCCTCGTCGGTGTGTTGTCGGAGGGTGTAACAACACGAACAGGGACGGATTCAAGTTGCACCAGTGGCCCAAAGATGCGAAAGTGGCAAGAAATTGGACGTTTGTTCCGCACACTTTACCGACGAAAGCTATGCTACGACAGAGATGGCAAGAATGTGTGGATATCCTGCGACACTCAAAGCAGATGCATTTCCAACTGGACTGGACAGATCAGCTTTCAGGAAAAGAGAGCAGATGAGGGTATGTCTACAGAATATATTAATTGATGAAAACTGGGCTGTCTGCACTCTCAAAGTGCATGTTGTTGCCAAATGTATTTCATATGCTGTAAACCTAGTTCATAGTTGTTAGTTTCCTTTAATGCCAAACAAACACATACCAATCGTTGGTTAGAAGGCGATCGCTGAATTCGTCCTCGCTTTCTCCCGTGTCGCTGGCTGTCGTGTCGTTTGTTGGTTTCGCTTGCATACGGTTCAAACCGATATGGCTCAATAGCTTCAGTTTCTTCTTCAATTTCGTTTTCGCTACCTGCCTCCACACTACAACCATCCGTTTCAATACATGCGTAATCTGTTGAATCGCTTAAACCGCTGAAATCCGAGTCTGAATCCGAGCTAATGTCGCTATACCTTGCTGTTCTAACCGCCATGTTTGTTTGTATTGACATCACTGTGTGACGTCACAGGAAAATGGACGGGTGTATTTAACGATGGTTAAAATCAGGCACTTTGAAGCTTTTTTTAGGGATATTGCGTGATGAGTAAAATTTCGAAAAAAACTTCGAAAAATAAAATAAGCCACTGGGAACTGATTTTTAATGGTTTTAACCCTTCTGAAATTGTGATAATGTTCCCCTTTAAGGCGGACCCTAGACCCTCAAGCGGTAGTGCGGTCAAATCCTAAGGAAAACATGTTCCAAACTTTAAAACATAAATCCAGAATCCAAATGGTCTCGACATTAGCTGCTCTACTTTGTACATTTTTTTGTGTTTTCTTTGGCTTTTTTGTGTGGCGTAAAACGACTTCCAAGGGTATCAGTGACTAAAAGCTCAAGAAATGACGCTAGAACTATGAAAGTTTTAACTACAGGAAAATGTCGAAAGCATTACTCACGAAGTGCCTAATCTCAGTGTTTCTCATACATTCTACCTGCTATCCCCGAACTCGGGGGTCGGCAACCCGTGTTTTCTTAGCGCTGCCCTGGTGGTGACAAAACAAATTATATTTTTTGTTTTAATATGGTTTCTGTATGAAGACAAACATTACGCAAACCTTCCTAATTGTTAGAAATCCCACTGTTTATATTAAACATGCTTCACTGATGAGAGTATTTGGCGAGCACCGTTTTGTCCTACTAATTTCGGCAGTCCTTGAACTCACCGTAGTTTGTTTACATGTACAACTTTCTCCGACGCTGCCACAGAAAGACGTGTTTTATGCCACTCCTCCTTTGTCTCATTTTGTCCACCAAACTGTAAGTGAATGCACAAAGGTGAGCTTTGTTGACATTATTGACTTGTTGGAGTGCTAATCAGGCATATTTGGTCACTGCATGATTGCAAGTTAATCGATGCTAACATGCTATTAAGGCTAGCAGTATGTACATATTGCATCATTATGCCTTGTTTGTAGGTATATTTGAGCTCATTTGATTTTCTTATGTCCTATGTGTATTTAAATTACTTAATTTATATTTGCATGTCTCATGACATATTGGCTGCATTTCTGATAGTTGTTTGTGTTCAGTGGGCAAGTTGTGTTGTGTTTGACCATGTCTATTGACCTTTTGTGTTGGTTGCATTTTTGTTATTGCGCCATGAGTGGGGAAGGTTGTTTGGATTGGGGTCATACAAGTAAATGCTGTGCTGCGTTCACTTCAAAATCACAAGTCAAGGTCATTAACCCGATTTACTCACGTTGACCATATGACCGTTGACCGTGTCCCTCGGGAAGTCCTGTGGGGAGTGCTCAGGGAGTATGGGGTATCGGACTGTCTGATTGTGGCAGTCCGCTCCCTGTATGATCAGTGCCAGAGCTTGGTCCGCATTGACGGCAGTAAGTCGGACACGTTTCCAGTGAGGGTTGGACTCCGCCAAGGCTGCCCTTTGTCACCGATTCTGTTCATAACTTTTATGGACAGAATTTCTAGGCGCAGTCAAGGCGTTGAGGGGATCTGGTTTGGTGGCTGCAGGATTAGGTCTCTGCTTTTTGCAGATGATGTGGTCCTGATGGCTTCATCTGGCCTGGATCTTCAGCTCTCACTGGATCGGTTCGCAGCTGAGTGTGAAGCGACTGGGATGAGAATCAGCACCTCCAAGTCCGAGTCCATGGTTCTCGCCCGGAAAAGGGTGGATTGCCATCTCCGGGTTGGGGAGGAGATCTTGCCCCAAGTGGAGGAGTTCAAGTACCTCGGAGTCTTGTTCACGAGTGAGGGAAGAGTGGATCGTGAGATCGACAGGCGGATCGGTGCGGCATTTTCAGTAATGCGGACGCTGTATCGATCCGTTGTGGTGAAGAAGGAGCTGAGCCGGAAGGCAAAGCTCTCAATTTACCGGTCGATCTACGTTCCCATCCTCACCTATGGTCATGAGCTTTGGGTTATGACCGAAAGGACAAGATCACGGGTGAAAGCGGCCGAAATGAGTTTCCTCCGCCGGGTGGCGGGGCTCTCCCTTAGAGATAGGGTGAGAAGCTCTGCCATCCGGGGGGAGCTCAAAGTAAAGCCGCTGCTCCTCCACATCGAGAGGAGCCAGATGAGGTGGTTCGGGCATCTGGTCGGGATGCCACCCGAACGCCTCCCTAGGGAGGTGTTTAGGGCACGTCCGACCGGTAGAAGGCCGCGGGGAAGACCCAGGACACGTTGGGAAGACTATGTCTCCCGGCTGGCCTGGGAACGCCTCGGGGTCCCACAGGAAGAGCTGGACGAAGTGGCTGGGGAGAGGGAAGTCTGGGTTTCCCTGCTTAGGCTGCTGCCCCCGCGACCCGACCTCGGATAAGCGGAAGAAGATGGATGGACCATATGATGTCGGCACAATTGCAGCCATCAGATTGTCAGATATACAAAACTGATTTGGGGAATCACCCCTCTGGCCAGATTCCTTGTTAAACTCACGGCGTCTCACAGGCTAAACTGAAGACGCCGGTGGGCCGCACTAAACAAAATTGATGCTAATCTACCTGTTCTCTTTTTACCCAATTAAGAATCGATTATAAAAAAAACAAAACAAAGAACCTCGTCGTAATGCAGCATTGAAAAGTGGAATCAGAACCAGAAAAATCTGATAAATTCTCATCCCTACTTGTAAATGAGGGTTATATGAATACATTTTGATTGATTGACAATGTCTGTAATAATTAGCAATGTTTGATGTATGTGTCAGTTTACTGTATGGACGGACGAGACAACTTTTAATCAATCGCCTAATCAAATGTTGTCATTTTTGGGGTGGAAAAATGTGTGCATCATATTACAAAGCAGCAAAAAAATGCTTACAGAGTTAATATCTGCTATCCTCGCTCTTTCCCATCATCTCGGGGTACATTCCGCCCAGCCTTCCTCCCTGCCTGGTCTTATCAGTGTGTCCAGAGTGCCCTCCTCTCGCCTGCTCTCTGGGTCTTTCTTTCGGGTGGCCCTCGGTGCCCCCCAACACACACTCAGACCCAGAACGTGCACTTCAGACGGGGTGGGGGCTAATGGGAAAATAAATTACCAGCAGGCAAAAAGCCCTGGCTCGGCACTTCTGCTGGGGAGAGGGACGGAGGTGTTCGGTACAGAAAGAGTGGTTGGGGAATGGAAAGAGAGAGGGGTAAGAGAAAGAAGGGTGGATATCAATGGGAGGGAAGGGAAGAGAAATGGGGGCGGGGAAGATGAGGAGATGAGGAAACGAGGAAAGGAGAGACGTGGCAAACTGGGGAGGCAGAGAAAGGTCGACAGGATTATAACAAGAGTTCATCCCTGCCCTATGAAGTGCCTGCTCATCATTTTACCGCCATTTCGCCATCTCTCGCCATCATCAAGGCATAAACTGGCAATAACATGGCCACACACACACACACACACACACACACACACACACACACACACACACACACACACACACACACACACACACACACACACACACACACACACACACACACACACACACAGTTACTGTATCTGGGATTGATTATTTCCCCTGCATGAAGCACAACCTCAGATATCAAGCCAGCAGATTATCGATGGCTGCCAACACAAACATCTGTGTCGTGTGTGTGTGCGACATGACAAACTGAAGCACACAAGGGTGACGCAGGTTCGATGTCATCGCCATTTGAGTGGTCTGCCTTCCTCCTTAAAGGGGAACATTATCACAATTTCAGAATGGTTAAAACCATTAAAAATCAGTTCCCAGTGGCTTATTATATTTTTCGAAGTTTTTTTCAAAATTTTACCCATCACGCAATATCCCTAAAAAAAGCTTCAAAGTGCCTGATTTTAACCACCCGTCCATTTTCCTGTGACGTCACATAGTGAAGCCAACACAAACAAACATGGCGCATAGAACAGCAAGCTATAGCGACATTAGCTCGGATTCAGACTCGGATTTCAGCGGCTTAAGCGATTCAACAGATTACGCATGTATTGAAACGGATGGTTGTAGTGTGGAGGCAGGTAGCGAAAACGAAATTGAAGAAGAAACTGAAGCTATTGAGCCATATCGGTTTGAACCGTATGCAAGCGAAACCGACGAAAACGACACGACAGCCAGCGACACGGGAGAAAGCGAGGACGAATTCGGCGATCGCCTTCTAATCAACGATTGGTATGTGTTTGTTTGGCATTAAAGGAAACTAACAACTATGAACTAGGTTTACAGCATATGAAATACATTTGGCAACAACATGCACTTTGAGAGTGCAGACAGCACAATTTTCATCAATTAATATATTCTGTAGACATACCCTCATCCGCGCTCTTTTCCTGAAAGCTGATCTGTCCAGTTTTGGAGTTGATGTCAGCAGGCCAGGGAAGCTAGGTTCGATAGGGGGTTTAGCTCGCTCGTCTGCGGGAACAAACTGCCGCCATTGCTTGCCGTGCTACCGAGGTCCTTTGTCCCTGAATAGCTCACACACTCCGGCAGATTCAATGGGGGTCTGGCGGCAGATTTCTTTGACTTTATCGTTGGAAATGCATCTGCTTTGAGTGTCGCAGGATATCCACACATTCTTGCCATCTCTGTCGTAGCATAGCTTTCGTCTGTAAAGTGTGCGGAACAAACGTCCAATTTCTTGCCACTTTCGCATCTTTGGGCCACTGGTGCAACTTGAATCCGTCCCTGTTCTTGTTGTTACACCCTCCGACAACACACCGACGAGGCATGATGGCTCCAAGGTACGGAAAACAGTCGAAAAAACGGAAAATAACAGAGCTGATTTGACTCGGTGTTTGAGAAAATGGCGGATTGCTTCCTGATGTGACATCACGAAAAAACGTCAGCGAATATTAGAAAGGTGTTTAATTCGCCAAAATTCACCCATTTAGAGTTCGGAAATCGGTTAAAAAAATATATCGTCTTTTTTCTGCAACATCAAGGTATATATTGACGCTTACATAGGTCTGGTGATAATGTTCCCCTTTAACCGGAGCCTAATCACGCCGTTTACATGCACACGATATTCCGGTTCTGTTGAGGGCATGTTTGCATCCACAGGCAATGAGAAAATCACCGTCAATAAACATATTTCCAAAATGGTGGGTATTAACGCAACGTCCTAAAAACAAAACAGTTTTTTCCACCAAAAACGTAGACCCTGAAGACCAAACGCTTGTCTTGATGTCACATTTTGTAGCCTTGGTGATTTTGCGTCATATAAACGGATCAATAACATTACCGACAAAACCAGCTTCGTTATGTTTTTCAGATCCAGGCGATGTTTCCCATACTTTCATTGGACTATTATGAACACTGGTAGATTTGGCACCAACTGTTTGCCCGTGCTCATAAACATATTATAAGGGGACGACGGTCATTGAACAAAGCTCGTCGTCACAACTCTGTTCGGTAAGTGTTGATATGCATTGTACAGTCGCCATTCGCCACATCGAGCTTTGAAGTTTGTGCCCTCACTTTATCACTGATTTTTTTTGGGGGCTTGTTTTTAAAGCATATTCTAAATAGTTTGCCCCAAATTAAGCATGTTCAATAAACAAAAAATATCAATACTACAGTAGTATTGGCCACGAGATGAGACCAAACCAATCAGACCGCGCTGCTCATCATCAAGGCCACTCAGGAACCATATACAGTATACATTAGGGGTGTAACGGTACACAAAAATTTCGGTTCGGTACGTACCTCGGTTTAGACGTCACGGTTCGGTTCATTTTCGGTACAGTAAGAAAACAACAAAATATACATTTTTTGGTTATTTATTTACCAAATTTGTAAACAATGGCTTTATCCTTTTAACATTGGGAACACTATAATAATTCTGCCCACGTTAATCAACATTAAACTGCCTCAAGTTGTTGCTCAGATTAAATACAATGACAAAACTTTTCTTCTACATATAAAAAGTGCAACATTAAACAGTTTCAAGTCAACTCATCATGCTTAATTTATTACAGCATTTGGGAAGCCTGTAGTTGATTTTTTATTATGTAAATGTTATATTTTTATCAACATGTGATAGCAGGGACCCTGCCATTCAAAACTAGGCTGCTACATTACTAATGATTACACAAACACACACACACACACACACACCCACACACACGCACACACACACCGCAAAATGAGCTAAAGTTACGCTAAAAGCTAATTAGCCTTCACCTCAAGCCAGGACTGCGAGCGAGCTGAGCTGCAGTTTGTTTCTAGAAGGTCAACGGGCTCATAGTGATGTTACTAGTAGTTGACTGGGAGGTGTTTATTTTAATTTGGGGAGAGTCCGCTGCCTGATGCTCACCTGCTAAACACCTATCTGCTAACCCCACCGCAGAAGCACTGACTCCACGCGCTCTGAATACGCACTGCTGATTGGCTGTTACCGCTCTGAATACGCACTGCTGATTGGCTGTTACCGCTAAGGTTGTAATCAATCAGATGGTTGTGCAGGTGGGACAATGCTGGGTGCTGTGTAGGAGACAGAGGCAGAAAGCAGATCAGCTTGTTAAGACTTTAGCTGAGGCGGCTACTTCATATGTTCGTGGTGGAAACTCGTTTGGTACACCTCTGAACCGAACCGGAACCCCCGTACCGAAACGGTTCAATACAAATACACGTACTGTTACACCCCTAGTATATATATGAAAAAACTATTAAAAAATAGTGTAAATGAGGACTTTGCTTAATGTCTAAAGGGCTCTCGGAATGTTAAACAGGCTTTTATGCTTTTGAGGGAAGCCCTCAAAACATGTGGTTACCCCCAGCTGGTCGTTTGTGAAAAGTGCATCTAGTTCCAGAAATAACAACAACACAGTGGATGAGGGGGAAAGAGGTGACAGACAACATCCCAGTACACTTCAAACCAGGCAACACCCTGAGACAGAGACTGGTGCATCCCAAAGACCGGACACCCCACACCCACAAAAACAATCTGGTGTATGCTATCCAGTGTAACGATGAATGTACTGATTCATATATTGGGTAGAAAAAACAACCACTAAGCCGACGCATGGCACAGCGTAGACGGGCGAACTCTTCAGGCCAAGACTCATCTGTTTTCCAGGGAGAAGCAGCACTCCTTTCACAACAAAAATGTACTGATTCTGGACAGGGAGGACGGATGGTACGAAAGAGGAGTGAGGGAAGTAATCTATGTCAAGGTTGAAAAACCACCCCAGAACAGAGGTGGAGGTCTGCAACACCACCTAACTCCTACATACAACACAAATACTCTGCAATTTAGCCTCCAACTAATAACATGAGTTAGAAACATTCTGGTTACAGAAGGTGACCAGAATGTTTCTAACTCCTGTTATTAGTTAGAGGCTAAATTGCAGAGACTTTTAGGAATGGTTGAAAGGACAGGAGTTAGAAACATTCTGGTCACAGAAGGTTACCAGAATGCCATTTGTTTACAACTGAATGGAATGCAGACTATTTTGGACTGGTAGTAGTCGATCCACAGCTATGGTTCTACCACACAATACTTCAATACTAAGGAGGGGAATTTATACTTCAACGACCGTCGTTGGCTTTGACAGTTAGGATTGGTCGTTTGCATCAAAACAGTTGTTTTTCTCACCACAATAGGGCAAAACCATCTTTGCCCAGGCACACCCTCCTGGTTTTTAGAGTATAAATATTTTGGGTTTTGGCACTAACCGTTTATCCACAACACGATCAGGGGACAAGAAGAGCTTGATTTGCCTACCCTAGTCAACCTACAGCCCTTTACGGGTGATCTCACCCAATATTTATCGCGCTACCCGAAATATTAGCCTTGATAACGTGTCAATGTATGGCAGCTGTGACTATTAAGGACTTCCTGCTACATCCACTGGGTTCTCACTTTAAGGGTCTGTTTGTTTCGACACTTTTCGTAAGGCTGCGGAGATGTGGTGGGGCTATGATAGGGCCCTAATCCAGCGGAAAGCTGATTTTCTTGGGGGGGGTTTGAGATGGCCTGTGACAAGAAACAATTGCACCGAGTGAGAGTCTGCCTCTCTCCCAGCCTGCTCCATGACAAAGGTGTACTCTCCATGCTAAGTGACAAATCTGCGGAGACAAAGAGCATTAGCAGGGTGATGCTCTGCTCCGCTGCCTCTGATTGTGGCCAACTCAAAGAGAATCTAATATGGATTTAGAAAAAAAGAAAAGAAGAGGCAGAGATTAGAATGAAGGAGAAACAATGAACACCTTCTACCAAGGGGGAATTAGTGGAGGGATTGGATAAGGAGCCCCTGCGCTGCAGTGTGTGTGTGTGTGTGTGTGTGTGTGTGTGTGTGTGTGTGTGTGTGTGTGTGTGTGTGTGTACACACGGGTTGTTCTTTGATTTCTTTTTGTTCCTACGAAGAACAAAAGGTTTCCCTAGTTTTGTTTATGTGCATTCTGCGTGGATGCCGACAGAAGCTTCAACGGGGCACATAAAAGTGTGCACTGCAAAAGACTCATAAAGCGTTTTAAAGTGGCTTGTAAGAACAAGCTTCCGTGGTTTTTCAGTTTGGACCACAAAACATGAGTTCAAAAAGGCCGTTGGGGTCCCTCCAAATGAATTTGAAATATTTTACAGTATAATTGCTGCAGGTTTGCCGTCATCTTGTAGACAACGTCAGTATTTCAGGTTAATGACCATGAATTTTACATTGACGCATACACAGCACAGCATTTTTATATGTGACCAAATCCAAACAACATTTCCCACTCGTGGCGCAAAAAAGCTAACACAAGTCAACGCACATGGTAACACAACACAACCTGCTCACTGAACTTTGTGGACGTTGTAAAAAAAAAAAAAAATCATCCAAGCACGACACATAATTCAAAATTACACCCATTTTAATCCCCTGCAAAGCATTATGAGAAAAAATGCAAAACTCACTCTCGCCACACTTATCCTTGTTTGGCACATTTTAGCTGCTTGATTACAAAACTTCAGGGAGGTCGTCACGGAAGTAAACAAGGGAGGAGTCAAACTTCCACATACTCTTTTATTTATATATATATATATATATATATATATATATATATATATATATATATATATATATATATATATATATATATAAAAATATATATACATATACTGTACATATATACATACATACATATACACATACATACATACATATATATATATATATACATACATACATACATATACACATACATACATACATACATACATACATACACATATATATATATATATATATATATACATACATACTGTACATACATACATACATATATATATACATTATATATACTGTACATGTATGTGTATATGTATGGATATATATACATCCATCCATCCATTTTCTACCGCTTGTCCCTTTATATATATACATATATATATATATACACACACACACACACACACACACACAACTGCTCACTGCTCCCCTCACCTCCCAGGGGGTGATCAAGGGTGATGGGTCAAATGCAGACAATAATTTCGCCACACCTAGTGTGTGCGTGTGACAATCATTGGTACTTTAACTATATATATATATATATATATATATATATATATATATATATATATATATATATATATATATATATATATGCAAGTGTTGCCCTGAAGGAGGGCTTATATTTTAGGGCACCAAGGCAAGTTAGAAGGACTTTGTTCTTCTCCAACAACGCCGCCTTGTGGTTCAGTGCAACACTTTCGCCAACAAAAATAAAGAGGAGTGAACCTTTCACATCGAATACACAATTTTCACAGCCTGCGTTCAATTCGATGAGATGACAAATGATTTTAGCTAGTATTGATGTTAGTTGAACTCTGTTACAGTTTCCAGTTAAAACAAGGACAAGTGAGCATCACGACACATCAACTGCTGCATGCTTCATCACGTTGTTAACTCTCAGTCACAGCAGCTGATGGACGCTGTATTGAGAAAATAAAAGCAAAATCATCTAGTTTTCTCCTTCGCTGTATACTTTTATTGTGGGGACAAGTGCGTCGGTCTCCAATATTGTCCACACCTAAACACAGCAGTGCGCTCTTAAACGCATGCCGGGAAGCGAGGGGAAAATGACATTAAACCAAGCAAGCGCTTGGCTCCGTTTGCTCCGAGGGGAAATCTCCGGAGCAAAGTCTGTGTAGTTGGTCCGCCATGATTATCAAGCCAAACGACGCTAGCACGCATGCGCCTGAGTTCGTGTTGCCAAAAATGCAATATTAAATTAAGATTTTTCGGTAATTAAAAAATTAGACAGTATTACTAACCGTCTGGAATTTTATCGTGAATTATCATTGTACCGTTTACTGTTACAGCCCTCATCCGTTAACAAGTTAAAAGTCAAGGGCCGGTCACGGCATGTTCTTGCTGCAAATGTTGGTCAATTTTTTAGGGCATTACGGCAAATGACAAGGGCAGTCGCGGCTTTTGCCGCAGTTGCCGTGGTTAAATTCGAGCCCTGTATACAGTACACACGCACACACAGACACAAATATAAGTATAAATATACATACCGTATATTACCAAATAGTAGCCCGGGCGTTTATTTCACAAAATCGATTTTGGAGACAGGCGTTTAAAAGAAGCAGGCGGTTATTTGCACAAGGCTTTTATTTATTTTTGCACCAGCCTGCACCAGGCCATTATTTGGTTACAGTGGTTACTGTCCAGTATTTTTTTTTCGTACAAAAAACTTTCAATGAAAAGCTATTGTAAACATATAAACAAAAAAACAAGAGATCAACATGAGGTAGGCTATCTAAAGACAAGAAATCAACAAGGCCTCAACATGGCAGTAGTTCAACAATTGTCAAATAGAATACCAATACTAAAAATAAATAAACTTTTTGAATAAAGCAGCCTACCGGGAAAAATAAAATTATGGTACCAAGTGCTCAAGTATAAAACCCAGCATCAAAACAGAACAATAATATTGTCACTTAAATAAAATAAAGGCTACAGTACTCATACTTGCCAACCTTGAGACCTCCGATTTCGGGAGGAGGGGGGTGGGGGCGTGGTCGGGGGTGGGGCGGAGCGTGGTTGGGGGCGTGGTTAAGAGGGGAGGAGTATATTGACAGCTAGAATTCACCAAGTCAAGTATTTCATACATACAGGTAAAAGCCAGTAAATTAGAATATTTTGAAAAACTTGATTTATTTCAGTAATTGCATTCAAAAGGTGTAACTTGTACATTATATTTATTCATTGCACACAGACTGATGCATTCAAATGTTTATTTCATTTAATTTTGATGATTTGAAGTGGCAACAAATGAAAATCCAAAATTCCGTGTGTCACAAAATTAGAATATTGTGTAAGGCTAATACAAAAAAGGGATTTTTAGAAATGTTGGCCAACTGAAAAGTATGAAAATGAGAAATATGAGCATGTACAATACTCAATACTTGGTTGGAGCTCCTTTTGCCTCAATTACTGCGTTAATGCGGCGTGGCATGGAGTCGATGAGTTTCTGGCACTGCTCAGGTGTTATGAGAGCCCAGGTTGCTCTGATAGTGGCCTTCAACTCTTCTGCGTTTTTGGGTCTGGCATTCTGCATCTTCCTTTTCACAATACCCCACAGATTTTCTATGGGGCTAAGGTCAGGGGAGTTGGCGGGCCAATTTAGAACAGAAATACCATGGTCCGTAAACCAGGCACGGGTAGATTTTGCGCTGTGTGCAGGCGCCAAGTCCTGTTGGAACTTGAAATCTCCATCTCCATAGAGCAGGTCAGCAGCAGGAAGCATGAAGTGCTCTAAAACTTGCTGGTAGACGGCTGCGTTGACCCTGGATCTCAGGAAACAGAGTGGACCGACACCAGCAGATGACATGGCACCCCAAACCATCACTGATGGTGGAAACTTTACACTAGACTTCAGGCAACGTGGATCCTGTGCCTCTCCTGTCTTCCTCCAGACTCTGGGACCTCGATTTCCAAAGGAAATGCAAAATTTGCATGGTTGGGTGATGGTTTGGGGTGCCATGTCATCTGCTGGTGTCGGTCCACTCTGTTTCCTGAGATCCAGGGTCAACGCAGCCGTCTACCAGCAAGTTTTAGAGCACTTCATGCTTCCTGCTGCTGACCTGCTCTATGGAGATGGAGATTTCAAGTTCCAACAGGACTTGGCGCCTGCACACAGCGCAAAATCTACCCGTGCCTGGTTTACGGACCATGTTATTTCTGTTCTAAATTGGCCCGCCAACTCCCCTGACCTTAGCCCCATAGAAAATCTGTGGGGTATTGTGAAAAGGAAGATGCAGAATGCCAGACCCAAAAACGCAGAAGAGTTGAAGGCCACTATCAGAGCAACCTGGGCTCTCATAACACCTGAGCAGTGCCAGAAACTCATCGACTCCATGCCACGCCGCATTAACGCAGTAATTGAGGCAAAAGGAGCTCCAACCAAGTATTGAGTATTGTACATGCTCATATTTTTCATTTTCATACTTTTCAGTTGGCCAACATTTCTAAAAATCCCTTTTTTGTATTAGCCTTAAGTAATATTCTAATTTTGTGACACACGGAATTTTGGATTTTCATTTGTTGCCACTTCAAATCATCAAAATTAAATGAAATAAACATTTGAATGCATCAGTCTGTGTGCAATGAATAAATATAATGTACAAGTTACACCTTTTGAATGCAATTACTGAAATAAATCAAGTTTTTCAAAATATTCTAATTTACTGGCTTTTACCTGTATATACATATACATATATATATATATATATATATATATATATATATATATATATATATATATATATACACACATATATATATATATAGATATCTACATCCTGAAAATATGCAAACAAAACTGTGTTTAGATAATTGATACTTCAAACTTGCATAAATAAATATTAAGGAATATAACAATTTGGCTTCTGAGAGTTTCAAAATGTAATGAATAAAATGCTAAAGTTGTTGATAAACAAGCAATTATTTTAATAATTAAATATGGTCATTTTAAATGAATTATTATGATAATTTAAAATCAATTATTTCAAATATGTTTATTTTAATGTATAATTCTATGGCTGGATGTAATAAGGAGTCAGGAAAAAATACAATTAATTTTGATGTTTTTAGCAAAATATAGTAAAGTTGTTTTTTTTGTAAATTAATAAATATATTTATATTTAGGTAAGATAAACATAATAACACAATTTATCTCTAGTCTGGATGATTTAGTTATTGTCACCCTGTTGTCCTCCTGTCATGAAAAAAGGCTGTCCTCACTCAGGTCCGCATGGAGCTGGAGGGGGCGTGGCTTCCAGCTCCGGCTGAAAATCGGGAGATTTTCGGGAGAATATTTGTCCCGGGAGGTTTTCGGGAGAGGCGCTGAATTTCGGGAGTCTCCCGGAAAATTCGGGAGGGTTGGCAAGTATGACAGTACTCAAAGTTTTAAATAAAGCAGCATACGGGAAAAATAAAATTATGGTACCAAGTACTCTATAAAACCATCAAAACAATAATACTGCAGCAAACGCAACCCCAGTAGCATTTTAATCTAAATTATGCAAATAACAGCCCATGGGCGGCTATTTGGACATAGGCGGTTATTAGGAAGAGGCGGTTAATTCACAAAATGGGGTCAGACCCCGGGCGGCTATTAGGACATGGGCGGTTATTTGCCTAAGGGCGTTTATATGGTAATATACGGTATATACACATTAGAGATGCGCGGTTTGCGGACACAACCGTGGAGTCCGTGGATAAACCGCAGGTCGGGCGGGTTATTATTATTTATTTTATTTATTTTTGTTTAAATAGAGATGACATACATATGTTATTGTATAATTTAAGTTTGTGCGCGTGATTGACAGCCTAAGGCTTATGAGGCACATTTTTTATTTATTTTTTTATTTCAACTTAAAAACGTATGAGCCTATGCCTATGCCTACAACATAGGCTATGTGTTTATCTTTATTTCCCCGCCTGTCGTTGACAATGGAGATTGTCTGATATTTTGTCATGGCTGCAGATCAATCAATAAAGGTTCATCTTTGTCGCGAAATTGTTCACTGTTTCACTGTGCACCCCGCCCTCGTCCCTATTTGAGCATTATAACGTTAACAAGTTAATATTCATTGAAATAAATTCAGAACATTTTTTTTACCTCACGAAAATATAGGCCTAGTCTTTCTAAAACATTTTTTTAACTTCTTAAAAGCATCGTTCTGCTTGCTGCAACAGCTCACACAAAGTGTGAGGAACGCACTCCTGATCTGAGGTCATTGGCAACAATAGTCAACACTTTCTTAATGGAAATGACAATAATATTATAATAATGATAAATAATATTATCACACATTAATATCTCATAGCCACTAATGCGTGGCCAAGAGATATTAATGCGTGGCACTCATTGAATGTCTCTGCTACATTGGATCAGTCTCCTTTCTTTAACAGGCAAAAGCTTTCTAACCCCACTAATGCCTTGCATCGTCTATATTAGATATATAACAACGGGCGGGTGGCGGGCGGGTGTGGTTTTGATAAAATGTTGGTTCGGGTGGATGGCGGATGGATGACGACTTTTGTGATGCGGTTGCGTATGAAATAATTGCCTATCCGCGCATCTCTAATACACATACATGTATGCAATGTACATACATACTGTACACACATATAAACACATACTGTACACGTATAGGCTATATATGTGTGCATATATACACTGTATGTGGCCCCCAAGTCAAAAAGTTTGGACACCTCTGCTTTATTGTAAATAGGTTTGTTTTCTGGTATATTTGAGTATAAATTGAGTTGTGGCACACCTAATACAAACATTTCTTTCACGGCTGGAATGTGCCCTTCTTTCGCCACATTCCCCAGCCCCCTGACACCCAAAGGCCTTTGAGCGCAAGTCACCTCAAATTCCTGACCCCGTCACCTGTGGGTGTGGCGCTCCTGAGTACAGATGTCTGCCGTAGCGTGTTATTTAGGTAGGGGCGGGAGGGGGTCAGTCTAACTGTCAGTGGCTGGCTTAGCGCTGGCATCGGAGCACGTCATAAGACCCTATTCATTGCCAGTCGGCAGAACAATCGCCTCGCTCTCCCAGCGGCAGTGTTCATCTTCAGCGCTCCCAGCATAAACAAGCAGGAACAAGGAACGAGGCCAAACAGGTCGCTAACAACCAGCGCGTCTAGACGACTAGCAAACGCACCCATCGCCGGTATCTGTGGAAGCACCCACAGGGAGCCAAGCGGGTCAGGCTTGTGGATAAACATGGGGATTTGCAGGGCCCGATGTTTTGCGGGCCGCGCGGGCTCGTCGCCATCGCGGGCAGCCATCTTAAGACGCACAGAGGCAAAATAAATAACAGCGATAACTGCCGTCGTCACACTGTAAAATCTGCCAACAAAAACACGCGGGTGTAGTAGGCGATGGGGGGACGGACAGATAAAACAACAACAGGACGCAAACAAGCCCACCTGCAACCAGGGCCCTAACTAGGATTTGACAAATATCCAGGTCAAACATTGGTGGTCCAAGAGGAGCTTTGAAATCAAGTGCATCCCAGCACCATATAAATAATATCACCTTGAGCAACACAATGAATTTCCAGAACAACAAAAGCTCTCATTGAGGGACAACTAGCACGTGTTCAGTGGCCTAGTGGTTAGAGTGTCCGCCCTGAGATCGGTAGGTCGTGAGTAAAAAAATGTGACCCATTACCTCCCTGCTTGGCACTCAGCATCAAGGGTTGGAATTGGGGGTTGAATCACCAAATAATTACCGGGCGCGGCCATCGCTGCTGCTCACTGCTCCCCTCACCTCCCAGGGGGTGATCAAGGGTGATGGGTCAAATGCAGAGAATAATTTCACAGGCAATTACAGAGCCTGCTAGTCCGGGTGAGGAGTCAGTTAAGCTAGAACTAGCCAGCGCCAGGCTGGATAATTCCTGTACGCATAGCAATTTTCTTAGAATAACACACAACTCACATAATGTGTTTTCTGTTGTGAATGTGTCCGGGGTAGATATGCATTCTACTGAGGTGGCAAATCATGATGCGTTCAGTCGATCGCAGCATCAAGCAAACAATCTGAAAATTCCCGTCGTATCAATTCCTAGATATGGTCGAAACTATTTAAAGTGCACTACGTATAATAAACGTAACATTATTAATATTTCTACTACGGATAATTTAAACAAAAACTCGTCAAAACAGCCCAATACTTATAATATGGGCTTTTTAAACATAAGATCATTGTCTCCCAAAACGTTATTAGTTAATGAGGTCATTAGAGACAACAATCTTAACGTCATTGGTCTTAGCGAAACCTGGCTCAAACCAGACGAATTTTTTGCGCTAAATGAGGCATCTCCTCCTAACTATACGAATGCGCATATTGCCCGTCCCCTTAAAAGGGGTGGGGGGGTCGCATTAATATACAATGAAAACTTTAACCTTACCCCTAACCTAAATAATAAATACAAATCGTTTGAGGTGCTTACTATGAGGTCTGTCGCACCGCTGCCTCTCGATATGGCTGTTATCTACCGCCCCCCAGGGCCCTACTCGGACTTTATTAATGAATTCTCAGAGTTCGTTGCTGATCTAGTGACGCACGCAGACAATATAATCATAATGGGGGACTTTAATATCCATATGAATACCCCATCGGACCCTCAGTGCGTGGCGCTCCAGACTATAATTGATAGCTGTGGTCTTACACAAATAATAAATGAACCTACGCATCGCAACGGCAATACGATAGATCTAGTGCTGGTCAGGGGTGTCACCACCTCCAAAGTTATGGTACTCCCGTATACTAAAGTAATGTCCGATCATTACCTTATAAAATTCGAAGTTCTGACTCATTGTCAACAAACTAATAATAATAATAACTGCTATAGCAGCCGCAACATTAATGCCGCCACAACGATGACTCTTGCTGACCTACTGCCTTCGGTAATGGCACCATTCCCAAATTATGTCGGCTCTATTGATAACCTCACTAACAACTTTGACAATGCCCTGCGCAAAACCATTGATAGCATAGCACCGCTAAAACAAAAAAGGGCCCCTAAAAGGCGCACCCCATGGTTTACAGAGGAAACCAGAGCTCATAAATTATCATGTAGAAAGTTGGAACGCAAATGGCGCGCGACCAAGCTTGAGGTTTTCCATCAAGCATGGAGTGATAGTTTAATATCGTATAAACGCATGCTTACCTTAGCTAAAGCTAAATATTACTCAAATCTCATCCGCCTCAACAAAAACGACCCAAAATTTTTGTTTAGTACAGTAGCATCGCTAACCCAACAAGGGACTCCTCCCAATAGCTCCACCCACTCGGCAGATGACTTTATGAATTTCTTTAATAAGAAAATTGAACTCATTAGAAAGGAGATTAAAGACAACGCATCCCAGCTACAACTGGGTTCTATGAACACAGATACAACTGTATCTACGACGGATACTGCAATACAAAATAGTCTCTCTCTTTTTGATGAAATAACATTAGAGGAACTATTACAGCGTGTAAGTGGGATAAAACAAACAACATGTTTACTTGACCCACTTCCTGGGAAACTTATCAAGGAGCTTTTTGTATTATTAGGTCCATCAGTGCTAAATATTATAAACTTATCACTTTCCTCTGGCACTGTTCCCCTAGCATTCAAGAAAGCGGTTATTCATCCTCTGCTCAAAAGACCTAACCTTGATCCTGACCTCATGGTAAACTACCGACCGGTGTCCCACCTTCCCTTTATTTCGAAAATCCTCGAAAAAATTGTCGCACAGCAGCTAAATGAACACTTAGTGTCTAACAATCTCTGTGAACCTTTTCAATCCGGTTTCAGGGCAAATCACTCTACGGAGACAGCCCTCGCAAAAATGACTAATGATCTACTGCTGACGATGGATTCTGATGCGTCATCTATGTTGCTGCTTCTTGATCTTAGCGCTGCTTTCGATACCGTCGATCATAATATTTTATTAGAGCGTATCAAAACACGTATTGGTATGTCAGACTTAGCCTTGTCGTGGTTTAACTCTTATCTTACTGACAGGATGCAATGCGTCTCCCATAATAATGTGACCTCTGACTATGTTAAGGTAACGTGCGGAGTTCCTCAGGGTTCGGTTCTTGGCCCTGCACTCTTTAGTATTTACATGCTGCCGCTAGGCGACATCATACGCAAATACGGTGTTAGCTTTCATTGCTATGCTGATGACACCCAACTCTACATGCCCCTAAAGCTGACCAACATGCCGGATTGTAGTCAGCTGGAGGCGTGTCTTAATGAAATTAAACATTGGATGTCCGCTAACTTCTTGCAACTCAACGCCAAGAAAACGGAAATGCTGATTATCGGTCCTGCTAAACACCGACATTTATTTAATAATACCACCTTAACATTTGACAACCAAACAATTACACAAGGCGAATCAGTAAAGAATCTGGGTATTATCTTCGACCCAACTCTCTCGTTTGAATCACACATTAAGAGTGTTACTAAAACGGCCTTCTTTCATCTCCGTAATATCGCTAAAATTCGTTCTATTTTATCCACTAGTGACGCTGAGATCATTATTCATGCGTTCGTTACGTCTCGTCTCGACTACTGTAACGTATTATTGTCGGGTCTCCCTATGTCTAGCATTAAAAAATTACAGTTGGTACAAAATGCGGCTGCTAGACTTTTGACAAGAACAAGAAAGTTTGATCATATTACGCCTATACTGGCTCACCTGCACTGGCTTCCTGTGCACTTAAGAAGTGACTTTAAGGTTTTACTACTTACGTATAAAATACTACACGGTCTAGCTCCGTCCTATCTTGTCGATTGTATTGTACCATATGTCCCGGCAAGAAATCTGCGTTCAAAGAACTCCGGCTTATTAGTGATTCCCAGAGCCCAAAAAAAGTCTGCGGGCTATAGAGCGTTTTCTATTCGGGCTCCAGTACTATGGAATGCCCTCCCGGTAACAATTAGAGATGCTACCTCAGTAGAAGCATTTAAGTCCCATCTTAAAACTCATTTGTATACTCTAGCCTTTAAATAGCCCCCCTGTTGGACCAGTTGATCTGCCGTTTCTTTTCTTTTCTCCTCTGCTCCCCTTTTCCTTGAGGGGGCGGGGGGCACAGGTCCGGTGGCCATGGATGAAGTGCTGGCTGTCCAGAGTCGGGACCCGGGGTGGACCGCTCGCCTGTGCATCGGCTGGGAACATCTCTACGCTGCTGACCCGTCTCCGCTCGGGATGGTGTCCTGCTGGCCCCACTATGGACTGGACTCTTACTATTATGTTGGATCCACTATGGACTGGACTCTCACAATATTATGTCAGACCCACTCGACATCCATTGCTTTCGGTCTCCCCTAGAGGGGGGGGGTTACCCACATATGCGGTCCTCTCCAAGGTTTCTCATAGTCATTCACATCGACGTCCCACTGGGGTGAGTTTTTCCTTGCCCGTATGTGGGCTTTGTACCGAGGATGTCGTTGTGGCTTGTGCAGCCCTTTGAGACACTTGTGATTTAGGGCTATATAAATAAAGATTGATTGATTGAGATTGATAATTTCACCACACCTAGTGTGTGTGTGTGAGACAATCATTGCTACTTTAACTTTTAACTTTATTTTATCTAACATCTTTTGATAGAGATGTCCGATAATACCGGACTGCCGATATTATCGGCCGATAAATGCTTTAAAATGTAATATCGGAAAATATCGGTATCGGTTTCAAAAAGTAAAATGTATGACTTTTCAAAACGTCGCTGTGTACACGGACGTAGGGAGAAGTACAGAGTGTCAATAAACCTTAAAGGCGCTTCCTTTGCGTGCCGGCCCAGTCACATAATATCTGCGGCTTTTCACACACACAAGGGAATGCAAGCCATACTTGATCAACAGCCATACAGGTCACACTGAGGGTGGCCGTATAAACAACTTTAACACTCTTACTAATATGCGCCACACTGTGAACCCACACCAAACAAGAATGACAAACACATTTCGGGAGAACATCCGCACCGTAACACAACATAAACACAACAGAACAAATACCCAGAATCCCTTGCAGCACTAACTCTTCCGGGACGCTACAAAATACACCCCCCGCTAGCCCACCTCAACCCCGCCCCCCCAATCCCGCCCACCTCAACCTCCTCATGCTCTCTCAGGGAGAGCATGTCCCAAATTCCAAGCTGCTGTTTTGAGGCAAGTTAAAGAAAATAATGCACTTTGTGACTTCAATAATAAATATGGCAGTGCCATGTTGGCATTTTTTTCCATAACTTGAGTTGATTTATTTTGGAAAACCTTGTTACATTGTTTAATGCATCCAGCGGGGCATCACAACAAAATTGGGCATAACAATGTGTTAATTCCACATATATATATATATATTCCACATATATCGGTTGATATCGGAATCGGTAATTAAGAGTTGGACAATATCGGAATATCGGATATCGGCAAAAAAGCCATTATCGGACATTTCTAATCTTTGACAATCAGCATGTTTTTGTAACCCACCACTTTTTATTGATGTGCTGAGTTTTTAGTATATTAAACAATTTCAACATCATTAAAACATGAATACAAACCAGGGTTGGAATTGAATACCCTAAAAATTTGACCAGCATCGACGCCAAGAACATGCCATGACCGGCCTTGACTTTTTACTTGTTAATAGACAATTGTAAGGTAATTGTTTCGTCGAATAAATTGATAAAAACACCCCGACGTGACTTTTTTTTCTTACATTTTCTACTGTTTAAGACATCGCATAATTAACGTTGATCGGTATAAACAACATGGCCGCAGCCATTTTGGAAGCGTGTGTCAAAGGTTAACCGACAACAAGAACAGCCGAGTTGTTCCGAGAGATACACTAGTTGCATCAGGGTCTAGAACATGGGTGTCAAACTCTGGCCCGCGGGCCAAATTTGGCCCGCCGTGTAATTTCACTTGGCCCTTAAGGCGATATCAAATTAACACTATAGCTGGCCCGCGGATCCTCCCGGGAGCCAGTCAGCCAGCCAGCCAAGTGCTGGCCCTTTCACATAACATGTGTGGCTTCTGCACGCACACACATTAAAATGCAACGCATACTTCATCAACAGTGATACAGGTTACACTGAGGGTAGCCGAATAAAAAACGTTAACACTGTTAGAAATATACGCCACACTGTGAATCCACACCAAACCAGAACCCTTAGCAGCACTAACTCTTCCGGGATGCTACAAGGTGTGTGTGGGGGGAGGTAGCGGGGGTGTATTTTGTAGCGTCCTGGAAGAGTTAGTGCTGCAAAGGATTCTGGGTATTTGTTCTGTTGTGTTTATGTTGTGTTACGGTGCGGATGTTCTCCCGAAATGTGTTTGTCATTCTTGTTTGGTGTGGATTCACAGTGTGGCGTGTATTTCTAACAGTGTTAAAGTTTTTTATACTGTCACCCTCAGTGTAACCTGTATCGCTGTTGATGAAGTATGCGTTGCATTCGCTTGTGTGTGTGAAAAGCCGCAGATATTATGTGACTGGGCCGGCACGCAAAGGAAGCGCCTTTAAGGTTTATTGACGCTCTGTACTTCTCCCTACGTCCGTGTACACAGCAACGTTTTGAAAAGTCATACATTTTACTTTTTGAAACCGATACCGATATTTTCCGATATTATACATGATAGTTTCTTGTTATCAACCATTGTGTGTTATTCAAACTCACCTTCAGCTGGCTAGTTGTTATCAAGAGTACTAAAACCCTTTTCAACATGAATCTGACAACTAAGTAGGCTAAATAACTTTAAACTTTAATACATGCTCGGATAGGCCAGTATCGGTATCGGATCGGAAGTGCAAAAACAACATCGGTATCGGATCGGAAGTGCAAAAACCTGGATCGGGACATCCCTAATGTAGACACATAGAATCATCATACTGCTGTGATTATATGCATGAAGTGTTCATTCAAGGCTAAGGCAAAATATCGAGATATATATCGTGTATCGTGACATGGCCTAAAAATATCGAGATATTAATAAAAGGCCATATCGCCCACACTGAAAAATAATAGACAAACCGTGTGTTTTTTTAGACAGTGTGTGTGTGTTTGTGCGTAACAGTGACATCTGCTGCGTTGTTGGCCAAGAGCAGCGCACAGCGGGCCGCAGGAGCCTCAGACTAAGAAGATGAAAGCCGAGGTCACAACCTGGACCTGTGGGACGAGGCCCATAAAAAAACCAAAAAACAACAACACAGAAGAAGAAAGCCACACATGCAGACGCCACATCGAATGCACACAAACATCCTAAATGGACACGCACTCGCACGTTCATTCACAGCTTGCTGGCAGCTTAGGGGAAGACAAGGACGAGAGGCCGCACACAACACACAGGACAGAGTGGCAGGGGACATAAGGCAGACCAAACAAAACAAACAAAACGTGAGCGTACACACAAAACTGAAAACAAAACGAGGGATGACGCAGGGACTCACTGTCAAGGGCGACCGTTTGATCAGTTGAATAAGCAAAGGGACGCAAAACCAACATAAGATATAATCGACGTTGCACATTTACGGCGATAACGCAACCATGTCACAGAAGATACCACCATCTTCCAATGACGAGCACCTGTGTCACGTTAGAAAACACTTTTATCACAAAGTGTTTCGCTCCACCGTGCCTTTCTTTCCAACCGCGGCTAATTACACAAATGCTAATTAGTACAAGACGCGGAAACGCAACCGTCCAAATGAATGAACACAACACCTGCACAGAAACACAACGAGTGACACACAGACAACAACCTGCCGCCCAAGAATGTACAACAATTCTTCTCAACAAAAGACAAATATAACCTCAAAAGATTTGTATGCACGTACAACACATACATACAACCTTTAGTATATCAGTATGTGGAATTCAATTATGAAATGGATTAAGCAAAGAAATCAAACCGAGCACTGATTTAATTCGCTTAAAAAAACGGTTCTAACTACAATTGTTTACAAAGTACAAAGAAGAACTATGACATAAATTTGATTGATAATGATGTATTATTCATCTCATTATATGATTCATAACTGACTTAACTATCTAAAGAACTGTTGTATTCAGAATGAATTGATGTAAATTGTGTACAAATGAAGAACCGATTGTAGCTGAGATAGGCTCCAGCGCCCCCCGCGACCCCAAAGGGAATAAGCGGTAGAAAATGGATGGATGGATGGATGAAGAACAGGAAATGAACATGTGTTAGTACTGGAATTACTATGATGTAAAAAAGGGGTAGGATTAAATAAGATCTGATAATTCCTACTCCTTGTCACACCGCGGTGAGGGATGTCTTGTCTTGGTTTCTTCTGTCTTGTGAATTGCATGTTTTAGTTTGAAAAGTAACTCCTGTCGTTTCAGATCACGTGCCCTTTCTTTTGTGTCAGTCTGACGTCATCCCTGACCCCTGATTGTTTCCACCTGTTCCCCATTACCCTCATGTGTCTTATAAGCCCACGCCTCCCTTTGTTCTGTGCCAGATTGTCTCGTTTATTCGTGCCTCTCTAGAGTCCTGTCCATGCCTTGCCTCGTCCATCCATCCATCCATCTTCTTCCGCTTATCCGAGATCGGGTCGCGGGGGTAGCAGCCTAAGCAGGGAAGCCCAGACTTTCCTCTCCCCAGCCACTTCGTCCAGCTCCTCCCGGGGGATCCCGAGGCGTTCCCAGGCCAGCTGGGAGACATAGTCTTCCCAACGTGTCCTGGGTCTTCCCCGTGGTCTCCTACCGGTTGGACGTGCCCTAAACACCTCCCGAGGGAGGCGTTCGGGTGGCATCCTGACCAGATGCCCGAACCACCTCATCTGGCTCCTCTCGATGTGGAGGAGCAGTGGGTTTACTTTGAGCTCCCCCCGGATGGCAGAGCTTCTCACCCTATCTCTAAGGGAGAGCCCCGCCACCCGGCGGAGGAAACCCATTTCGGCCGCCTGTACCCGTGGTCTTGTCTTTTCGGTCATAACCCAAAGCTCATGACCATAGGTAAGGATGGGAATGTAGATCGACTGGTAAATTGAGAGCTTTGCCTTCCGGCTCAGCTCCTTCTTCACCACAACGGATCGATACAGCGTCCGCATTACTGAAGACGCCGCACCGATCTCACGATCCACTTTTCCCTCACTCGTGAACAAGACTCCTAGGTACTTGAACTCCTCCACTTGGGGCAAGATCTCCTCCTCAACCCGGAGATGGCACTCCACCCTTTTCCGGGCGAGAACCATGGACTCGGACTTGGAGGTGCTGATTCTCATCCCAGTCGCTTCACACTCGGCTGCGAACCGATCCAGTGAGAGCTGAAGATCCTGGCCAGATGAAGCCATCAGGACCACATCATCTGCAAAAAGCAGAGACCTAATCCTGCAGCCACCAAACCGGATCCCCTCAACGCCTTGACTGCGCCTAGAAATTCTGTCCATAAAAGTTATGAACAGAATCGGTGACAAAGGGCAGCCTTGGCGGAGTCCAACCCTCACTGGAAACGTGTCCGACTTACTGCCGGCAATGCGGACCGAGCTCTGACACTGATCGTACAGGGAGCGGACAGCCACAATCAGACAGTCCGATACCCCATACTCTCTGAGCACTCCCCACAGGACTTCCCGAGGGACACGGTCGAATGCCTTCTCCAAGTCCACAAAACACATGTAGACTGGTTGGGCAAACTCCCATGCACCCTCAAGGACCCTCCCGAGAGTATAGAGCTGGTCCACAGTTCCACGACCAGGACGAAAACCACACTGTTCCTCCTGAATCCGAGGTTCGACTATCCGGCGTAGCCTCCTCTCCACTACACCTGAATAGACCTTACCGGGAAGGCTGAGGAGTGCGATCCCACGATAGTTGGAACACACCCTCCGGTTCCCCTTCTTAAAGAGAGGAACCACCACCCCGGTCTGCCAATCCAGAGGTACCGCCCCCGATGTCCACACGATGCTGCAGATTCTTGTCAACCAAGACAGCCCCTTGCCTCGTCTCGTGTTTAAATACCTTGATCCTGAATTCCTTCGTTGCTATTTTGAGTTTTCTTTTTCTCCTCCTCAGCAGATTGATTTAGTGTTATTTAGTTTTACAGCAGAAGTGGTGAGTTTTCAGTTTTTCTTACAGTTGTTTCTTTTCCTCATTTTTTTGAGTGACATTTTTTGTTAACCTTTATTAGATTAGAGAAAGTGTAGAAGTTTCATAGCCATTGTTTCCTCTTCCTGTTGAAGCGTTTTGTGTTTATAATAAGTTTCATAGAATATACGGCACCCAGTATAGTTCGTCATTGTTTTTGTTTTTTCCTCCTTTCGGAGTGATTTTCGGTTGTTCCTTTTTTTTGGAACCTTTTTCGCCGACTAGTTTAGTTATAGCCGATATTGAATTGCCCTGACTTTGGAGGTGAAAGGAACCTTTCAAAATAAAAGCCTGACAAATTATTACCTACTTTGCATCTGAGTCCTATCTTTTGACCACTCCTTTTCGGACATGTGGTAAAGAAAAAGAAAAATATGTGATGTATCATACTGAAAGTGTATACATGTTCGAAATAAACTTCCACCAACCAACATACGGAGTGAAATTACCGCCAGAACTCCACAAACACACACAAAAAATATTTATGTTTTCTTCAATTACAAAAACGTTCAAAAAATTATAGTTTTTTGAAAGTATAAAAACAATTTGCAAGTATGTAAAAACAATTTTCTTCAATTTTTTATGATGCTGTTATTTGCGCATGGTGCCGTTTGCCAAAAATTACAAAAAAGAAGAAGCAGGGTGGGGAGCAAAATGGCGGTCAGAAGAGAGCAGAAACTAAATGTTCATAAATTAAAAATGTTGCAGACCGAAAGGGTTTAGGCTGAAGTTCAACACTTATTGCGCCTAACCCTATAAACAATGTCAAATACAAGATGAGCTTCCAAAAATTATGAAATTTCCTTTGCACAGCATATTATAAATACACCCTGTACACAACATAACCACTGTTCAATTATATACACAGTAAAGACATGTGAAATATCCTTGTATGTGTTAGTTAAACCTTTGTACCAATTATATAATATATACAAACAATTATACTTCCATTATTATTTATATCCCACATTTAGTTTGTAATTAACATCGACTACTGTGTTGATTCAAGAGTGATATATTTTTCCAAGACATTGGTCTTAAAGTGCTTTTTAAATGTGTGAATGGAACTGGAACATTTTAAGGAATCATCCAAACTGTTCCACAGATGAACCCCCTTGACAGAAACACATCTACTCTTTAAGCTTGTTCTTATGTTTGCTTTCTGAAAGACAGCTGAACCTCTGAGGTCAACATTTTTAATTTATGAATGTTTGTTTATGTAAAACTGTTTGTTTATTTTGTTGACCACTGACCGAAGAAATAATAAACTAACTAACTAAATGTCAACTTACAGGTTGAGCTCGTCCGCCATTTTACTCCCCACTTTGCTTCTTCCTTTTTGTTATTTTTGGCGGACGGCACCATGCGCAATTAGCAGTAGCTCTGGTGTCCTTAAACTGACTCAGCAGCACCACCTGTTGTCGAATGCGAATTGCGGGTGCTTTGAGTTCAAGTGTGTGGATTGTGCAGAACATGTATTTTATACCTGCAAATTGATTTTTAATTACGGTATTTTTCGGAGTATAAGTCGCACCGGAGTATAAGTCGCACCTGCCGAAAATGCATAATAAAGAAGGAAAAAAACATATACAAGTCGCACAAACTATGAAAAAAAACTGCGACTTATAGTCTGAAAAATACGGTAAAAATTTAAAAATAATTATTTTTTTACTGAAGAAAACTGTTTTTACACTTGCAAATCGTTGGGCATCAGTAAAAACATTTTTGCGCGATTGTGGAGTTTTGGCAAAAATTTCACTCCGTACACACACACACACACCCGTCATGGCGGCGGTGGCCGGAGAGTCAGCAGACCGGCCTTGTGACGAAGTGGTGTGGCGTGGATTAGGGGCCGGTAAGCCTATTAAGGGGGACGGGAGGGACCACCCGGCCTCTGCTGCCACCAACAACCCAGGGACGCCTACACGCCACACACCCAGAACACGTCGCCGCTGGAGCAGACAGTCCTCATGACACCCAAGGCGACGCAGACATGTTTACGTTTCGATGCCTGAGCGGCGAGCCCAATTGTGGGGAGGGTGTGTGTCTACAGTGTGTATTTGCTGTGTGCCCGCACTGAGAGGGGGCACCGGGGGGTTAATCATCAGCATCTGCTGCCTCTCTTCAGGGTGATTAATTCAATCAAAGCACACACACACACAAAATAATTTACATGCTTGCAGCTTTGAACCACAACACATATTTTATTTAAAGTGAGCACCTGAGCCAAAACAAACAGAGTTTTTCCTTCTGGCCTTTTGAGTTCCCCAAACTATTTAGAAAATGGGGGAAAAAATGTGCAAAAAGGTGAAAACTTTGGAGACGCGCGCGTGCACTCGAGTTCAAATTAATCCCATTTTGTCGGACTCGGCGCAAGGAAGAAACTTCTGGGATTTCATACTTCATACCAGCTTTTGTCACCTTTGCGTGAATAGCGGAGGGGCTGAAATAATTGTGTTTTTCCTCCCAGAGGCCCAGTCGGTGCTCACAAGCCACTGGCCTACGTAATGTGTTCCTGGCAGGGAGGGGAGTGGGGGGGACAGTGCACACGTCGAGGGTACAATGCAGGGTGAACAGTGTGTGTGTGTGTGTGTGTGTCTGTCTTCTGGCAATGCTTACCGTATTTTTCGGACTATAAGTCGCTCCGGAGTATAAGTCGCACCGGCCGAAAATGCATAATAAAGAAGGAAAAAAACATATATAAGTCGCACTGGAGTATAAGTCGCATTTTTGGGGGAAATTGATTTGATAAAACCCAACACCAAGAATAGACATTTGAAAGGCAATTTAAAATAAATAAAGAATCGTGAACAACAGGCTGAATAAGTGTACGTTATATGAGGCATAAATAACCAACTGAGAACGTGCCTGGTATGTTAACGTAACATATTATGGTAAGAGTCATTCAAATAACTATAACATATAGAACATGCTATACGTTTACCAAACAATCTGTCACTCCTAATCGCTAAATCCCATGAAATCTTATAAGTCAAGACTAGTGGTTCTTAACCTGGGTTCGATCGAACCCTAGGGGTTCGGTGAGTCGGCCTCAGGGGTTCGGCGGAGGTCAAAACACACCCGACTCATCGTGTAAATACAAACTTCTCCCTATCGGCGTATTACGGATACGTCAACAGCTGACTGGTTTGCAGGTGTGTAATTTGTTGTGAGTTTATGCACTGTGTTGGTTTTGTTCTTTGAACAAGGTGATGTTCATGCACGGTTCATTTTATGCACCAGTAAAAAAAACATGGTAACACTTTAGTATGGGGAACACATTCACCAATAATTAGTTGCTTATTAACATGCAAATTAGTAACATTATGGCTCTTAACTAGTCATTATTAAGTACTTATTAATGCCTTATTCGGCATAGCCTTATTATAACCCTAACCCTCTAACCCTGACCCTAACCCTAACCAAATAACTATAAATTAAGTCTTTATTACTTAGAATATGTTCCCCTAGTGTCCAAAAAACTCTAAATTAAGTCTTTGTTACTTAGAATATGTTCCCCATACTAAAGTGTTACCAAAAACATATAACGTTGTCTTGAATATGATTTTTTCTTTTTTTTTTTCTTTAAAGAAGGGTTCGGTGAATGCGCATATGAAACTGGTGGGGTTCGGTACCTCCAACAAGGTTAAGAACCACTGGTCTAGTCTCTTACGTGAATGAACTAAATAATATTATTTGATATTTTACGGTAATGTGTTAATAATTTCACACATAAGTCGCTCCTGAGTATAAGTCGCACCCCCGGCCAAACTATGAAAAAAACTGCGACTTATAGTCCGAAAAATACGGTACTTAATGGGGACATCGCTCTGTTTACACAGTCTCCTTTAGGGGACCACTGACGGTATGGGGACGAAAAAACAGGTTCCCTAAAGGGAAACCTTTTTAAATGATAGTCAGATCCATTCTGAAGATG
This sequence comes from Nerophis lumbriciformis, assembly GCF_033978685.3. NCBI lineage: Eukaryota > Metazoa > Chordata > Actinopteri > Syngnathiformes > Syngnathidae > Nerophis > Nerophis lumbriciformis. The sequence goes on along the minus strand of NC_084549.2, from coordinate 63,053,275 downwards.
CCTAAGTGATTTTTAAGCTTTGGCCCATAAAACATGTTTGCTGGTTAGTTTGAGTGAGAGACATTTGCACAGCAGCCCCGTCACCGGGCTGTCGCTGGTACATTTAAGTGGTGAAACCTCCTATAAGAGGACAGCTGTAGTGCTGTATTCTGAGGATCATGTCATATTTAATTTGAACTTTTTTTTCTTCTTTTTTTTAATTTTTATAAATGGTCTTCAGTAGTCACGTACACATTTGTGTGAATTGTGCAAAATTATTTAAATGTGGTCCCCATGAAACATATTAACTCTTTTTCCCCATTCCAAATGATAACCTGTGTGTGTCTGTGTGTGTGTGTGTGTGTGTGTGTGTGTGTGTGTGTGTGTGTGTGTGTGTGTGTGTGTGTGTGTGTGTGTGTGTGTGTGTGTGTGTGTGAGAGAGAAAGAAGGCATGGGGATGGTTTGAGGATGGGTGTCAGTGTTTTCTTGAGTGAGCGCTAAGAGGAGTGTGTGTACGTTTGAAAATGTATTGACTGGAGTCCGAAGCAGGACGGCAATAGAGGACTTGGGAATGCTGACAAACGAAAACGACATTCAAAGTTGTGTGGGCTTAAAATGATAAGTTTAATCTTACTTCCTGGTTCAGGGAGGCTAGCCCGCGATGTAAACCGGGGGGTTTTAAACTCGCAGGCCCGCAATTTGCCGCCCTCTATGTAACCTCGTAGTTTAGTGTATTTGCGGACCACACAACCTGGATGGCTAATAGTTAAGTATTAGGGATGTAACCAATGTTCCCTCTAATTTTTCATGTGTGTGAGCAAAGGCAAAAACTCCCTGAGCATTGAGTAGAGCCCATGTGAGCAACATCACACGTGCACACTGTGGCTACACCAGCAGCACACCTGTCCCAAACCTGACTAAATAACAAGTTCAATCTCCATCCATCCATCCATTTTCTACCGCTTGTCCCTTTCGGGGTCGCAGGGGGTGCCAGAGCCTATCTCAGCTGCATTCGGGCGGAAGGCGGGGTACACCCTGGACAAGTCCCCACCTCATCGCAGGGCCAACACAGATAGACAGACAACATTCTCTTATTATTATTATAATCAAATGACAGCAGTCATTTCCATGAGGTTATTTTCTAATATAAGTGTTTAGGCCCACTTACAATGTAAATAACAAAAAATATTGTTTTTCATGAACTGTGTACTTGTATTGTTTATCTGGGTGGAGGTCCTGCTTTGGAAATAATTTGTACCCCTTTCAGACATTGCATTTAGTTCCCATTAAAACATTCACATGTTGCACAATGAGATGTAAGCAGGGGATCATGTGTGCATTCCTGCAAATTCCTGTTTGTAAAAAATATATTTTTATTAGTATTTATTTAATATACTAACAGCATTTCATGATTAATATTTATAAATTAAGATTCCTAATAAATGACACTAGAATAAGCACACATTTGATTGGTAAATCATAGTGTAACGACCTGGAATTACACTTTATGTGTGGTGTTGGAGTTGTCCGACTTTTTGTGTGGCTGTAAACGCATCGCTGGCTAAGTGCCATATGTGCATGTGTTGGCGCAAGTGAGAAAGAGCGAGCGGCTGCTGTTGATATAACAAAGTTGGTTTTGGTCTGGTTTGTACTGAAGAAACTGACCAGTTTTGCTCGATATACTTTTTTTACTAATGTTTTGGTGATGTGTTTATGGCCGACAATAAAGAGTTTTGCTCAGTAAAGTGATGGGTGGAATTCATGTCCTCAAAGCGTCTCGACAGACGTTACAATATTTGAACAATGATGACGAACACTGTTTTCTCTGTCGTGTCCGTGTCGTGTCGAAAATTGTTATGCGCTTATGTTTTTATTTGATTTTGTGCGTGGCATAGATTTGCCGTGCGCAGAGGACGCTTGAGCAGTGCGAAAGTAACATGTAATAACATGCATGACGTGCTGCGTGTGACTCACTCGATAGACCGTTGTCTCTTTGGTCTAGCTGGCTGGGGACGTTTTTTCTGGTTTATTTGGGTAAGCACTCTATTATTATTTATGTTGAAATTGCTTGGCTTCAAATTCCACATTTTGCAGCTTCGAGTCACTTTCACCTCACTCTCTCGGCTTCTGTCTTCTCCAACGTTTCACCCGTCCTTCGTGCTCCCTTCAAGATGTAGAAGCTCATCCTCTGTGTACTCAGCTTCAAAAAGATAAGGTTGTGAATCCTCATTTGTCCAAAATGAGTCGTTTTTGTTGGTCTTTTATCAACTCTGCCATGATTAGAACACACATACGCGTTTGTTTCCGAAAGTAGGACACACAGTTGTTGCTAGAAGTCGGACGTGCGCTGCTATGGAAACGGAAATCAATGCGCCGAGGAATTGACCAAAATACCGTAAATATTGAACATATTACATATTGTTATGAAGGTGTTTGTTACTACATTATTAATATACTTGCAGTGTGTATGTAAAACATATTACATATTGTTATGAAGGTGTCTGTTACTACATTACATATATACTTCCAGTGTGTATATTGTACATATTGCATATTGTTATGAAGGTGTCTGTAACTACATTACATATATACTTGCAGTGTGTATATTGCACATATTACATATTGTTATGAAGGTGTATGTTACTACATTACATATATACTTGCAGTGTGTATATTGTACATATTGTTATGAAGGTGTCTGTTACTACATTATATATATACTTGCAGTGTGTATATTGTACATATTGTTATGAAGGTGTCTGTTACTACATTACATATATACTTGCAGTGTGTATATTGTACATATAACATATTGTTATGAAGATGTCTGTTACTACATTATATACTGTATATACCGTACTTGCAGTGTTTATATAAAACATTAATTATTGTTATGAAAAGGTCTGTTACTACATTATATATACACTTGCAGTATGTATATTGTACATATTACATATTGTTATGAAGGTGTCTGTTACTACATTATATATATATATATATACTCGCAATGTGTATATAAAACATATTACATATTGTTATGAAGGTGCCTGTTACTACATTATATATATACTTGCAGTGTGTATATAAAACATTAAATATTGTTATGAAGGTGTCTGTTACTACATTATATATATACTTGCAGTGTGTATATTGTACATATTACATATTGTTATGAAGGTGTCTATTACTACATTACATGTATACTTGCAGTGTGTAAATTGTACATATTACATATTGTTATGAAGGTGCCTGTTGCTACATTACATATATACTCGCAGCGTGTTTATTGTACGTAT
>NC_084549.2:62895000-63045000 GCF_033978685.3 Nerophis lumbriciformis | reverse complement strand
TATATATATATATATATATATATATATATATATATATATATATATATATATACCGTATTTTTCGGACTATAAGTCGCAGTTTTTTTCATAGTTTGGCCGGGGGTGCGAATTATACTCAGGAGCGACTTATGTGTGAAATTATTAAAACATTACCGTAAAATATCAAATAATAATATTTAGCTCATTCACGTAAGAAACTAGACGTTTAAGATTTCATGGGATTTAGCGATTAGGAGTGACAGATTGTTTGGTAAACGTATAGCATGTTCTATATGTTATAGTTATTTGAATGACTCTTACCATAATATGTTACGTTAACATACCAGGCACGTTCTCAGTTGGTTATTTATGCGTCATATAACGTACACTTATTCAGCCTGTTGTTCACTATTCTTTATGTATTTTAAATTGCCTTTCAAATGTCTATTCTTGGTGTTGGGTTTTATCAAATACATTTCCCCAAAAAATGCGACTTATACTCCAGTGCGACTTATATATGTTTTTTTCCTTCTTTATTATGCATTTTCGGCCGGTGCGACTTATACTGCGGAGCGACTTATACTCCGAAAAATACGGTATTAGCTAACACCACCTTAAGTTAATGCACGTGCATGTGTTACGTACGTACGTGATTTCGTCATTATGTACGAGAAGCCGTAAGAGGGCGGGATATACTGTGTAAAATACATTGGAAAGTTAGCGCTCTAAAGGCATCTGGGTAAATGTTGCATATAGCCCCATTAATTATGCTAAAAAGGTAAACAAACATAAAAATAAAACAAACTCTTAATCTCAGTTAGCACTTCAATAAATATTGAACATCTGAACAAGTGTAGTTTTGTCCCCCAACTGGAAGAACTGGATCAGATGGTTTGTTTTGTTGTCTTTTTGTTGCTACTTGCAATTGTATGAAATTTTTAAACGCCTCTAGACCAGTGGTTCTTAACCTGGGTTCGATCGAACCCTAGGGGTTCGGTGAGTCGGCCTCAGAGGTTCGGCGGAGCTCAAAACACACCCGACTCATCCTGTAAATACAAACTTCTCCCTATCGGCGTATTACGGATACGGCAACAGCTGACTGATTTGCAGGTGTGTAATTTGTTGTGAGTTTATGCCCTGTGTTGGTTTTGTTCTTTGAACAAGGTGATGTTCATGCACGGTTCATTTAATGCACCAGTAAAAAAAACATGGTAACACTACCTACTCAGTGGCCTAGTGGTTAGAGTGTCCGCCCTGAGATCGGTAGGTTGTGAGTTCAAACCCCGGCCGAGTCATACCAAAGACTATAAAAATGGGACCCATTGCCTCCCTGCTTGGCACTCAGTATCAAGGGTTGGAATTGGGGGTTAAATCACCAAAATGATTCCCGGGCGCGGCCACTGCTGCTGCCCACTGCTCCCCTCACCTCCCAGGGGGTGATCAAGGGTGATGGGTCAAATGCAGAGAATAATTTCGCCACACCTAGTGTGTGTGTGACAATCATTGGTACTTCAACTTTAACTTTAGTATGGGGAGCATATTCACCATTAATTAGTTGCTTATTAACATGCAAATTAGTAACATATTGGCTCTTAACTAGTCATTATTAAGTACTTATTAATGCCTTATTCGGCATGGCCTTATTATAACCCTAACCCTCTAACCCTGACCCTAACCCTAACCAAATAACTCTAAATTAAGTCTTTATTACTTAGAATATGTTCCCCTAGAGTCCAAATAACTCTAAATTAAGTCTTTGTTACTTAGAATATGTTCCCCATACTAAAGTGTTACCAAAAACATATAACTTTGTCTTGAATTTGAAAAAAAAAAAAAAATGTCACTAAAGAAGGGTTCGGTGAATGCGCATATGAAACTGGTGGGGTTCGGTACCTCCAACAAGGTTAAGAACCACTGCTCTAGACACAGTATTTAATGCCATATGTTTCACAAAGACATTTAATTACATTTAATTAATAACCCTGTGAAATAAATGTAGCGATGGAAAGTAGTGAACAAAGTAAGTGTTCCCGTTCTGAACAATGCAAATAGTGCAAAAGTGTTTCATTCATTCTCACTTATTACTGTACAATAGAGAAGTGGGTGGGAAAAGCTGGCAGATATTTCATTGGATTGAATAATGCTCCCCTGAGTGGTTGCAATCAATTAAAAAAAGAGATAAGACAAAATGGGCAAATATTGCGTGTACTTACTGAAGTATTGGACTCAAATACATCATTAGTGACATGTTGACTGTTTGAGGGACTGAACATCTGACACATTATGAAGGTGTAGACTGCACCCTGGTGGTTAAACAAATAACCGCTCACCATAAAGACCACACACTGAGTGGAAGTGGTTCCATTAGCTCTGACTGACTATTAGTCATTCCCAATTACCCTGCAATAGATTGGTGACAAATACGAGGTGCAGTCTGCAGTTTTCCAAAAGATCGAAGGTACCAGCACTACCTTAGGCCAGGGGTGCTCAACTGTTTTGCCGCCTAAGGGAAAACGTGAAAATGTGCCAATGGTCCGCGGGCCAAAAAGCGATTTTTACCATACAACAACACCACGAGTGAGGAATTTAGCCTCATAGGCCATATATAAAAACAAGGTGGTAGAGATTGTCAAACAGCCATGAGCCTAATTCACTTAGCATGCAACTCTGCATCTTTGACCTCAAAACATGCAAAAAGCTAATTTTCTGCAGATTTTCGCCATTTCCAGTTGTTCTATCCCCAGTTCGTCCTCAATGTTTCATCCGATCACTGTCAAACTTTAGCCAGACAGATTAGACATATAAAGGATGCTAATTCTCATCATAGGACGCGGGCAGAGCGTGGCGACCAAGATTATCCTTCTCCATACAGCGACAAAAAGTTCCAACTTTACCATAGTTGGTCAATTTTGAACCCAACAAAGTCAGCCTGTAAAAAGAAAATCTATTAATTTTACGGTAAGAAAAACTGGCAGCTCAGTCGCAAAATTTCACTGTAAAATTGATGGTGGGTTTAGACGCAAATGACTGTAAATTTGAAAACTGTGCCATTGTTTTTACATTAAAATTCTGGTGGCTGAGCTGCCAGTTTGTTACCTTAAAATCTATGGCCATTTATTCGCAGTACATCACTGTAAATTTAGAAACAGTACCACTGTTATTTTTACGGTAAAATTTCAGCGACTGAGCTGGGGGTTTTTTTTGCGGAAAAAATTTACAGTCATTTTCTTTTACAGTGCATTACTATACAATGAAAAAACAGTATCATTGTTATTTTGACCGCAAAATTCTGGCTAATAAGCTGCTACTTTTTTAAATCTACATTCCCTGTTTTTACAGTGCATTATGTAAATGTGGAAATGGTGCCTTTGAGGATTTTATGGTAAATTCCCGGTGACTCAGCTGCCAGGTTTTTACAGTAAAATCTAATAACTTCTTTACAGTGCAGCCTTGTGGGCATGCCATCAATGACTGTACAGCTTGAAAGAGGTCAGTTTTAATTGGTAGCCACTAGAGATGTCCAATAATATCGGCAGTCCGATAAATGCTTTAAAATGTAATATCGGAAATTATCGGTATCGGTTTCAAAAAGTAAAATGTATGACTTTTTAAAACGCTGCTGTGTACACGGACGTAGGGAGAAGTACAGAGCACCAATAAACCTTAAAGGCACTGCCTTTGCGTGCCGGCCCAGTCACATAAAACCTACGGCTTTTTATACACACAAGTGAATGCAACCCATACTTGGTCTACAGCCATACAGGTCACACTGAGGGTGGCCGTATAAACAACTTTAACACTGTTACAAATATGCGCCACACTGTGAACCCACACCAAACAAGATTGAAAAACACATTTCGGGAGAACAGCCACACCATAACACAACATAAACACAACAGAACAAATACCCAGAACCCCTTACAGCACTAACTCTTCCGGGACGCTACAATATACAACCCCCGGTACCCCCTACCCCTCAACCCCCCAACCCAACCTCCTCATGCTCTCTCAGAGAGAGCATGTCCCAAATTCCAAGCTGCTGTTTTGAGGCATGTTAAAAAAAAAAAAATGCACTTTGTGACTTCAATAATAAATATGGCAGTGCCATGTTGGCATTTTTTTCCATAACTTGAGTTGTTTTATTTTGGAAAACCTTGTTACATTGTTTAATGCATCCAGCGGGGCATCACAACAAAATTAGGCATAATAATGTGTTAATTCAACGACTGTACAGTATATATCGGTATCGGTTGATATCGGAATCGGTAATTAAGAGTTGGACAATATCGGAATTTCGGCAAAAAAGCCATTATCGGACATTTCTAGTAGCCACCCTTTGGCAAGCCAAATGAAATGACACGGCGGGCCCCCTGGCCCACACTTTGGGCATCCCTGCCTTATACAGTTCCAGATGCACACCATTGACGTTGTGCAACAAAACAACCAGGCCAGTTCACATTTGCAGCTTTTAATCACAACGGAGGACTGAGCGTCCAGAAGGTTTGTCACGACTGCATTCTTCACGTCCATTCCTGCTGTCAAGAGGTGGTGCTGGTGAAGCAGCAGTCATTAGTCGGGTATGCAGAGACAAACCCACAAAGCTCACGCTGCCTTGATGTCTCTCCCACGCTCTGACCAGAGAACAGCGGCTGACCTGCTTGTCACCTCAGCGTTCTATCAAACGCAGAACGCCCCCCCCCGCCCCAACCCTGCAGCACTTTCTTACGTGGTCCGTTTGATGTGCGCACAAAAAGAAAAAGTGAGGGTCGAGTAGTACACATTCTTGGAAAGGTGGCTGAGGGTTGTCAAAGAATGCGGAAGTAAATAGTTGAGACTTCGTTCGTGAGCTCTACATTTTTGATGCAAACCCAGTAAGAGACACATCTTGACGCTGTGAAGACATATTTTTTGTGGTTGTTCCATTACTAGATAATACATACATACATACATACACTCATACATACGCGCACACATATGCAGTCCATATACACAGGGCACATACAGCCACACACACACATTCACTGTACAAACATACATATATACACAAGTACATATATATATACACTCATGCGTATAATCAGGTTTCATCAAACATATATTAACCTTGTTCCCCTAGGTGACACTGGTTAAAACACGACACACTGGTAACTGGAAGTGGGGGAAATAATAGATACATCGCAATTCGGACAGGGACAATTATAAAATCGATTAATAAATGTCAATAATCACTAATCGGTTTATTTATTGTAAATAAAGTGATGGAGACCGTTCTAAAATTTGGATGACTGCAGCGAGCCACCTCACCTCCAGCTCCTTTATTATGTTGCAGTTTTGCAGACATTTCCATTAATGTGATGGGAAATTCTTATTACAAATGCACTGTTGTTGAAAGTTGCACGTGATAAACGCTTTTTTAGTGAAATGAAAAGAAATGTAAAACTGCATCAATATACATAAATTAAAGATTCATCAATAATAGAGCCCTGCGATGAGATGGCGACTTGTCCAGGGTGTACCCCGCCTTCCACCCGATTGTAGCTGAGATAGGCTCCAGCGCCCCCCGCGACCCCAAAGGGAATAAGCGGTAGAAAATGGATGGATGGATGGATCAATAATAGATTTTTAATCGAATCGTAGCTCCTGAATCGTTATCGAATTGTGAGGGGGCCAAAGATTCCCACCTCTACTGATGAAGCGTAATCTAGTTTTACTATAACAATCTACAAGGTTAATATAGTTCGCTTCTCCTTTCTTCCCCTCTGCTTCTTTTTGTAATTCAAGTTTTCATTACAAATATGTATTGTTGCATTTAAAAAATCTTTTTGTTGATAATAGAGGCATACTTGCCAACCCTCCCAAATTTTCCGGGAGACTCCCGAAATTCAGCGCCTCTCCCGAAAACCTCCCGTGTATATATATATACACATACATACATACATATATATATATATATATATATATATATATATATATATATATATATATATATATATATATATATATATATATATATATATATATATATATATATATATATATATATATATGTATATATGTATATATATATACATATATATATATATATATATATATATGTGTATATATATATATATATATATATATATATATATATATATATATATATATATATATATATATATATATATATGTGTATATATATATATATATATATATATATATATATATATATATATATATGAAATACTTGACTTAGTATTTCTTATATATATATATATGAAATACTTGACTTGGTGAATTATGGCTGTAAATATACTCCTCCCCTCTTAACCACGCCCCCCCCCACCTCCTGAAATCGGAGGTCTCAAGGTTGGCAAGTATGAATAGAGGCAATTATTGTTACTATTCATTCATAATTGAGCTATTACTTTTGGTATTTGTATTGCTCGATTTGTAGTGCAATAATGTTCATTGTCATCCATTCATCCATTTTCTACTGCTTGTCCCTTTTGGGGTCGCGGGGGGTGCTGGAGCCTATCTCAGCTGCAATTGGGCGGAAGGCGGGGTACACCCTGGACAAGTCGCCACCTCATCACAGGGCCAACACAGATAGACAGACAACATTCACACTCACATTCACACACAAGGGACCATTTTAGTGTTGCCAATCAACCTATCCATCTCTGTGTTATTACTATATACTTCACTAACTGCTTCTTTGCTATAATTTTTCGCATCATATTTGTACATATGGAATTTGCTGATGTTGTTCTGCTGTTGTTGTTTTTTGTCTCTCTGTCTTACCCCCCTTTTCTCCCCGCAATCTCCTCCTCTGTCTTCCTTTTTTTCTTCTTTCTATCCCCTCCTGCTCCGGTGCGGATGCGCCAAACATTAAATAAATGCATTTAATCAAGTCAAATATAAATAAGGCAACAAGAGAGGTATAGAAGTACACTTGTCTTTTCTAAAGTAAATCTGGGCATCTACATTAACAATATGATTTGCCTGAGTGACTTAAAAAAAAAAATAGATAGGGCTTCCTGTCAAACAATGTTTCTATTTGTAACGTTTGTATCTAAGCATATAATACTTGCTCATTCTGATTTTGTGTATGCAGTACAGCGCCAATAAGGTCATGCAGTAGCAATCTCTGACCACTTGGTGGCAGAGCCTGCACATACAATGGAGAGCAGACGCCTTAGTTTAAATAAAAACACACCACAATATGTGGCTAACGCTGTGCTAAGACTACTCACATTTTCAATGACAAACGTCCATTCTTTGTCTTCAAACTCCTCTGCATGAGGGTCCTGGAGAAATACAGAAAGCACACCAGTTACACTATTATTACAAACATTAACAGCCTTTGTGTTAAAGTCCACCTTTTTGTGTTGTCACAATATCCCTCAAATAAATGACTGAATTAATGTAATTGTTATTACTTGATTTGTTTAAATCTTGCCTACATAATATCAAGATTCAAGAAGATTCAAGATGCTTTATTATTGTCCATTCTTTAACATGTACAAGACACATAAGAACTGAAATTTCATTTTCGGCACAGTCCCACTAAGAGCAGACATACGTTACAAGGGGGACAAGACGGGACCGCCAACGGATCAGCCACTTACAGCGCTCCTTAAAAAAGGTGGGAAAAAGGTGACATTGGGAAAGGGGGAAGAGTAAAAAAAGTATCAGTCTAAGGCTGGACCCTCGGGAGGGGTCCAGACTGAGTCCAAGGAAAAAACCTCACATAGGATAGCACACATAAACATGATACATGGAGGGGGGGATTTGGGGCCGTGGAGGCCGGCTGCCGCTATAAAGCGCTACTCAGCCGTCCACAACCCCGAAGAGGAATTAAGCAGTGGTGAAGGCGTTGATTGGGGCAGGGGCGGGTGCGTGCATGTATGCCCAATTAACTTGGGTGAGATGTTGAAATGTTTTTGTGGACTGGGGCCGATCTCAAAGTTTGACACCAGGTGTTATTGAAAAAAAGGAAGGACAAAAGCATCCATCGTTGAGGAGTCCTCAATATGTCATGTAAACTAGTGTTCCTAGTGACACATGGATAAAGATACAGTCTTAACCTTTTCGACCTCGGGGCCCGGGTCCCACTTAACGCTGAATTAGTCATCTTACTCTTGATTTGAATCACATGTAATAATTATATCTACCCTACACACAGTTTAACAGGATACACCTTGACAAATGATATGGAACCAAGTGTTAATCACAAAGATTATCATCAAGGTTTAGCTCCTGCTGATTACAAAAAGAACACTGCAAAAAGTCAGTGTTCAAAAACAAGAAAAAAATATACAAAAATGAGGGGTATTTTATTTGAACTAAGCAAAATTATCTGCCAATAGAACAAGAAGACTTTCCAAAACAAGTAAAATTAGCTAACCTCAATGAACCCAAAAATACCTTAAAATAAGTATATTCTCACTAATAACAAGTGCACTTTTCTTGGTAGAAAAAAAAAGAGACCTTTTTGCTCAATATGTTGAAAAATATTCCTAAATGAAGTAAATGCTAATGCCATTATCTTGACATAATGATATGCGCTCGGCATCATGATTTTTTTTTTCATGCTTGAAGTAAGAAATTATTACTTTAAAAAAGTAGTTTTATAATTGTGAGTGTTGATGACACAGCTTTGCAACAGTTAATAGTCTAGTTTCAAGCATATTTTACTCAATATAGGTCATAAAATCTCAGCAACAAGCTGTAATATCTTACTGAGATCATTTAGGACCAAAACCCTTAAAACAAGTTAAACACTAACATAAAATCTGCTTAGTGAGAAGAATTATCTTATCAGACAGAAAATAAGCAAATATCACCCTTATTTGAGATATTTAATATTACTTAGATTTCAGTTTTTGCAGTAAAATACTAAATACTATTTGAATCAAACACACTGCAAAAGAAGGGAGTCAAAGACAGATGAAAAATAAAAGAACATATTATTACACAATGATAAATTGAATACATTGCAACTAGATGTATAGTAAATATATACATTTCTTAAATGAATTCAATTCAATTCAAGTCTAAATAAAAATACAGCTTTACTACATAAGTCATATTGTTTGCGCTTAAGAAACTTCTCTATGACTTTAGCTCAAAACTTCTTCTGTTTGATATTGTCATTACTGCCACAAGTGGTTCTTAAATGAATTCAATTCAATTAAAGTGCAAATTAAAATACAGTTTCACTACCGTAGTCATATTTTTTGCGCTTAAGAAATGTCTCTATGCCTTTAGCTCCAGACTTCTTCCGTTTGTTTGACATTGTCATTACTGCCACACGTGGTGTGGAAGTGTATCACACCTTTTGATTATTTTATGTCTTTAATATTTGTTCACTTACTATGGTATATTATTTATTTATTAATTATTTGTTCACTGTTCTGTTACAAACAGAGAACAAGGAAATGGGGTAAATTGCTTCATACCTACCATTGTTCTCTGTTTGACCCATTTCACACCACAAAATAATACAAGTATGTATGATTGGTGCTGATATCACATCAGATCAACACTCAAAGCTCGTATCGGAAGAGATAAGTTGTATTCCTTACAACGCTAGTATTTTTTTAATAACAATTGTATGTAATAAAAAGGGAATCAAAGTAATATTTTGTTGATATTCTCACTTTGTCTTATATTGCAAGGATTGAGTGTGTTGACACAAATGTTTTTTTGTTTGCAAAAATATTTGTCCTGTGTTTTATTCTGAGTACTGTCATAATAAAAAAAAAAAACAGGCAAAAATCTCAAAATCATTGAGTGATCTTGAAAAATATCCAATTAAAAACTATCAATAATGGTATTGATACTAACCCTAAAATCCTTTTAGAAATTGCCCACCTGTATTTTCCAATTATGATACTCTTAGTTTTCATGCTTATCCTTTGTGGTGGAACCTTGTTTGCATTACAGCAGCAAAGGAGGAGAAGTACTACACATGGTACAAAATATAAATATAAAAAATATATTTTATATATATATATATATATTATATATATATATATATATATATATATATATATATATTTAAACACACAAGTACCTTAAAGAGAGTGACAGTGATTTCAATGTTCTCTGGTACGGGCCACACCACCACACCTCTGTAGGGGTTTTTGATGCCAGGCTGCCAGCTGTGGGCCTGCAGGACAGAACAAACACTGTCAGCAGAATACAAGCGTGTGGTAAAAATGTCATTGCAGTTACAGTCATAACAGCAATATTGTGACATGAACAGAAAGTCAAGTGAGGCAATTACTGGCATCCTTGAAGCAATTCTAAACGTCTATTAGCGATGTTGGAAACCCCCTTGTGGACAAAATGATAAACCGTGGAGCCATGGTAAACACTTGAGGGCAGGATGACTTATTCTGAACGTGATTTTACAATCAAATTATTCAAATGGGGCTTCACGGTGGCAGAGGGGTTAGTGCATCTGCCTCACAATACGAAGGTCCTGAGTAGTCTTGGGTTCAATCCCGGGCTCGGGATCTTTCTGTGTGGAGTTTGCATGTCCTCCCCGTGACTGCGTGGGTTCCCTCCGGGTACTCCGGCTTCCTCCCACTTCCAAAGACATGCACCTGGGGATAAGTTGATTGGCAACACTAAATTGGCCCTAGTGTGTGGATGTGAGTGTGAATGTTGTCTGTCTATCTGTGTTGGCCCTGCGATGAGGTGGCGACTTGTCCAGGGTGTACCCCGCCTTCCGCCCGATTGTAGCTGAGACAGGCTCCAGCGCCCCCCGCGACCCCAAAGGGAATAAGCGGTAGAAAATGGATGGATGGATTATTCAAATGACAGTGAAATACAAACCTTGGAGGATTTCCGTCGACTCCTACGCGTCCAAACCACCACCAGTTTGTCTGGTTGCCTGAAAGAGAAAATCGAGACTTGAGTAAAAACAACACCATGATATGCATATATATAGCCATCAAAATATATATATATATATTTTTAAATGGTTTACAAATAATTATGTATTTTTTGTAGATAAAGTAAAGGTCAATAGAGGCCCTTAGTCTAATACATAAAATGTTCTTGATAGAAAAAAACATGAAAGGATACACAAAAGGATAAACTAGCAAGGGGCGACAATGTGAAATAAAAAGAACAATTACCGCCAAAATATTGTATTATTATTATTGACGCGAGGGAAGAAGAGTGTGTGTGTGTGTGTGTGTGTGTGTGTGTGTGTGTGTGTGTGTGTGTGTGTGTGTGTGTGTGTGTGTGTGTGTGTGTGAAATTAAAAAATGTTTAAAAATCTGTCTGTCCGTATCTCAAACGGTGTGTGTCTGTATGTGTAATCAGATCCGTGTGTGTGTGTTTTAACTTGTGTCCGTATTTCGATTTGTGCGTGTATAAAAATTGTTTTATAAAATCTGTCTGTCTGCATCCCGAACGGGGTGTGTGTGTGTGTATGTGTGTATTCAGATTCGTGTGTCCATGTTTCGATTTGTGCGTGGGTAAAAAAATTCATAAAAATTGTCTGTCCGTATCTCAATCCGTGTGTGTGTGTGTGTGTGTGTGTGTGTGTGTGTGTGTGTGTGTAATCAGATCCGTGTGCGCGTGTTTTAACTTGTCCGTATTTCGATTTGTGCATGAAAAAAAATAAATGGTCTGTCCGTATCTCAATCCGTGTGTGTGTATGTGTATAATCAGATCCATGTGTGCATGTTTTAATTTGTGTGTCCGTATTTCGATTTGTTCATGTGTAAAAATAAAAAAATTAAAATCTGTCTGTCTGTATCTCAATCAATGTGTGTGTGTGTGTGTGTGTAATCAGGTTGTGTGCGTGTTTTAACTTGTGTGCCTGTATTTTGTTGTGTGTGTGTGTGTGTGTGTGTGTGTGTGTGTGTGTGTGTGTGTGTGTGTGTGTGTGTGTGTGTGTAAAAAAAATGTTTTTTTAAAATGTGTCTGTCCGTATCAATCGGATCCGTGTGTGTGTGTTTTAACTTTTGCCCGTATTTCGATTTGTGCATGAAAAAAAAAGGTCTGTCCGTATCTCAATCCGTGTGTGTGTATGTGTGTAATCAGATCCATGTGCATGTTTTAATTTGTGTGTCCGTATTTCGAATTGTTCATGTGTAAAATAAATATATAAAAAAATCTGTCTGGCCGTATCGCTATCAGTGTGTGTGTGTGTAATCAGGTTATTTGTGCGTGTTTTAACTTGTGTGTTTGTATATTGTTGTGTGTGTAAAAAAAAAAGTTTTTTTAAATGTGTGTGTCCGTATCAATCGGTGCATGTGTAAATCAGATCCGTGTGTGTGTGTGTGTTTTAACATGTGTCCGTATTTCGATGTATGCATGAAAAAAAAAGGTCTGTCCGTATCTCAATCCGTGTGTGTGTGTGTAATCAGATCCATGTGTGCATGTTTTAATTTGTGTGTCCGTATTTCGATTTGTGTGTATGTAAAAAAAATCTGTCTGTTCGTATCTCACTCGGTGTGTGTATGTAATCAGATCCTAGTGTATGTGTTTGAATTTGTGTGTCTGTATTTCAATTTGTGCGTGTAAAAAAAAAAGTATGTCTATCGGTCCACACCGATAGACGTACATTTTGTGTGTGTGTGTTTAATCATATTCGTGTATGCGTGTTTTAATTTGTGTGTCCGTATTTCGATTTGTGTGTATGTAAAAAAATATGTCTGTTCGTATCTCACTCGATGTGTGTGTAATCAGATCCTAGTGTATGTGTTTGAATTTGTGTGTCTGTATTTCAATTTGTGGGTGTAAAAAAAAATGTATGTCTATCGGTATACACCGATAGACGTACATTTTTTGTGTGTGTGTGTGTTTAATCATATTCGTGTATGCGTGTTTTAATTTGTGTGTCCGTATTTCGATTTGTGTGTATGTAAAAAAATCTGTCTGTTCGTATCTCACTCTGTGTGTGTGTGTAATCAGATCCTAGTGTATGTGTTTGAATTGTGTGTCTGTATTTCAATTTGTGGGTGTAAAAAAAAATGTATGTCTATCGATATACACCGATAGACGTACATTTTTTGTGTGTGTGTGTTTAATCATATTCGTGTATGCGTGTTTTAATTTGTGTGTCCGTATTTCGATGTGTGTATGTAAAAAAATATGTCTGTTCGTATCTCACTCGGTGTGTGTGTGTAATCAGATCCTAGTGTATGTGTTTGAATTGTGTGTCTGTATTTCAATTTGTGGGTGTAAAAAAAAATGTATGTCTATCGATATACACCGATAGACGTACATTTTTGTGTGTGTGTGTGTGTGTGTGTTTAATCATATTCGTGTATGCGTGTTTTAATTTGTGTGTCCGTATTTCGATTTGTGTGTATGTAAAAAAATCTGTCTGTTCGTATCTCACTCGGTGTGTGTGTGTAATCAGATCCTAGTGTATGTGTTTGAATTTGTGTGTCTGTATTTCAATTTGTGCGTGTAAAAAAAAAAAAATGTATGTCTATCGTTGTGTGTGTGTTTAATAATATTTGGGTATTCCTTTTGTATCATTTGTGTGTCCTTATTTCGATTTGTGTGTATGTAAAGAATCATATATCTGTCTGTCCTTATCTTAATCTGTCTGTGTGTGTGTTCAGATTCATGTGTGCGTGTTTTAATGTTATAGTCCGTATTTCAATTTGTGCATATTTATATATGAACATTGTAATTTCCCCTCTGGGATTAATAAAGTACTTCTGATTCTGATATGTAAAGAAAAATATATCTGTCTGTCCGTATCTCAACTCGTCTGTGTGTGTGTGTGTGTGTGTGTGTGTGTGTGTGTGTGTGTGTGTGTGTGTGTGTGTGTGTGTGTGTGTGTGTGTGTGTGTGTGTGTGTGTGTGTGTGTGTGTGTGTGTGTGTGGATGTTGTGGCTGCCCCAAGCTTCCTGTGAGGCGGCAGGAAGGAAGCACTTCACATCCAATACGAGCGGCCAGACGGCGATTGTGAGTATAAACACAAACAGCAGCGTCGGGGTCATTTGAGGTCGCTGGCAGGGCAACAAAACAACGGCGAGACACAAGTTTGCTGATAATGTCACCTCAAACTAACAAATGTATAACGTTTATCGTTGTTTGCAGTACGTTCATCGTTCGCCTTCCCTCATAAACGCATACTCCATCCATCCATTGTCTACCGCTTTAAAGGGACTAAATGTAGCTTGCCTTTACAACTCCATATGTAAACAGCATGGTTCATATTTACACTACTTACTTAAAGGGGAACATTATCACCAGACCTATGTAAGCGTCAATATATACTTTGATGTTGCAGAAATAAGACCTTTTTTTTTTTTTAACCGATTTCCGAACTCTAAATGGGTGAATTTTGACGAATTAAATGCCTTTCTATTATTCGCTCGTTGTGACGTCACATCGGGAAGCAATCCACCATTTTCTCAAACACCGAGTCAAATCAGCTCTGTTATTTTCCGTTTTTTCGACTGTTTTCCGTACCTTGGAGACATCATGCCTCGTCGGTGTGTTGTCGGAGGGTGTAACAACACGAACAGGGACGGATTCAAGTTGCACCAGTGGCCCAAAGATGCGAAAGTGGCAAGAAATTGGACGTTTGTTCCGCACACTTTACCGACGAAAGCTATGCTACGACAGAGATGGCAAGAATGTGTGGATATCCTGCGACACTCAAAGCAGATGCATTTCCAACTGGACTGGACAGATCAGCTTTCAGGAAAAGAGAGCGGATGAGGGTATGTCTACAGAATATATTAATTGATGAAAATTGGGCTGTCTGCACTCTCAAAGTGCATGTTGTTGACAAATGTATTTCATATGCTGTAAACCTAGTTCATAGTTGTTAGTTTCCTTTAATGCCAAACAAACACATACCAATCGTTGGTTAGAAGGCGATCGCCGAATTCGTCCTCGCTTTCTCCCGTGTCGCTGGCTGTCGTGTCGTTTTCGTCGGTTTCGCTTGCATACGGTTCAAACCGATATGGCTCAATAGCTTCAGTTTCTTCTTCAATTTCGTTTTCGCTACCTGCCTCCACACTACAACCATCCGTTTCAATACATGCGTAATCTGTTGAATCGCTTAAACCGCTGAAATCCGAGTCTGAATCCGAGCTAATGTCGCTATAGCTTGCTGTTCTATGCGCCATGTTTGTTTGTGTTGGCATCACTATGTGACGTCACAGGAAAATGGACGGGTGTATATAACGATGGTTAAAATCAGGCACTTTGAAGCTTTTTTTAGGGATATTGCGTGATGGGTAAAATTTTGAAAACAACTTCGAAAAATAAAATAAGCCACTGGGAACTGATTTTTAATGGTTTTAACCCTTCTAAAATTGTGATAATGTTCCCCTTTAACGCTTCTCATACATCTTGGGCCTCATGTATTAAGAATTGGTGTACGTTCAAATCGGGAGACCTTGAGCCTGTCAATGGTGTGGAGTTAGAGAATTGCACAAAGGAACACATAAGAAAGAAAGTGAAAAAGAAGATATGTGCATGGCCAAAACAGGCGAGGGGACGAGAGATAAAGTAGTACTGCATCTAGGGCTGGGCGATATGGCCTTTTATTAATATCTCGATATTTTTAGGCCATGTCACGATATACGATATATATCTCGATATTTTGCTTTAGCCTTGAATGAACACTTGATGCATATAATCACAGCAGTATGATGATTCTATGTGTCTACATTAAAACATTCTTCTTCATACTGCATTAATATATGCTCATTTTAAACTTTCATGCAGAGAGGGAAATCACAACTAAGTCAATTGACCAAAACTGTGCTTATTAAACAGTTATTAAGCAGTGGCACAAACATTCATGTCATTTCAAAACAAAGTGCAAGATTGTCAGAGACATTTTAAAACAAGCTATTAGTGCACTTTTGTGCATGATGTCACTAAGATGACATATCAAAACAACACTAAATTAAAGTGCACTTTTTGTACAGAACGCCACTACAATAGTTTAAAACAAATAAAGTGCACTTTTGTGCATGATGTCACACAAGTTATTTCAATAAGTGTCAAATAAAAATGAGCTGCATAATAGGAAATCAAATAGTGTATGTCCTTCGCTCTGTGGTAGGTTCCTGCGGACGTTATCTCCTTCTGTTGTTGACTATTTTTTTCATACGGTGTTGATGTGGAAATGGTTACTTCGGCATTTTGTGGGTGTGGCACCGAACGGAGATGTTGACATGCAGTGTTTCAAGTCACTCTAGCGGGTGACTTTTCAAATGATGCTACAAATTAGCAGCAATGCTACTTTTTGTAGCAACGCTTTTGCCCCACACTTGACAAATTACGGTTGTCTGTTCGACATATTCCCGCTTGAAGCCAAACCACCCCCAGATGATGGACCCCGTGCTGTTTTTCTTGGGAATTAATTATTCCTTCAATTGTTACCAGATTCACACCTTCTTTCTCTCATATTACCACTCGCACCACAGCTAACGTTACCCATGCCGCTACCTCTCTGCTCCGCGTGGGCGTATGACCTATGTAAGAAGGTGCGCTTGTTTTATCTCTCTGTGAGGAGAGACAAGAACGAGTGAGAAACGCATGTAGTGTAATGCCCGCAGCTAAAAGCAACTGCGTGAGAACGTATACTCGAATATCACGATATGGTCATTTTCCATATAACACAGAGACAAACCCAAAACTCGATATATCGCCCAGCCCTAACTGCATCCCGTTTGAAAATATAGTTGCTGCAATGATACTAAAACTTTAAAAGAGGTGGATTACTCCGATTACCCCTAATATAAATATAATTTGTGTAAATTACAACAAAATGTGTTCATACAGTGGCCTGCTCACAGCCAGATTAAGAGTTTAATGTGAAAAGTATGTAATATTTGGTTTGCAATCTTTTAAATTTAAACATGACAGCATACCAAAAAGTGTACGAAAGACTTTGACTCTTGTTTGATTTGTCAATTTATTATTAAAACACAGGAGAGCTTCTTGCGGTAGCAGCCACGTGACACAAGTCAAGTTGGGCCAATACCCCACCGTCTCCGGTGCCATTAATGTGCCGCACCACCCGGCGGCTGCAACTGTCCGCCCGACTGGCCAAGCTGTGCTGCTGTCACAGGAACACATTGTGACAGCAACATGTGGCAAAATGATGGCCTAGATCAGAGGTGTCAAAGTCGTTTTCACTGAGGGCCACATCGCAGTTATGTTCGGCCCCAGAGGGCCACTTCGAACAGCGAATACTATTTTTACACCATTTTTAATGCATTTTATTAGTAGATTTAAAAAAATAAAAATAAAAATAAAAAAATATGGTAAGTTGCAATAATTTCACCTCAAAATGTAGTGTATTTTACAGTAAATGGAAAAACAGTACTGCTGTTTTTATAGTTAAAAAAAAGGCAGCTCAGTTGCCAGAATTTTACTGTAAAATTTACATTTGTTTTTTTTTTTACTGTTAATAGAAAAAAACTGCAATTTTACTGTAATATTTTGGCACCTGAACTGCCAGTTTATTTATTAACTGTAGATTTTTTGGTGTATTACTGTAAATGCCAGAACGGCACCACAGTTTATTACGGTAAAAAAGTACCGTTTTGTTTTTCATTTAGAGAAAAATGCTGTAAAAACCACAGTAAATGTCACAATTTTACCATGAAATCTATTGCTACTATTACATTGCACAATTTGATGGATAACTTGCTTTGAAATCCTTATTATTAGTATTTATTTCTAATTAGCAACAGGTGGCAACATGATGGCCTAGATCAGAGGTGTCAAAGTCGTTTTCACTGAGGGCCACATCACAGTTACAGTATGTTTGGCCCCAGAGGGCCACTTTGAACAGCGAATACTATTTTTACACCATTTTTTAATGCATTTTATTAGTAGATTTAAAAATTTTAAATTTAAAAAAAATATATATGGTAAGTTGCAATAATTTCACCTCAAAATGTAGTGTATTTTACAGTAAAGGGAAAAACAGTACTACTGTTTTTTTGGGGGGGGGAAAAAAAAAAAAAAAAAGGCAGCTCAGTTGCCAGAATTTTACTGTAAAATTTCCATTTCTTTTTTTACTGTTAATAGAAAAAAACTGCAATTTTACAGTAATATTTTGACACCTGAGCTGCCAGTTTATTTATTAACTGTAGATTTTTTGGTGTATTACTGTAAATGCCAAAACGGCACCACAGTTTATTACGGTAAAAAAGTACCGTTTTTTTTTTCATTTAGAGAAAAATGCTGTAAAAACCACAGTAAATGTCACAATTTTACCATGAAATCTATTGCTACTATTACATTGCACAATTTGATGGATAACTTGCTTTGAAATCATTATTATTAGTATGTATTTCTAATTAAAGAATGGTTTGAATGTATATTTTTGCATAATTAGACAAGAATTTAAGTTAACATAATTTGCGATTACATGGAGTACGTATATTGTTTTTCTCCCAAAACAGAAAGAAAAATACATTTAGTAAGAAAAGTTACAGTACTTTATTGATACATATTATTTCTAGGCTTTCGAGGGCCAAATAAAATGAAGTGGCGGGCCACATCTGGCCCCCGGGCCTTGAGTTTGACACCTTTGGCTTAGATCAAAATAATAGACGTCCTCACAAATTTGAATATGAAGCAATAATTGCATTGGCGAAAAAAATTGTGAATTTGTGTCCATGCGAGGGTTGTCCCGATACCAAAATATATTTCAATACTTTGATACTTTTCAAAATAAAAGGGACCACAAACAAATGTCATTATTACGATACATGAAACACATGTTTTCTTATTGCACTCAAAGAACAATTGTAGAGGATATATACCAGGATTTTGTGCATACGCGATCTTTATACATGAGGCCCCTGGTCTGCAAGAGAAACGAAACGGCAAAGCAGTAAAGAAGCTATTGTGACAAACTTAAGTCACACAGGAAGTGGTCAAAGGCAAACTTTGATCTGCTTAAGGAAGTGCTCTTTACTGACAGCCTACTCGGCAGACAGGAACAGGAGGTCACTAAGTAAAACACCTTGCCTCATTCAAGCTGTGAACAAACATGACAAAAGTTATCACGTACAGAACACACTCATCTGCTTGTGTTGTTGTGAACGACATCATCGATGTAACATCAGCGTACAAACAGTGGTCGCAACTTGAGCAAGTGAGTCGCTTCTTTAAAAGTTAAAGTTAAAGTACCAATGATTGTCACACACACACGAGGTGTGGTGAAATGTGTCCTCTGCATTTGACCCATCACCCTTGATCACCCCCTGGGAGGTGAGGGGAGCAGTGAGCAGCAGCGGTGGCCGCGCCCGGGAATCATTTTTGGTGATTCAACCCCCAATTCCAACCCTTGATGCTGAGTGCCAAGCAGGGAGGTAATGGGTCCCATTTTTATAGTCTTTGGTGTGACTCGGCCGGGGTTTGAACTCACAACCTACTGATCTCAGGGCGGACACTCTAACCACTCGGTCTGACTGGGCTAACAAAATAAAGGTTTCCAAAAAGTACCTTTCACAAGCATAATGTGGTTAAAGCACTAATTGATACATTTAAACAATTATTATGCGTTGACCTAAAATACGGGTCAAAATTGTCCAAAGATGTATTGCACCAATAAAATGAGGATTTTTGCATTTAATTAAACTATTTTTTTCTCAATTTTATTTGACACAAAAAGCACAAAATGTGTAAAAGGTAAAAAAAAAAAAAAAATAGAATTAAAAAAAAAATTTAGACGTAAAAACGTATATTTATTGTTTTTATATTGCTATTGTTATTCAAATGTATTGTTATTGCTATTATTATTTAATCAACATGTACTATAATTTTTACCAATTTATATCCGTGTTTTTTTAAAACGATATTTAAAGTGGAGTTTTGGTGGTAAAATAAATACTCCTGTTTTCCAATTAATTAATAATCCTGCTATTAATTGTGATTACAATATCATTCAAAATAATCGTGATTATTATTTTTGCCATAATCGTCCAGCCCGAGAACATCCGACACAAACTTATCTACTGCACCATACAGATGTCAAAATAAATGGCTACGCATGGACGAACACGCAAAATCAAGCCTGTCTGCACCCAGCAAAGCATGCTGGGTAACTGGCAGCACTCTTTCCCAAAAGAGTAATAGTGATGGGTACGAGGGACATAACGATAAACCGTAATAATGATAACCGAGGTAAAACTCGCAAATTTTACCGTTTTAAATTAAAATTATGGAAAACCGTGATTGATAACTGCACTTTGATGAACTGTGTACTTGAGCAACCTAACCAATCATGCTTATTTGGGTGAAATGAAAAGCTTTGGCAAGCCGGATGTGGCCCACAGGCCCCCAGTTGAAGTGGCCTGATGTAGAAAAAAAAGCTATTATTTTTTTCCCCATTGACATTAGCCAGCGTGCAAGTCATCGGGTCACCATAACAAACTTGAATTCATATTTACAATAGCCTTTTTATAGCCCACATAGCGACACATTTTGGCACAAGCGGTTACATCTGCGTCCTGGCAATTAACATTGATGTTTTTTCCGTTTTTGGAGACAAGGGCTGCGCGTCTATGTGAGGGACATTAGGGTGCAGGTATGACTCCGCCCGCCTGGGGGGAGGAAGGCCAGCAGGGAGGAAGAGAGACGTGAGTGCGGTGACTGATGGCTAAGAGGAGAGACTGAAATGTCTTTGCAAGCATCGCCGTGATCAAAGTACTCTTGTATCCCGAGCGTCCTCCGAGGTTAGGGTAAAGACAAGAATGAAATTCCATTATATACTGCAAGCAATTAGACAAAGAGGTGCAGGGCTCGCCGCACAAGTCAGCCTTCAAAATAAAAAGCCCAGCATAAACGAGCGTGAATGGCATTAGATTTTCTTCAAAGTGTTCAAAGTAGAGCCTCAAAGTCTGCATCAAAGCAACTTGTATGTTCAGAGTGGGACTTGATTTGACTTTATTCTTTTTATTTATGTTCGGATTATCTCTGAGTCCCCTTTGCCACTACCTTTTATCAGGCTGATTAGCTATTGAGAGGGTTTTAATACAAAAAACAAAACAATGAGACAATTACCACAGCAGAAAACACTTGGCTCTCCAAGTACTACCATAATGACCAACATTGAAGTTTCAAGTTTCATTCGTCACATGCAGTGTACACCACAGTGAAATGTTTTTTTCCATGCTCTTCAGATATTGCGTACAGTGGGATCCAAACACTAGTTGCAGAATCTAATACATTAAATACTAAGGCTGCAGCTAACGATTATTTTTCTATCGATTAATCTATAGATTATTTTTTTCGATTAATCGGTTAATCTATAGATTATTTTTCGATTAATCTATAGATTATTTTTCCTTTTACCGATTATTTTTTTATTTAAAATGAAGATGAAAAAATAAATGTAGGCCAGTTTTTTCAAAAGGCATGGCTTTTATTTACAAAAAAAAAAGTATGGCCACTCAGTCAACATTGACAACAACATGACAAAATATTCTGTAACAATGTAAACATTTAAAACTTTAACATTTAACAAAATTAAAAGTAGCTTATTTGCTTTTTAATGTGCAAATATAAAAGTAAACATCCAGTGCAAATCTTAATATTCTGCAATAGTATAAGCATTTCTAAAGTAAAAGTATTGCTTATTTTGCTTTAAAATGTGCAAAAATAAAGATAAACATCCAATTCAAAAAAGTGCAAAACGGAAATATTCTGTAACAACAGTGTAAACATTTCAACAAAAGTAAAAGTATTGCTTATTTGCTAAAATGTGCAAAAATAAAGATAAACATCCAATACAAAAAAGTGCAAAACTAAATATTCTGTAACAACAGTGTAAACATTTCAACAAAAGTAAAACTTTTGCTTATTTTGCTTAATAACACAACAATGATAGTATGATTAAAGTGAAAGTTAATTGTTCGTTTGTACATAGTATACGTAACTGTTAATGTTGTAAAAGGTATTTGCACAACTAATTAACGTTAGCGTTAAAGAGGAGCGCGTCTTTGTAAACACTGAACAGGCACGCCAAACTCTCCTCTCAGAGCGAAACGGTGCTTTAGTTTATGAATTTACAACGCAGATACAAATGACACATTCATGTTTTTGTGTAATGATGACAACGTATACTCACGCGGACGATTGACTAGTTGATGGTGATGGCAAGAACACTGCCGTTGTGCTGCTATGATAGGCCATTTCCGCTCGACACAGTGTGCATACAACAACATTATTAGCAGAGGTGGGTAGAGTAGCCAGAAATTGTACTCAAGTAAGAGTACTGTTACTTTAGAGATTTATTACTCAAGTAAAAGTAAGGAGTAGTCACCCAAATATTTACTTGAGTAAAAGTAAAAAGTATGTTGTGAAAAAACTACTCAAGTACTGAGTAACATACACACACATATCATATATATATATATATATATATATATATATACATACATTGATATATACAGTATATAATTTATATTTATTTATTTTGCCGTTTTTGTTTACATGTTAAAGGTGTTTTAATAATTATACATGCATGTTTAACATATAGATTCCTTTCTTTCATGAAGACAAGAATATAAGTTGGTGTATTACCTGTATTCCGTCCTACGTGTCTGTGTCCGTGACGTAAACAAGCTGACAGATAGCTAACATGAAGATCCCAAGGAAAGAGAAGAAAGAGTCCAGGCCTTTATCTTTAAGAAGCTTTAGTGGTTTTCACAGAGAATGCACTTTTCCTTTCTTCTTGTCTAATTGGTCATTTCTTTCTTTGTTTTCTCTTTTCCTTGAATGTATTTTTGCTTTTGTTATCTTCTCTTTTTTGTTGTAAAACTGTATAAAGAGACACAAATTATATGTCAAATAAACACTACTAAATAACTAAATTTCCATAAATGTTTGCTGCATAACATGTTTTCACACATACACACACAGCCCATACAATAGCATGTAAACAGTGCTCATAAAGTGATGTAAATATGCCTACATAGCCCCTGTAACACTCAAAGCCACACATGAATAAGATTTACATTTACAAACATTGCACCCTCCCTTAGAGGAGTGAGCTAGCGAGCAAAGAAGCTACATGCTAAGTAGCAACAAGCTAAACAGTAGAACAAGCTATCGTTGCACAGTACTATTTCTACATTTACGCGCACACACAACGTCTTCATGTCACTAATAAAACGGACACAGGACTTACAGACAATGTTTCCAAGGCACTTTGTGGGAAGAAACAACAAACTTGGAGCGCTGAAACACGTACACCTGTCTTGTGTGTAAACGAGTGGGCGTCTGACTGTCGTGCGGACACTACCGGAAACTAGAGGAGGGAGCAACTCGCCTTCAAAATAAAGGTCCCTTCTTATTACCTGATTATGTTACGTCACAACCTGATTCTGATGACTTGCATTGATTGCAATCAGACAGTAGTGCTGGTAACGTCCACGTTTTCAAATGGAGGAGAAAAAAAGTTCCTCCTTTCTGTCTAATACCACATGAAAGTGGTTGTTTTTTGGCATCTTATTTGTCCACCTTCCATATTCGTTTTTATACCCTTTACAAGAAATACATTGGCGGCAAACTCCGTAGATTGCTAGCTTGTTTGCGCTGGCTTTCGGAGACTCTTTTTTTGAAAGCGCAGGCGCGATGGAGCGGGACTTTTATTGTGAAGACAGGAACTGTGCAGTCAGTCTTTAGGCTTTTGACGGGGTGTACGGTTGAAATACGGTCTTTTTTCCTTCACACTTTTGATTGATTGATTGATTGGAACTTTTATTAGTAGATTGCACAGTACAGTGCATATTCCGT
The DNA here is from genome assembly GCF_033978685.3 of Nerophis lumbriciformis. Classification (NCBI taxonomy): domain Eukaryota; kingdom Metazoa; phylum Chordata; class Actinopteri; order Syngnathiformes; family Syngnathidae; genus Nerophis; species Nerophis lumbriciformis. The sequence continues at coordinate 63,021,270 of NC_084549.2, read as the reverse complement.
ACAATTGACCACTAAATGGTAACACCCGAATAACTTGTTTCAACTTGTTTAAGTCAGGTCATGTGACCCCTGGCTCTGTTTGATTGGTCCAACGTCACCAGTGACTGCATCTGATTGGTGGAACGAAGTGAAACGTCACCAGTAAGGCAGGCACTTTGAAGGTCTGTCTGACAGACCAAAACAAACAAAGCGTGCATTAACAGATCGATAAAAATTAGTAGCGAGCTGAATGTAGATAAAAGTAGTGGAGTAAAAGTAGCGTTTCTTCTTAGGCCGTTTATTGAAATACTCCCACACTTTTGACGACTTTTGGCGTGTTTTTTTCCCCCTTGCTCGCACCGCTCGCATCGTCTGCTTTGCGCTCCGCCATGACGGTAGTGTGACGTAAATATGCGACGCGTCGACGAACAAAAACGTCCTCGACGTATTTACGTAACCGATGACGTCGACTACGTCGACGCGTCGTTTCAGCCCTATTAAATACCAAAAATAAAAAATAAAAATAGCTCTGATGTACATTAATTACAAGACAATAAGTTGCACAATAAGTCACAGTAGTTATGGTAGAGGTATCAGTACAAGTAGAAGTACAGTAGTCAAATACAGTACCAGTATCAAGATCAAATAGTACAACAGTATATACAGTTGGGATGCCGATATTTGCCAAAAATTGCGTATCGGCATTTATCATTTATAAAATGCCGATCCAGATACAGTTTAAAAAAAAACTCTGGTCCGTGTTTTCCAACGCACCGATTTAAATAATACATTCCACTTTTCTGCTGCTCCCTAATTTCCGTTCCACATTTTCCAGCACACCTTCAACACATCCACAGGTCTGTGAATTCTCATGCAGTTGCTTTTAGCTGCTGGCATTACACGCCAGGCTCTTCTCACTCTTTCCTGTGTCTCCCTCTCACAGAAAGCAAGTGCATCTTCTTACACACGTCACATACTGTCACGTCATACGTCACATACTGTCACGTCATACGTCACATACGTATACGTCCTCCCCGAGCAGAGAGGTAGCAGCATGGCTAACGTTAGCTGTGATGCTAGCGCAGCCGTGCGAGCAACGCTCCCTCTAAGGTGCTCGCCTGTGCAATTGCGCACTGTTTAAGCGTCCTCTGCGCATAGCAATTATATGCCACGCACAAAATCAAATAAAAAAATAAGCGCATAACAATTTTCGACACACGGACACGACAGAGAAAACAGTTTTCGTCATCATTGTTCAAATATTATAACGTCTGTCGAGACGCTTATCTCCATTCGGTGCAACACGTCCACACCATCAAAATGCCGAGGCAAAAATTTCCACATCAACACCGTATGAAAAAATTAGTGATTTTTTTAGTTGTGATTTCCTTCTCTGCATGAAAGTTTAAAAGTAGCATATATTAATGCAGTATGAAGAAGAATGTTTTAATGTAGACATGCAAGCATTGAAAGAACATTTTGAAAATCAAGACTACATTTCCTGCAAATGGGTGCATTTCTACCCTATATTTTAACTTTAGATTTATTCTCATATCAAACTCTGACACTTACATCCGGCGCCCCCCTCCACACCCTGGATTATAAATAATGTAAATAATTCAATGTGATTATCTTGTGTGATGACTGTATTATGATGATAGTATATATCTGATAGTATATATCTGTATCATGAATCAATTTAAGTGGACCCCGACTTAAACAAGTTGAAAAACTTATTCGGGTGTTACCATTTAGTGGTCAATTGTACGGAATATGTACTTCACTGTGCAACCTACTAATAAAAGTCTCAATCAATCAATCAAAACACATAGAATCATCATACTGCTGTGATTATATGCATCAAGTGTTCATTCAAGGCTAAGGCAAAATATCGAGATATATATCGTGTATCGCAATATGGCCTTAAAATATCGCAATATTAAAAAAAGGCCATATCGCCCAGCCCTAGTTCAATGATTCTATTTCTGTTTGTCATGTATAATTTTGTCTATTTTGTGTTTATCCTTGAATAAACAGGTCAGTTTCTTGTTACCAACCATTGTGTATTATTCAAACTCCCCTAATTCAGCTGGCTAGTTGTTATCAAGAGTACTAAAACCCTTTTCAACATGATTCTGACAACTAAGTAGGCTAAATAACTTTAAACTTTAATACATGCTCGGATAGGCCAGTATCGGTCAATATCGGTATCGGTCAGTATCGGTATCGGATCGGAAATGCAAAAACAATATCGGTATCGGATCGGAAGTGCAAAAACCTGGATCGGGACATCCCTAATATACCGTACAGTATAGGAAGCAACAATATTAAGGTGTCTACAGTTCTTTGGCAGTTGAGTAGTGACAGTAGTATGAACAAAGGTAATGGAACAGTATGACTTATTTATACTCTTGTTTTTACATTATGTACAGTCATTGTATGAACAGTATTGTAGTCTGGTAATTACCGTGGTAAGTAAAGTGATTCTTGCGCGTGCGGTTTTGTGCAATGCAGTAGCGTAGTACAGCTAATTCTTCGTTAGAAACAAGGCAGAGGTTTCATTTAAAATGCATATTTATTCTATAATCTATATTTAATATTTTTGGCCACTGTAACACTACACACAGTTTAAACAGTAACACTGTGTTTAAATATAACATTAAAAAAACGCTGTACTTTAATCAAATGACGTACCACTAGATGGAGCCGGCGTACCACTAGTACCACATTGAGAGTCACTGGCCTCAATCCTTTTTTTTTTTAAAGTTTTTTTTATATTCCCCTGAAATGTTTCCACAAGTGTAAATGTATTTAAACATTGATTCACCACACCTACACACTGTACCTCGCAGGTTTGAAAAAAGAAAAAGAAAAGGAATAGATAAATTTTCATGGTCGCATTGAAGATAGTTAGCTGTTATTACGTAAGTTAACAGCTAGCGATTAGCGGCATAATACTGTCATTTTTTAATATCTTAGTATTGTACATTATCAATGTTTTTTTTTTAAAACAGTAACATTTAACACACAATTGTATACAAGATATGTAAGTAAACTTTTCCCACCAAGGGCTGCATATTGAAAAGTCAAGTGACATTTTGATGTTTGTTTTATTTTATATTTTAAAAAAAACTAAAAACAAACAGATATATTTAAAGACAAAACTTTGTGTTTGTGCTAGGTTATTATTATTAGTTATAAGTAGAAAAAGTTTAGCTTTTACTCATTACATTACATGTTTATTCTCTTTTTTACCCCACATTTATACTGTTTTTTTTAGTTAAGTTTATTTCAACAATGTGCTGTGGGCCAACAAAAATCCAACAGCGGGCCACACTTTGGACACCCCTGAATTAGGGGTTCCCTCTCTATCAGTTTGGGGGTCCTTGGCCTGAAAAAACATTGAAGAACCCTGTTTTAGAATAAAACATTTTCGTAAAAACAATTAACAGACAAGTCTATTTAGCCCAAAAGATAAAATACCGTAAATTCCAGACTAGAAGCCGCTACTTTTTGAACCCTGTGGCTTATAAAACAGTGCGGCTAATTAATGGATTTTTCTTCGCTGTCGGCCATAAAGCAAATAGTTTTCATTAAACTCTGGCAGACACTTAAATGCTGTGTTATTGTTTGTGCTATGGCATTATCTTGTGTTCGCTCACTGCAGGTGCTGTCGTTTAAAGCTTTGAACCATCCATAGCATTTCTACTCGTATGGATTCTTCATTCATCACTCCAAGCAAATTTGCAAGTTTTACAATATAACTAAAACAATTCTTACTTAATAAATCATCCTATATGTGATGTCTGTAGGAATGTTTTCACGCATATCTGTACGTGCTATTGTAATGTCATGAAGCTAGCGTCGTTAGCATTAGCTAATAGGCTAAAACGTTACGAGTGTCTGTGTTAGTTTTGTTTATTTACAACGGCATTCTTTTTGTATTGTTTCAGTTTCTCAAATTCAGTAAATTCACCAAAACGTCACCGTGGAGTTATTAAGCCTGTTTAGCTGATTGGAGAGAGTTAGCTTCCGCAGCTAGTGGGTCCATGACAATGACTTCCGTTTTGTCTGATAAGCCGTTTTACTGCCGTGTTACAGACATCGTTTGGAAATAATTGGCGTATGTAAATATTTATAAATTTTTCTTGGTAAATAACTCATTTCGCAACATATATATCTGCGGCTTGTAGGCCGGTGCAGCTAACATATGGAAAAATATTATCCATCCATCCATCCATTTTCTACCGCTTATTCCCTTTGGGGTCGCGGGGGGCGCTGGAGCCTATCTCAGCTACAATCGGGCGGAAGGCGGGGTACACCCTGGACAAGTCGCCACCTCATCACAGGGCCAACACAGATAGACAGACAACATTCACACTCACATCCACACACTAGGGCCAATTTAGTGTTGCCAATCAACTTATCCCCAGGTGCATGTCTTTGGAAGTGGGAGGAAGCCGGAGTACCCGGAGGGAACCCACGCAGTCACGGGGAGAACATGCAAACTCCACACAGAAAGATCCCGAGCCCGGGATTGAACCCAAGACTACTCAGGACCTTCGTATTGTGAGGCAGATGCACTAACCCCTCTGCCACCGTGAAGCCCGAATTCTTCTAAAATGTAGCGGGTGCACTCCATATTCCGGAAAATATGGTATTTTGACACATATACAGGCTTTCGCGGGCCATTTTTGGCCCACGGCCTTGAGTTTGACACCCGTGACCTAAATAGATAAAGCCCAAGTACACAAACTACAAGAGCGGGAGTTCAGCTCTGTGCAGGCTAATAAATGACGAGCTAATTTCAAGGCCATATGTGGACATCCTTCTACATCAGTGGTTCTCAAATGGGGGTACGCGTACCCCTGGGGATACTTGAAGGTATGCCAAGGGGTACGTGAGATTTTTTTTAAATATTCTAAAAATAGCAACAATTCAAAAATCCTTTATAAATATAAATAAAAACCTATCTTTTTTTCCAAATAGTTCAAGAAAGACCACTACAAATGAGCAATATTTTGCACTGTTATACAATGTAATACATCAGAAACTGATGACATAGTGCTGTATTTTACTTCTTTATCTCTTTTTTTCAACCAAAAATGCTTTGCCCTGATTAGGGGGTACTTGAATTAAAAAAAAAATTCACAGGGGGTACATCACTGAAAAAAGGTTGAGAACCACTGCTCTACATGACACAAACACCATCGCTTTGTGGAAGCCCCTCTTTGTGGACTGCTTCCATCACAAATGAACGCAAAGAAAAACGGCAGAAAAAAAGTGAGGAGAGGATAAATCTGATAGTAAAAACTGATAAATCTGATAACAGTGAAAAAAAAAGATAGCTCAACTAAAAAAAAAAAAAAAACGCCCAAAAAGAGCTGGGTAATGTGGCAAAAAAACCTGATTTGGGTTAATATCATATTTCTTTTAATTTCATTAAATATTGTTTGTCCCATGTAGGACTATACCGAGGGTTAAGGTTAGCAAATCAAAACACTCTTTTTCTCCTACTTGCCATGCTGCAAACTGATAGGGTAGGATAGACTTATTGGAAAATAAATATTCACTGTTCAACGCATTTTATATTGATATCAAATACGTGTCTATCGTGACATACGTTGATATCGTTTTATCGCTCAGCCCCAGGTGCAGATCTGGAAAAAAGTAGCAAACGAGGCAATGACCTCAACATCCTGAAGATGACGCATCATTATTTCCCCAAACATGCAAACAATAGAGTCATCTACAGACCAGTTTCTTTACTGTCACAATTTTCTAAAATCATCAGCAAACTGGACAAATTCATATATAAAAGTGGAACACTGGCAGAGAATCAAAACGGTTACAGAGGTATTATTTCTTCATCGATGGCATTAATAGGAAATGACCGATGCAATAGATGGAAGACAGTGTGCAGCAGCAGCATTTATAAATCTAACAAAAGTATTTGACACAATTAATTACAACATCTTAATTAATAAATTGCAACGGTATGGCATCAGAGGGCTAGGATAAGAAGCGACTTAACAAACAGGAAGCAATATGTGAAGCTAGGTGAATACTCGTCGATGGCTCTAAAAATAACGTGTGAAGTACTCCAAGAATCAATACTGGGACCAAAATTGTTTATCGTATTTTCCAGACTATAAGGCGCACTTAAAATTATTTTTCCCCCTCAAAACTCGACAGTGCGCCTTATAACCCGGTGCGCCTAATGTAAGGAATAAGTTTGGTTAAGCTTACCCACCTCGAAGCTATTTTATTTGGTACATGGTGTAATGATAAGTGTGACCAGTAGATGGCATTCAAACATAGGAGATAAGTGTAGGCTGCACTATGATGGCAATATGTCTCAAGTAAACAACACCAACATTTTAAATGTTCCACTGAAAACATAGAACATTACACACGGCGCTCAAAAGTCTATCAAAATGTTTTAGTACAACTTTGGTAAGCTCCGAAGCCGCACCGCTTGAAGGATTGTCGGCGCATTAAACATACCAGTATTATTATGGTGTGTATAAGGTAAGACATATTATCTGGTGTTTTGTTTCGCAATATTATGCAAAAGCAACTTTTCTTCTTGATCTGTATTTGGGATCGGCATAAGTCCGGGAAATTTGCGCGGGTCCGCGCCGACGCCATAGTCTATAAGCTGCTTCTTTTTCTCTATCTTATTGTTATGGGACATTCATCCTCTGCTGTTGCCATTTCTAATATAAAGTAGTGTAAAGTTCTTACTTACATCAGTCAGTAAACTCGCCATGAAAGCGCTAAAACATACCGGTATAGTGAGTTTACATTATTCACCCAAGGAACTTTAGCTATTAGAGTTACGGTCGGACGGTTTTTCACGGGACAAATTTCCTGTGTTGTTGTTTCCGGATGAGGAGATGCTGCTCCGTTTTTGATTTAAGTAAAGTCTGAATGTCATTAAAACAGTTAGCTCCATCTTTTGACACTTCTTCCACTCCCGTTCTTGCACGCTACACCGCTACAACAAAGATGACGGGGAGAAGACGCTGCTGAAGGTGAGCCACGTAAATGGGACCGCCCACAAAACGGCGCATCCGGAAGCGACTGTCAGAAAACGGCTTGAAGATGATTTGTAAAACATAATTTATGCAACATTTTGACCAAAGAACCACCATTACATGTTATTTAGAGCACATAACATTTTACATGTATAAAAAAAATAATAATAATAATACTTCTTTAATGCGCCTTATAATCCGGTGCGCCTTATATATCAAAAAAGATCGAAAATAGACTATTCATCGGCAGTGCGCCTTATTACCCGGTGCGCCCTATGGTCCGGAAAATACGGTAATATATTTGTACATTATTTGAGTTGTCAGTCTGCTCCATAATTTGACTCCACATATTGATATACGCAAAATTCTTGGCACGCGTCGTGGAAACAAAAACTGTTTTGATAGCGCACAATCCCACATCCGGGTTGACGGCTCAGACTTTGGCGGTAAATGTTTTCCCGCTCTTTAAAAGTGTAAAGTAAAGAAGCAATTAGGGCTGGGCGATATATCGACATACTCGACATATCGCGGGTTTGTCTCTGTGCGATATAGAAAATGACTATGTCGTGATATTCGAGTATACGTTCTCACGCAGTTGCTCGTTCTTGTCTCTCCTCACAGAGAGATAAAACAAGCGCACCTTCTTACATGCGTCACATACTGTCGCGCGTGCAACGTCATACGCCCTCGCGGAGCAGACATGTAATGACATGGTAACGTTAGCTGTGATGCTAGCGGAGAGGTGCGGATGGTAATACGAGAGAGAAGGTGCGAATCTGGTAACAAATGAAGGAAGAATTAATTCATAAGAAAAACAGCACGGGGTCCATCGTCTGGTGGTGATTTGGCTTCAAGCGGGAAGATGTTGAACAATTATGCGCCAAAAGCATTGCTACAAAAAGTAGCACCACTGCTAATGTAGCATCATTTGAAAAGTCACCCGCTAGAGAATAAGGAGTGCTTGAAACTCTGCATGTCAACATCTCCGTTCGGTGCCACACCAACTAAATGCCGAAGCAACTATTTCCAGATCAACACCGTATGAAAAAAATAGTCAACAACAGAAGGAGATAACGTCCGCAGGAACCTACCACATAGCGAAGGACATAATACTATTTGATATGCAGCTCATTTTTATTTGACACTTTTTGAAATATCTTGTGTGACGTTAGGGCTGCAACTAACGATTAATTTGATAATCGATTAATCTGTCGATTATTACTTTGATTAATCGATTAAGAATCGGATAAAAGATACAAACTACATTTCTATTATATCCAGTATTTTATTGGAAATAAAAACACCATACTGGCAGCATACTTATTTTGATTATAGTTTCTCAGCTGTTTGTAAATGTTGCAGTTTATAAATAAAGGTTTATTTAAAAAAACAATTTTTTAAAAAGCCTCTGCGCATGCGCATAGCATAGATCCAACGAATCGATGACTAAATTAATCGGCAACTATTTTTATAATCGATTTAATCGATTAGTTGTTGCAGCCCCATGTAACATCATGCACAAAAGTGCACTTTATTTGTTTTAAACTATTATAGTGGCGTTCTGTACAAAAAGTGCACTTTAATTTAGTGTTGTTTTGATATGTCATCTTAGTGACATCATGCACAAAAGTGCACTCATAGCTTGTTTTCAAATGTCTCTGACAATCTTGCACTTTCTGTTTTGGAAATGACATGAAATAACTGTTTAATAAATACAGTTTTGGTAAATTGACTTAGTTGTGATTTCCCTCGCTGCATGAAAGTTTAAAAAAAGCATATATTAATGCAGTATGAACAAGACATCGGACATCAGGGGCGGTACCTCTGGAATGGCAGACCGGGGTGGTGGTTCCTCTCTTTAAGAAGGGGAACCGGAGGGTGTGTTCTAACTATCGTGGGATCACACTCCTCAGCCTTCCCGGTAAGGTCTATTCAGGTGTACTGGAGAGGAGGCTACGCCGGATAGTCGAACCTCGGATTCAGGAGGAACAGTGTGGTTTTCGTCCTGGTCGTGGAACTGTGGACCAGCTCTATACTCTCGGCAGGGTCCTTGAGGGTGCATGGGAGTTTGCCCAACCAGTCTACATGTGTTTTGTGGACTTGGAGAAGGCATTCGACCGTGTCCCTCGGGAAGTCCTGTGGGGAGTGCTCAGAGAGTATGGGGTATCGGACTGTCTGATTGTGGCAGTCCGCTCCCTGTATGCTTAGTGCCAGAGCTTGGTTTGCATTGCCGGCAGTAAGTCGGACACGTTTCTAGTGAGGGTTGGACTCCGCCAAGACTGCCCTTTGTCACCGATTCTGTTCATAACTTTTATGGACAGAATTTCTAGGCGCAGTCAAGGCGTTGAGGGGATCTGGTTTGGTGGCTGCAGGATTAGGTCTCTGCTTTTTGCAGATGATGTGGTCCTGATGGCTTCATCTGGCCAGGATCTTCAGCTCTCACTGGATCGGTTCGCAGCCAAGTGTGAAGCGACTGGGATGAGAATCAGCACCTCCAAGTCCGAGTCCATGGTTCTCGCCCGGAAAAGGGTGGAGTGCCATCTCCGGGTTGGGGAGGAGATCTTTCCCCAAGTGGAGGAGTTAAAGTACCTCGGAGTCTTGTTCACGAGTGAGGGAAGAGTGGATCGTGAGATCGACAGGCGGATCGGTGCGGCGTCTTCAGTAATGCGGACGCTGTATCGATCTGTTGTGGTGAAGAAGGAGCTGAGCCGGAAGGCAAAGCTCTCAATTTACCGGTCAATCTACGTTCCCATCCTCACCTATGGTCATGAGCTTTGGGTTTTGACCGAAAGGACAAGATCACAGGTACAGCGGCCGAAATGAGTTTCCTCCGCCGGGTGGCAGGGCTCTCCTTTAGAGATAGGGTGAGAAGCTCTGCCATCCGGGGGGAGCTCAAAGTAAAGCCGCTGCTCCTCCACATCGAGAGGAGCCAGATGAGGTGGTTCGGGCATCTGGTCAGGATGCCACCCGAACGCCTCCCTAGGGAGGTGTTTAGGGCACGTCCGACCGGTAGGAGGCCGCGGGGAAGACCCAGGACACGTTGGGAAGACTATGTCTCCCGGCTGGCCTGGGAACGCCTCGGGGTCCCACAGGAAGAGCTGTACGAAGTGGCTGGGGAGAGGGAAGTCTGGGTTTCCCTGCTTAGGCTGCTGCCCCCGCGACCCGACCTCGGATTAGCAGAAGAAGATGGATGGATGAATGGATGAACAAGAATGTTTAAATGTAGACACATAGAATCATCATACTGCTGTGATTATATGCGTCAAGTGTTCATTCAAGGCTAAGGCAAAATATGGAGATATATATCGTGTATCGTGACATGGCCTAAAAATATTGAGATATTAATAAAAGGCCATATCGCCCAGCCCTAGAAGCAATCAAAAATTTATGTGCAAAAACACCAGCAGGATGAATATTCAATGGAGACTACAGGAAGTGTTTTTCATTTAGAAAAAATTATAATTATATGACTCCTTTAACGCGCCCTATAATCCGGTGCACCTTTTGTATGAAAATAGACCTGACTAGACCCGCTCATCGGCAGTCCGCCTTATAATACGGTGCGCCCTATGGTCTGGAAAATACGGTAATCTATATATAAACGATAATTGTAAAGTTACAAAGAACCTAAAACTAGTACTATTTGCAGACGACACAACAACATCTTGATGTCAAAAAGCAAAAGACAGTCAGTTAGGAGCAAGCTGCAGTCCAGCAAAGTTCTAACAGCAAACTTCCAAGGCGGGAACGTGACGTCAGGCAAGCTGGCAGGGAAATGTTTGTCTGGCAGAGATGACGGACGCAGCGTGCTGAACAGAAGAAACGTGTCACAGCCTGACACGCGCTGGCCGTCTGCACTACAAACACTGACTCCATTTTTACTGCAAGTTGTTCCGTGCGAATGAACCAACTCTTAAAGCAAGCGTCATATTGGCCGTAATGCAACACAGCTCTCCTCAATGCAAACCAAACATTCTGGACCACCAGCGTTTGGAACGATACGGCTGAAAAAATCACCCCAATAATGCACAAGATTAAAACGAGGCTAAATAATCATATGACTTCTTTCTGTGCCAAACACACACTGAACTCATTATTGAATTAGCTAGCATCCAAACATCTAAAAAAAAAAAAAAGAGGCAGTCAAACATTTAAAGGGGAACATTATCACCAGACCTATGCAAGCGTCAATATATACCTTGATGTTGCAGAAAAAAGACCATATATTTTTTTAACCGATTTCCGAACTCTAAATGGGTGAATTTTGGCGAATTAAACGCCTTTCTATTATTCGCTCTCGGACGTCACATCGGGAAGCAATCCGTCATTTTCTCACTTTCGCCGGTGTGTTGTCGGAGGGTGTAACAACACGAACAGGGACAGCATTGTGCTAAAAATACAAACTTTGTGTAAATATATAGAAACATTTGAACCTTTTATAAGTTAGGAGCAGGCAGCAGCTCACACATTCTTATATTTTCTATTAAAGTGAGGAAAAACTTCCTGATAAAATTTACAGTAAGAGGAAAAATAAAAATATTTCACTCAATATAGCAGCAATTTATAGATTATTATAACAAACGGAATCCTTTGAATGTATAATAATTTGGTAAAGATCTAGTGACATCCTCCAAGTGGTATTTAAAAAAAAAAAAGTTTCCCTCTTTGGAATGGTATCTGGTTTTACTTGTGTTTTTTATGTTTTGTCTTTAACTATGTATTATCATTTAGCCTTTTGTGTTGATTTGATGTATCTGGAAAAGGAAAACCTCAATAAAAAAGTTTTTAAAAAGAACTAACGTCAACCAGCTGGAGGCTTGAGCCTATCCCAGCTGCACTCGGGCAAAAGGCATACCACATTTTTACCAATTTTTCCAGCCGATTTCCCATATTTTAAAATACAAATGTTGATGCTCTTCTTACACACACGTAAAGAAGGTGTTTGTGAAATCTGTTTTCGGGAAAATTGTTTGGCACTAAATAAACCGCGATATTAACGCCGCAGGAAACATGTGGGCCGACTTTTGCTGATTTTTTTTGATTTTTTTAAACAACTTAAAGGGGAACATTATCACCAGACCTATGTAAGCGTCAATATATACCTTGGTGTTGCAGAAAAAAGACCATATTTTTTTTTAACCGATTTCCGAACTCTAAATGGGTGAATTTTGGCGAATTAAACGCCTTTCTATTATTCGCTCTCGGAGCGATGACGTCACAACGTGACGTCACATCGGGAAGCAATCCGCCATTTTCTCACTTTCGTCGGTGTGTTGTCGGAGGGTGTAACAACACGAACAGGGACGGATTCAAGTTGCACCAGTGGCCCAAAGAAGTGGCAAGAAATTGGACGAAATTTGTTCAAAATACGAGGGTGTGGGGAAAGCCGACGAAATGGTCAGTCGTTTGTTCCGCACACTTTACCAACGAAAGCTATGCTTCGACAGAGATGGCAACCGTCCCTTATGCCACCGAAGATGATCAAGAGAAGAATATCGACCCTAGCTTCCCTGGCCTGCTGACATCAACTCCAAAACTGGACAGATCAGCTTTCAGGAAAAGAGAGCGGATGAGGGTATGTCTACAGAATATATTAATTGATGAAAACTTTATTCATTACTCGCGGTTTTACGTCAATTATTATACATAAACTGTGTTTACCAATAATTTAGCTTAAAAACATTTATTTTTTTCAATCATTCGAGTACATTCGGGTAGTCTTGTGTAATGCAGTATTTTGTGTCTATTTAGGTATGGTTAACCTGAGTGCTAAAATCGTGGAAAATTATATGTTCTTAGCGCGCCTGAAATGGGCTGTCTGCACTCTCAAAGTGCATGTTGTTGCCAAATGTAATTCATATGCTGTAAACTTAGTTCATAGTTGTTAGTTTCCTTTAATGCCAAACAAACACATACCAATCGTTGGTTAGAAGGCGATCGCCGAATTCGTCCTCGCTTTCTCCCGTGTCGCTGGCTGTCGTGTCTTTTTCGTCAAACCGATATGGCTCAATAGCTTCAGTTTCTTCTTCAATTTCGTCTTCGCTACCTGCCTCCACACTACAACCATCCGTTTCAATACATGCGTAATCTGTTGAATCGCTTAAGCCGCTGAAATCCGAGTCTGAACCCGAGCTAATGTCGCTATACCTTGCTGTTCTACCCGCCATGTTTGTTTGTATTGGCATCACTGTGTGACGTCACAGGAAAATGGACGGGTGTATATAACGATGGTTAAAATCAGGCACTTTGAAGCTTTTTTTAGAAATATTGCGTGATGGGTAAAATTTTGAAAAAAACTTCGAAAAATAAAATAAGCCACTGGGAACTGATTTTTAATGGTTTTAACCCTTCTGAAATTGTGATAATGTTCCCCTTTAAGAAGAGCGGAGGTGTGGAGAAGAAGCGTAAGATGATACCTCTACAAGCACTGAGGTCATCGATGTGCTACGTTCAGAGAGGATAAATTACCCAAATAGTTATTAGAACACATGCAGCACTATGTGTTAGCAGGATTGCAATCTGTGGTTCAAGGTTTCTTTAATGGTGCCCGCAGGTAAAATGGTTGTGCTGACAGTAGTAATTCAAAGAAACACACACACAAAACATATAAAAACATTAAAAACCACAAACAATTATCAGTATACAAGCACACTGTGGTGTGGGGTTGATGCACACAAGTACTTAAAAAAAAGTGTACTTATTAAATCAGCATGTGTGGGTTAGCCATGACAGTTAATTAGCAGTGGGATGCTATTTACTAAATAAAGACAGCAGGCATTCTGACTGTAATGACATCAGTAGGGATGGAACTATATGAAAATTATATATCACGGTCGTTGTGTTTGAAATGATCCGGCATTGTGGAATGTGCTCAAATAGTACTTATACACACACACTGAAAACTTCTAACCAAGTATTATTTCAAAATAAAATGAATCATTGTTCTGGCTTCTTAAGAGCCGTATTATTTTTATTTGACTGTTTAAATATGTTTTAGATGTTATGGTGTGTTTTTTATTGATAAAAGGCAAAAAGTGGGGTGCACTTCCGGTTTATGGGATTCACGCGGGTTCATTTCCTGTTTTAGACACCTCCAAGTCAAATTCCACCAAGTATAGATCACACAGCCTGTAGCGCCAATGTGCACAATTCAATAACTTAGCTTAACTAAGCTCAGACAGCAATGTTTTTATCATACTTGCCTCCCGGGACAAATGCATCATCAGTTCGAAAAATAGTGACAGAGAATAGAACAAGGATGGACAATTCAACCCTTAACTCAACAATGAGTAGATGAGTGTTATGTGTGTTTATATGTGTAAATAAATGAACACTGAAATTCAAGTATTTCTCTCTCTCTCTCTTCTCTCCTTCTCTCTCTCTCTCTCTCTCTCTCTCTCTCTCTCTCTCTCTCTCTCTCTCTCTCTCTCTCTCCTCTCCTCTCTCTCTCTCTCTCTCTCTCTCTCTCTCTCTCTCTCTCTCTCTCTCTCTCTCTCTCTCTCTCTCTCTCTCTCTCTCTCTCTCTCCTCTCTCTCTCTCTCTCTCTCTCTCTCTCTCTCTCTCTCTCTCTCTCTATATATATATATATATATATATATATATATATATATATATATATATATATATATATATATATATATATCCATCCATCCATCCATCCATTTTCTACCGCTTATTCCCTTCGGGTCGCGGGGGGGTGCTGGAGCCTATCTCAGCCACAATCGGGCGAAGGCGGGTACACCCTGGACAAGTCGCCACCTCATCGCAGGGCCAACACAGATAGACAGACAACATTCACACTCACATTCACACACTAGGGCCAATTTAGTCTTGCCAATCAACCTATCCCCAGGTGCATGTTTTTTGGAAGTGGGAGGAAGCCGGAGTACCCGGAGGGAACCCACGCAGTCACGGGGAGAACATGCAAACTCCACACAGAAAGATCCCGAGCCTGGGATTGAACCCCAGACTACTCAGCACCTTCGTATTGTGAGGCAGACGCACTAACCCCTCTTCCACCGTGCTGCCCTATATATATATATATATATATATATATATATATATATATATATATATATATATATATATATATATATATATATATATATATATATATATATATAATAATAAGAAATATATATTTATAGCTAGAATTCACTGAAAGTCAAGTATTTTATGTATATATATATATATATATATATATATATATATATATATATACATAAAAGTCAAGTATTTTATGTATATATATATATATATATATATATATATATATATATATATATATATACATATACATACCGGTACATAAAATACTTGACTTGGTGAATTCTAGCTGTAAATATACTCCTCCACTCTTAACCAAGCCCCCCCCCCGCACCCCCCACCTCCCGAAATCGGAGGTCTCAAGGTTGGCAAGTATGGTTTTTATACAAGGGGTATGTTGTTTTAAATGGGAAAATACGTTAATATCTCTTGTATTCATGTTAGCATTTAAGCTAACTAGCCATTAGCACGCTAGCTTAATTCTCCAGTAAATAAGCAGTATCAGAGGTTCGTGAGTATACCAAAGTGAGGTTATATATCAGTTTTATAATATCGTAAATTCCAAACTATAAGCTGTTACTTTTTTACTGCGCTTTGAACCCTGCGGCTTATAAAATCGTGCGGCTAATGAATGGATTTTTCTTCACTGATGGCCATAAAGCAAATACACATGCAAAGACACTTACATTGAGTGTTATTGTTTGTTCTATGGCGCCATCTTTTGGATGAGTTCGCTTATAGGAGGTGCGGCTGGTTAAATGCCTACAAGTGTTTCTTGCAGTGTAAAGCTTTGAATCGGAAGTAGAAGTGCGGTTCTGTCTTTTAATAGTCCATAGCGTTTTCTACTCGTATGGATTCTTCATTCATCAGTTTTTTGATTGATTGAAACTTTTGTTAGTAGATTGCACAGTTCAGTACATATTCCGTACAATTGACCACTAAATGGTAACACCCAAATAAGTTTTTCAACTTGTTTAAGTCGGGGGGTCCACGTAAATCAATTCATGGTAATTCATGGTACTCCAAGCAACGTTTGTAAGTTTTACAATATAACTAAAACAAATCTTACTTACTAAACCGTCCCATGTGTGAGGTCTGTGGGTAGTGTTTTCGTGCATATTTGTACACGCTATCGTAATGTAATGAAGCTAGCGTCGTTAGCATTAGCTAATATGTCAACAAGTTTACGAGTGTCTGTGTTAGTATTATTAACTTACAATGGCATTCTTTTTGTATTGTTTCAGATTCAGAAATTCCCCAGAAAAATCACCATAACGTCACCATGGAGTTATTGAGTTTTGCTCATTGGAGAGCTTGCTTACTCAGCTAGTGAGTCTATGACGATGACTTCTGTTTTGTTTGATCTTCCGTGTTACAGACACTGTTTGGAAACCATAAGGGTATGTAATTATGTATAATTTTTTTCTGTGTAAATAACTAATTTCACAACCTATATATATATATATATATATATATATATATATATATATATACACACATACATCTGTGGCTTCTAGTCCGGTGCGGCTAATATATGGGGGAAAATGTTTTTCTAAACTTTTGTGGGTGTGGCTTATATGCCGGTGCGCTCTATAGTTTGGAAAATATGATAACTATCATTTAAAATGTAATACTAACCGTCGGGAGGTTAATCTATAATACCTCTAATCCAGTGGTTCTTAACCTTGTTGGAGGTACCGAACCCCACCAGTTTCACATGCGCATTCACCGAACCCTTCTTTAGTGAAAAATAAAATGTTGGGTTTTTTTTCTAATTCAAGACAAAGTTATATGTTTTTGGTAACACTTTAGTATGGGGAACATATTCTAAGTAACAAAGACTTAATTTAGAGTGTTTTGGACACTAGGGGAACATATAAGTAACAAAGACTTAATTTAGAGTTATTTGGTTAGGGTTAGGGTTACAGGGTTAGGGCCAGAGTTAGAGGGTTAGGGTTATAACAAGGTCATGCCGAATAAGGCATTAATAAGTACTTAATAATGACTAGTTAAGAGCCAATATGTTACTAATGTGCATGTTAGTAAGCAACTAATTAATGGTGAATATGTTCCCCATACTAAAGTATTACCATGTTTTTTTTACTGGTTCACAAAATGAACCGTGCATGAACATCACCTTGTTCAAAGAACAAAACCAACACGGTGCATAAACTCACAACAAATTACACACCTGCAAATCAGTGTGACTTCCGCTGTTGTCGTATCCGTAATACGCCGATAGGGAGAAGTTTTTATTTACACGATGAGTCGGGTGTGTCTCGACCTCCACTGAACCCCTCGGGTTCGATCGAACCCAGGTTCAGAACCACTGCTCTAATCATTACATCCCTAATGTATGGGAAATCCCAACTTCGAAGCTTCGGACCTTGAACTTGTTGTGGTTGTTGCACTTGCTAGTCTACAAAGTGGATGTTGTCTAATCAAAGTGCTGAGCGTGTGTGTTGTTGTATCCTACATGTGGCACACTATTAACTCACTGTAAATACTGCACAGACCATCAAGTAGCAGCAAAGAGCTGAGGACACGTTGAAAAACTAAGTGGAGCGTCGACTAGAAGTCGAGCCCACCCACTCCTCTCTGCTCTGGGAAGACTTGCACATTTTTCTCATTCCATTCCCAAACACGCCAACATCTGTCCCAGGTTGTGAGCGCTGTGTCGGGGCCGAGTTAGTATCCGCCTACGGTGGGCCGCTCAAAGAATCCGTGCCTGCAGGCAAAGGATCTCTGCACATCCTTCTCGAGCCTCTGGGCTTAAGTGTAACAATATCTCCACAGGATCTTCACCGCTGGAAAACAGCTTCTACGCCTTCTTGCAGGACCTCTCCTCCAGCTTTTACCACTCTGTGCCTTTTGAAATCAAATCGATGTTCTGTGCATGCATTGTTTCAACATTCTTACATGTGGGAACGCACCGGTATATTCACATGTGGGTCGATACGGTACCAATTTCTGTTGGCTTAGTCAGAAGTTCTGTGACATGCCTAAAATTCCGGATGAGGGAATCGATACCTGTACTCAACTGTACCAATTTTCAGTACTTTTGTGTGTGATACATGTTAATTTGTTTAATAATAACATCTAAATCATTTCAAACTGAGCTCATAACTGTGCTGTCCTGGTATATCTTGTTATTCTTTGTCTCATTTGCAAGTATGCATTGATTTCAGTTTGTCCTAGGTGTGTTGGAAGTAGTCTTTGTCTTTGTAGTCTTGGTGCGTTCCAATTGTACTGGAAAATTGGAATTTTATTTTCCTGGTCGGAAATTTCAACTGTAACTTCCCCCGAGGTCGGATTTCCTTCTCGGAAAGTGGAAGAGTCCTCAACATTCCTGAGTTGGCTTCGAAGAATAGTGTAAACAATAATAGAAGCTTCTGTACTGTCCGTTATTTGCACTTCTGACTATTTTTAGTTGCACTAAATCAACCGTAAACGATTTATTGTTGGAGGTTTATACAAGGTAATTAGTGTTGTCCCGATACTAATATTTTGGTATCTGTACCAAAATGTATTTTGATACTTTTCAAAATAAAGGGGACAATAAAAAAATTTATTATTTGTTTTATTTAAAAATAACATTTTATGATACATTAAACATGTTTTTTTTTACTGCAATCAAAGAACACATTTTGGCATGAAATAAAATAGTGAACATACTAGATAACTTCTCTTTAGTAGTAAGTAAGCAAACAAAGGCTCCTAATTGTGTCATTTATCATTCTATTATTTTGTCAAAATTATGAGGGACAAGCAGTAGAAAATGGATTATTAATCTACTTGTTCAATTACTGTTAATATCTGCTTACTTTTTGTTTTAACATGTTCTATCTACACTTCTGTTAAAATGTAATAATCACTTATTCTTCTGTTTGATACTTTACATAAGTATTGGGGGATACTAAAAATTTGAGTATAAATGGGTACCATTCCAGGTACAGTAAAGCGCTATATAAGCACGGACCATTTACCATTTAGAAAAGTGGAGCCTAACTTTTGAGCACTTTCTATAAGGAATGCTTGCTTTTTTGGCTTGGAAAATTGTGACATTACATAGAGGCAGCCCGCCACAGATACGCCTGTTTGCTCGCCAAGTGCTTCAGCCGGTGCCAGGTTTGCAACCGGATGTCACCTCACGTGCAATAAAAGGTATCAAAATATGGTACCTTTTGATTTTAGGTGAATCGGTACTAGGGATGATGCTCGAAACCGTTTTTCCCGGTTGTTCGATAAGAAAAGAACAGAGTCCTCGGACTCGAATCCCTTTTTGAGAACCGGTACCCGTCATCGAGGCCACTATAGTAAAGAAAAAGAGTTCGAATCCCTGGGAACGAATCCCATCCCGACAAGAAATGCCCCGTGGGACATGACAAGAAATGACATCACGTAGCTCAGTCATTAGGCGCAGATGGGGAAAGCAGGAAAAAAATGGACCGGAAAAAGCACTCCAAGGCATGGCTTCATTTCACCAAAAAAAAACGAGGAAGCGGCAATATGCAATTATTGCCAGGCTTCGCTCTCGTGTAAGGGGGGGAAGCACAACAAGCGTGTCGTGTCTTCGACACGTGTTGAAGCAGCGGCAGAGACGACGAAGAACGCCCCTCTTCTTCTGCCAGCTGCCCAAGTCCCAGCTACAGTGGAGGTGACGCCGGTGAGTAACTAATGTTAACTGTTGCCGGTTCATTTCCATATCTGCTCACTTGTAGGAACGTTACCTCTTATGTCAACCAGGACTGCAGTAATGTTAGCAAAACTAACGTTACCTAAGCATAGTCAGTGGCTAACAGTAATGTTAACGTCAGCCTTTTTGTATGTGTCTGATAACGTTAACGTTATCTTGTAGCCTACACCACGACAGAGTTTGCAAGTCTGTCTAATAAACTAGTGCTTTCTTTATTTCTTTAGTTTATTTTAAACATGAACACACTTACAGTATGATACATTACAGTTTCATATCATTTCACTTTACAGGAGTAGGAAGAAGTAAAGCTTATTTAATCCTACCCCTTTCCCACTTCATAGCGTTTACAAATATATACATCATTTACTGACCTTTTTATAATAAAATATCTGTGAATTAGTATATACAACAGTTTTGTAATATGTAATTAATGAATTCAGTCATTATTATTATACTGAGATGAAGAATATCTTATTTTCAATAAGGTTGAAAGTATTTCTCATACTTCTTCTTCTTTGTACTTTGTAAGCACTATTCATTTGAACAACCTCTTAAACTGGATCATATCAGTACAATGTTTAACTTCTTTACTTAATCCATTCCATCATTTAATTCCACATCATCTTAGCTGTTTGCAATTTTACCAAATCATCAAACTTTAATATTTTTGACTCAATAAATAAAGTGTTTGTATGTTCTCTACATCCAAAATTATGTATCAGTCCAATTAATTTTTTTGTAACACGGTTAATGAATGTAGCGCACATTTGTAGTTATTTCCCCACATTTCTGCACAATAACTCAGATATGGTAATACTATAGTAGCAAGCAGTAGAGAATGTGAAGTGATTTGTTAAACCAAATATTGTGTGTTTTTTTTCCATATACAACAACCTATCTGGACTCGATAAGAGAATCGATAAGGAATCGATTCGATAAGAGGATTCGATAATAGGCTCGAACTCGATATTTTCTTATCAAACATCATCCCTAATCGGTACCCAGTCACGACTGAGTTCGTCAAGTACAGATTTGAGTACCCATCACTAATTCAGGGTGGTGTAATATTCAGGTCAATATGGTAATTAGATGCCTGATGACATCATCTGGTGTTACGTGTATAACACTTACCGGTACACATTCACAACTGCTTACAACAGCACGAGAGAGTGTCATGTTGTTAAAACGTCACGTCCGTGCCGTACCCACAGAAACAGACGCCTTTTAAGCGCTGTGTTAAAGGCGCCTGACTTCCGGCTCATGAATAATGATTCAGAAGCGCTTGCACGACTTCCCTCCTTGCATCAGGGTCAGATGTCAAGATCAGATGGCCAGCACCATCCCTGGAGCTTGAAAGCAGCCTCGCACGCTCATCCCTCAAGCTCTAAAAGCAAGCGTCGGTGGCCGGGAAAATGACCATTGCAACTTTGCTTTAAGGCAGGGGTGGCCAAACATTTGCCGCTGAGGAAAGCCAACTAAAAAATCTAAGCATAAGGGGGACATTTTTATATTTTTCATATTCAAAACCATTACATTTTAACCTTTAGGGCTCCCTCAAGTTTGGTCGCAGGCACCTGGAAGGGTCTCCGTTATAAAAATCTTTAAAAATAAGTCATATAAGTTAATTTTTTATTTTATTTTATGTTATATACCCTTTTTGTTAAAGAAGACAATGTCTTTCAAAGTGGAATATTTGATGTGAAATAATCGGAGCCTTAAAAATAAGTCAATAGGTCATAAAAACAGATTTTTAATTTATTTATTTTTTTAAAGTCCCACAAAAATTTCCAGGGATCCAAAATTGTCCCACTCTTAAAAGTGTTAAAAATAAGTCAAACATTTTTTTTTTTTACTTTCCATGCGTAAATCGCTAGATCAGTGGTGCGTAAATCGCTAGATCAGTGGTACCCAAACTACGGCCCGCAGGCCGGATACGGCCCGCCAGCGTCCAAAATTGGCCCGCGGGAAGTCCCAAGTTAAAAAAATAATAATATATTTTTGGGAATTATTAGTATTATTTTAAATCTGTCCTTTCTAATCCATTTTCTACCGCTTGTTACTCTCGGTGTCTCCGAGCTGCTCAGGCAAATCATATTGTCTAAAAATAAATGTTCCCATCGATAACGTGACATCATCGCGCTCGCGCCGCAGTGTTGAGCAAGCGCGCGCTCCTTCGGTCAATTAGTGCGTGAGGAATACATATTTATATATATACACACATACATATATACATCCATCCATTTTCTACCGCTTGTACCTTTCGGGGTCACAGGGGTTGCTAGAGCCTATCTCAGCTGCACTCGGGCGGAAGGCGGGGTACACCCTGGACAAGTCGCCACCTCATTACATATACATATATATATATATACATATGTATGTATATACACATACACATACATACATACGTATATATATATATATATATATATATATATATATATATATACATACATACACACACATATATATATATACAGACCGGCCCCCGGCCAAATTGTTTTAGCCCAATGCGGACCCCAAGTCAAAAAGTTTGGGGACCCCTGCTCTAGATCAACTTCAAATCTATCAGCCAATTAAGTTTGTATGGGAGTTTCTTTTCTTTTTTTTTTATGTCCTTTTGTTTTTTTTATGGAAAACACTCAAAGTATGAAATATTTTCTATAAAATATTTCAAATTGGAATACCGTATTTTTCGGACTATAAGTCGCAGTTTTTTTCATAGTTTGGTCCGACTTATACTCAGGAGCGACTTATGTGTGAAATTATTAACACATTACCGTAAAATATCAAATAATATTATTTAGCTCATTCACGTAAGAGACTAGACGTATAAGATTTCATGGGATTTAGCGATTAGGAGTGACAGATTGTTTGGTAAACGTATAGCATGTTCTATATGTTATCGTTATTTGAATGACTCTTACCATAATATGTTACGTTAACATACCAGGCACGTTCTCAGTTGGTTATTTATGCCTCATATAACGTACACTTATTCAGCCTGTTGTTCACTATTCTTTATTTATTTTAAATTGCCTTTCAAATGTCTATTCTTGGTGTTGGCTTTTAGCAAATAAATTTCCCCCAAAAATGCGACTTATACTCTAGTGCGACTTATACATGTTTTTTTGCTTTTTTATTATGCATTTTCGGCCGGTGTGACTTATACTCCGGAGCGACTTATACTCCGAAAAATACGGTATTTGTTGTAAAGTAATTGAAGCCTTTACTAGGTCAATAATTCATAACATTGACTTTGAATCATTATTTTTTGGCAGTGACAGTTTTGAAGAAAAAAAACAGCCTGCTTTGTGTTATTAGAGTCAACATTGCAACTTTTTCTTGTTACATTTGACCTTTTTCCTAGTTTATTCCACTTGTATTGTTTTTTTTGGAATAGTATTTTTAGAATGTGCTGCGGGTAGTTAAAAAATTAACTGCGGACCACAAATGGCCCCCGAGCTACATTTAGGACATCTCTTGCTTTAAGGCGTCCGAGCCCCTCCCAACATGCTGACAAGTCTGCACACCCAAGGAGGGTGTGTGTGTGTGTGTGTGTGTGTGTGTGTGTGTGAGAGAGAGAGAATTATGAAATGAGCTCCGCATTCCAGCAAGGACACACATACACACCCTCTCACACACACACGGTTTCCATGGGGCTTAAATGACAGCACTGTCGTCGCCCCCAGAACTCACCATTTCTTGGTGCATTCCACCATTAGCTCCTGATAGGAAGCCACGAACTGAAACTTGGAGGCGTGCTTCCCCACACGTTGAAGTCTCTTCCAAACTGAAGCCATGCTTTCCCAGGGAGCAGATATCCCGTCCTGGGGCTCCTTCTTTGGGCTTTTGGTTTCTTCTTTTTCCACAAGACCGTACGCCAATGTTTACCCCAGCAAGTCCGAGGCGACCAGACACATAGTCAACGTCTCACCGGAAGCACGCGAGATAAGACGTCCATCCAGCGGTAATTATTGTCAGAGAAATGCCGACTGCGAGCGCTCAAAGTCTCTGCAGCGCGGGTCTGGCGTGACGAGCATTATCTAGCGGGGAAAAGCATTCCACAGTTTCCAGTGGCATGATGAGTAATGTGCTGGGTGTAGATGAGAGTCTGACGTCCTGCAAAAAGGAGAGAAAAGACCAGACAGTGAATCCATCAGAACACTCATGCTGGCCGGACAAATCACAGTTAGAAGCCGTTCCAAAGCTGGGATGAGCTCGCCGTGTTCTTCGTTAAGAGCTTTTTCATACCTATATACATATACATTCACTGTACAAACATACATATACACATACTGTACATATACATTCACTGTACAAACATACATATACACATACTGTACATATACACTCACTGTACAAACACACATATACATATACTGTACATATACATCCACTGTACAAACACACATATACTGTACATATACATCCACTGTACAAACACATACACACATTCTGTACATATACAAGTACATATACATACATACACTCATGC
Organism: Nerophis lumbriciformis; assembly: GCF_033978685.3. Taxonomy (NCBI): domain Eukaryota; kingdom Metazoa; phylum Chordata; class Actinopteri; order Syngnathiformes; family Syngnathidae; genus Nerophis; species Nerophis lumbriciformis. The sequence goes on along the minus strand of NC_084549.2, from coordinate 62,997,014 downwards.
ACATAATCACGTTTCATCAAACATATACTAACGTTGTTGCTCTAGGGCAGGGGTCGGCAACCCAAAATGTTGAAAGAACCATATTGGACCAAAAATACAAAAACATATCTGTCTGGAGCCGCAAAAAATTAAAAGCCATATTACCTACTCAGTGGCCTAGTGGTTAGAGTGTCCGCCCTGAGATCGGTAGGTTGTCCGGCCGAGTCATACCAAAGACTATAAAAATGGGACCCATTACCTCCCTGCTTGGCACTCAGCATCAAGGGTTGGAATTGGGGGCTAAATCACCAAAAATGATTCCCGGGCGCGGCACCGCTGCTGCCCACTGCTCCCCTCACCTCCCAGGGGGTGAACAAGGGGATGGGTCAAATGCAGAGGACAAATTTCACAACACCTAGTGTGTGTGTGACAATCATTAGTACTTTAACTTTAACATACAGATAGTGTGTCATGAGATATAAATTGAATTAAGAGGACTTAAATGAAACTAAATGACCTCAAATATAGCTACAAATGAGGCATAATGATGCAATATGTACATATAGCTAGCCTAAATAGCATGTTAGCATCGATTAGCTTGCAGTCATGCAGTGACCAAATATGTCTGATTAGCACTCCACACAAGTCAATAACATCAACAAAACTCACTTTTCATGCACAACGTTAAAAGTTTGGTGGACAAAATGAGACAGAAAAAGAAGTGGCATAAAACACGTCCTAGAAAGTCGGAGAAAGTTATACATGTAAACAAACTACGGTGAGTTCAAGGACCGCCAAAATTAGTAGGACAAAACGGCGCTCGCCAAATACTCGAATCAGTGAAGCATGTTTAATATAAACAGTGTGCTTTGTAACAATTAGTGAGGCTTGTGTCATGTTTGTCCTCCTACAGAAACCATATTAAAACAAAAAATAGATTTTTTTCCCCTCAACTTTTTCCATTTTTCATACATCTTTTAAAAAGCTCCAGAGAGCCACTAGGGCGGCGCTAAAGAGCCGCATGCGGCTCTAGCGCGGCGGGTTGCCGACCCCTGCTCTAGGGTAAACTGGGTAACACATGGCACACTGACAAAGCTTAACCTATTGTTACTATAACAATCTACAGGGTTAATAAAGGTTGCTTCTCTTTCTTCCCCTCCATTTTTCTGCATTCTTTCGTATCTCTAGTTATCATTACGTATATGTATTGTTGCATTTGAACAAGTGTATTGTTGATAATAGAGGTAAATTATGGGTATTGTTCATTATCAATAGCGCTATTTCTATTGGTATTTGTATAGCTCCATTTGTAGTGTAAAATGTTCATTGTCATTTCTGTATTATTTTTTATTTTCGCTAAGTGCTTATTTGCTATCACTTTTACCATCATATTTGTACATATCCTATTTGCTGATGTTGCTCTATTGTTGTTGTTGTTGTTGTTTTTGTCTCTCTGTCTAATCCCCCTCTGGTCCCCACAATTTCACCCTCTGTCTTCCTTTTTTTCCCTCTTTCTATCCCCTCCTGCTCCGGCCCGGCTGCACCAAATGATAATATAAATACATTTAATAAAGTCAAATACAAATAAGGCAACAAGAGAAGTATCCTCCACTTCTCTTTTGTTAAAGTAAATCTGAACAGCCGATATGGGCATCTACATCAACTATATGATTTGCCTGAGAAGCTGGACAGGACAAAAAAATAAATAAATTAAATAAAATAAATTAAAAAAAAGAGCTTTTTCATACCAAACAAAAAAAATGATCCAAGGACAAAGAAATCTAAGATATATGCAACGGGGAAATGGCAACAAACTCCAAAAACAACTGCATGAGAGAAATGCTGCAAGTTCACGGAACAAAACGGAAGTTCGCCAGGCTCTCGGGTAGGAAAATGATCGATTCACAGACACATCAAGATTAAATTTGTGGGAGACTCACGAATCGATGGACAAATATCGATTATTTACAAATATTAAATAAAGTAATACATATGGTACTAAAATGTGGCATTAATGCTAATGTTCTCTAAACGTTAGTTCTATTAGATTTGGTTTTAACTAACCAAGGGAGAATATACATGATACATACAGACATACGCACACATATATACTGTACATACATATACACCGATATATACCCAGTTTACGAAACACAGGATAAAGTGTAAATTCCTTTGTGCTGGCACATACTTGAGAGTGTGTGTTGTTTTGGTGATGACTGGTGGAATGGTGGATGGATGTGTTGCAATTTTGTAACACAAACGTCCCGTCCAAGAGATGTGTATCGATCCAAGATCGTTTAAAAAGGGAATCAGTCGAGTTTATCGATACTAAAAAAAGGAAAACATTGGGTTTAAGAACGACAGACTTTATATTAAGTTAAAGAATTGTTATAATAAAGGTTTTAAACGTTAATTGTATTTTCCCGTCTGTGGCGTCATCAAAACAAAAATTGCAGATATCTACGGTGGTCAAGAAAGGTCATAAAAACACCACAAGACAATATAAATATCTGTGACATGTGTGTCTGTGTGCCTTTAAGAGATGTTGCTGTTGTGGTAACAATAGATCTTGTACGTAAGTGTGTGTTTGTTTTGACTCCCTGAGTTTGTTACCACTTATTAAGAAAGTGTCAGAGACAGAGTGCATCTCCGACTGTCACTCCTTCTGCACTTTCAATATCATAACTTTCAGCTACAGCACGATTGCAAAAGCCACAAACCCAAACCACGCAACACAATGATAAAGACGCAACACAACTTTAAACAACAGTAGACGCGATGGAAGGAAAGGCACTGCTAATTACCGCGACGCCCCGACTCCAGAAACACAAGAAGTAATTTGACGAGAAACTAATGAATACAAGAGATAAATTATGAAGCGAAGGACCAACACCATCAACAGGGTTTAACTTCCGCACACCTGTGTCGCTGTCCGTCATCACTAACGCAGAAAAGATACTGTATGGCCGGGTCGATGTCCTTTATATAGCAGGTACATCTACTCTTAAAATGCTGGTAACAGTACTTATATCGAAAATTTCATGACTGTTGAAAATGTGAGCAGAAAAGGTTTCCTCTTGTTAATTCAACCTTAAGTGTTGGTTTATTCCAATAAGATGTGAATGCATTAATTGTAGTTTACTTGCTTGTTTCTATCCATAATTCATGTATACCTAATTCCCTTACAAGAAATAAGAGGAATATAGGAAACTTCACGTGCAGTGTCCAGTATCCACTATTTATTTCATCGTCACACTGCTTGGTTTGTTTTGCTAAGTAGTTACTGAATTGATTTCACCTCACTGTATCGTTTCGTATCGTATCGTTCTAGAAACATAATATCCCGGTAGCCTGGTTAACGGTGCGTTCCATTTGTCCTGGGAAGTCGTAATTTCCGGGTTCCCTTTTTGGAAAGTCGGAGCATTCTCTGAGTGTTCAGAATCAGAATCAGAAGTACTTGGTCAAGCTTATTAGATGTGATGCAGGTGTAAGCCACTGTGACACTGTTGTTCATTTTTTAAATGTTTTTATGTCATTTTTTTATAAATGGCTGTGATGATAACGTAAATGAGGGATTTCTAATCACTGCTATGTTGGAATTTTTATTAATATTGATACTGTTGTTGATATTTTTTTATTTTGGTTTGACTACTTTTGGATTGTTTTGTGTCATGTTTGTGTGTCCTCTCAATTGCTCTGTTGATTGCTATTCTGAATGTTGCTGAGCCAGGTTTACACTGCTGTTTTTTCCCCCAATAAAATACTGGAAAGGATAGAAATGTAGTTTGTCTCTTTTATCCAATTATTCATCGATTAATCGAAGTAATAATCGACAGATTAATCGATTATCAAATTAATCGTTAGTTGCAGCCCATATATATATATATATATATATATATATATATATATATATATATATATAAAAATAAAAATAACAGTGGTTCTTAACCTGGGTTCGACCGAACCCTAGGGGTGAGTCGGCCTCAGGGGTTCGTAAATAAAAACGTCTCCCTATCGGCGTATTATGGATACCCCCAAACAATGTTCCCTCTAATGTTCCATCTGATTTGCAGGTGTGTAATTAGTTGTGAGTTCATGCACTGTGTTGCTTTTGTTCGTTGAACAAGGTGATGTTCATGCACGGTTCATTTTGTGCACCAGTAAAAAACATATAACTTTGTGTTGAATTTGAAAAAAAACCATTTTTTATTTTTCACTAAAGAAGGGTTCGGTGAATGCGCATATGAAACTGGTGGGGTTCGGTACCTCCAACAAGGTTAAGAACCACTGATGTATAAGAAATACTTGAAAATATATACAACCCCCCCAATCTCCCGAATTCGGAGGTCTCAAGGTTAGCAAGTATGCTCACAACTCAGCTGTGATTTCCGAGGAAATCTGAACGCACCATATCTTCCCGGTAGCCAGGCTAACTTTTGTTTTGTTCTGTGCACTTACAGCATTTCTCTCATGCAGTTGTTTGTGAATGTTTATGGCATTTGCATTCGGTTATCATCAGAGGTGGGTAGTAACGCGCTACATTTACTCCGTTACATTTACTTGAGTAACTTTAGGGATAAATTGTACTTCTAAGAGTAGTTTTAATGCAACATACTTTTACTGGAGTATATTTATAGAGAAGAAACGCTACTTTTACTCCGCTCCATTTATCTACATTCAGCTCGCTACTGATTTTTATCGATCTGTTAATGCACGCTTTGTTTGTTTAAGTTTGTCAGACAGACCTTCAAAGTAGGATCTATCGCATGCCTGCGTTTCACCAACCAAATGCAGTCACTGGTGACGTTTGACTCTGTTTCACCAACCAAATGCAGTCACTGGTGACGTTTGACTCCGTTTCACCAACCAAATGCAGTCACTGGTGATGTTTGACTCCGTTTCACCAACCAAATGCAGTCACTGGTGACGTTTGACTCTATTTCACCAACCAAATGCAGTCACTGGTGACGTTTGACTCTGTTTCACCAACCAAATGCAGTCACTGGTGACGTTTGACTCTGTTTCACCAACCAAATGCAGTCACTGGTGACGTTTGACTCCGTTTCACCAATCAAATGCAGTCACTGGTGACGTTTGACTCCGTTTCACCAATCAAATGCAGTCACTGGTGACGTTTGACTCCGTTTCACCAATCAAATGCAGTCACTGGTGACGTTTGACCCTGTTTCACCAATCAAATGCAGTCACTGGTGACGTTTGACCCTGTTTCACCAATCAAATGCAGTCACTGGTGACGTTTGACTCCGTTTCACCAATCAAATGCAGTCACTGGTGACGTTTGACTCCGTTTCACCAATCAAATGCGGTCACTGGTGACGTTTGACTCCGTTTCACCAATCAAATGCAGTCACTGGTGACGTTTGACCCTGTTTCACCAATCAAATGCAGTCACTGGTGACGTTTGACTCCGTTTCACCAATCAAATGCAGTCACTGGTGACGTTTGACTCCGTTTCACCAATCAAATGCAGTCACTGGTGACGTTTGACTCCGTTTCACCAATCAAACAGAGCCAGGCGGTCACATGATTAACCGAACATAAAGTTTCAGCGGCAAACAAGCTTAAGCTTACATGAACTCAACGTCAAATTTGAGGAAGCACATCGCGGTAAGTAACGTTAGTGGATATTTTGGCTGTCACCTTAGGCTGATGTTAGCTTCCCTGCTATGAATCACTGTCAAATGTACATCGTGTGGGGACATTTATTAACTCACTGCAGCCTCAAAGACACACATGCACAGTCGCACACACACACACGCATGCATAGAAACACCAATCAGTGTGTTCCCAGGTGCAGTCCACATCTATCAGTTTATGGTTTGCGTAAAGGCTAACTTGTAGTGATGGGTTGATGAGGCGTCATGAAGCGTTTCGACACATTGCAAAACTGTATTGATACTGTGTCGATACTGTGTCACTAAATACTGACATCTGCTGGACATTAAAAATCCCTACAGGCAACCTATGGACCGACTCAACTGACACTGATTTTATGACCTAGTATATACAATAGATAGATAGATAGATAAATAGTACTTTATTGATTCCTTCAGAAGAGTTCCCTCAGGAAAATTCAAATTCCAGCAGCAGTGTACAAAATTGAGATCGAATTTAAAAAGTAAAAAGTAAATAATGGGGGTATAAATGGAAACAAAATAGAAAAATATTACAATAGAATAATATATATATTATATATATTTATTTAATAATATAAACCAAGTCATTGTATTTCATTTAGGATTATTTCCTATCTTCATTGAAATAAAAATATATTTTTATCTTTTTTTAGATACAGTCAATAAATAATGTGAACATGTATCATGACATTGAAATCTAAGAGAACGTGTTTTGAATGAGGATGCTTGTGGACTGGGAATTTTTTTTATTTTTTTTTACACATTTTTATTTAAAAAAAACAGTTTTTCCAACGTATTAAATTTTAGACGATTTCTCTTCTTAGTTATTTTTCCGGCTGTAGAAAAGACCCGCTCACAGGGCACAGAGGAGGCGTCAGTGCGACACAGTTCGCGTATCGGTGACGTGACCGAAACAGCTCATTATCGGTCACGTGACTTTCTAAAAGCGGTACGCGCACCGACACAGGGTTTCGCTCTATGAGCTCGACGCATGTGCCGATGCATCGGTGTTGCCGGGCCCATCACTACTAACTTGTTATTTTCCTTTGTAATCTCTGCCTACCGAGCCTATGGTGCTGTTAAGTTATTGTGGCTCAATTTGCCTTAATTTTTTTATGTTAATGTATTATTATTTAATATATATTATTGTTTTACTTGCTTAAGAGATATTCCTGGCTCTGAATTTGCTCATTGCTATTTTTATGTTTTTGTGCATTATTTGTTGCCGTCATCATTAAACGAACAGGTTACTCATCAGTTACTCAGTACTTGAGTCGTTTTTTCACAACATACTTTTTACTTTTACTCAAGCAAATATTTGGGTGACTACTCCTTACTTTTACTTGAGTAATAAATCTCTAAAGTAACAGTACTCTTACTTGAGTACAATTTCTGGCTACTCTACCCCATACTTGCCAACCTTGAGACCTCCGATTTCGGGAGGTGAGGAGGGGCGTGGTTGGGGGCGTGGCTAAGAGGGGAGGAGTATATTTACAGCTAGAATTCACCAAGTCAAGTATTTCATATATATATATATATATATATATATATATATATATAAGAAATACTTGACTTTCAGTGAATTCTAGCTATAAATATATATTTATCTTATTGTATATATATATATATATATATATATATATATATATATATATATATATATATATATATATATATATATATATATATATATATATATAAAATAAATACTTGAATTTCAGTGATCATTTATTTACACATATACTTGTTGAGTTAAGGGTTGAGTTGTCCATCCTTGTTCTATTCTCTGTCACTATTTTTCTAACCATGCTGAACACCCTACCCTCTCTGATGATGCATTGCTGTGTGGCACTCACAAAAGTGCTTTCATCAAATGCACCAGATGGCAGAATTGTCCTGTTTAAGAGTGTCACAACATTGCTGTTTACAGCAGACCAAAACGTGACTGCTGTTGTTGTGTTTTAATGATAAATAAATGATAAATGGGTTGTACTTGTATAGCGCTTTTCTACCTTCAAGGTACTCAAAGCGCTTTGACACTACTTCCACATTTACCCATTCACACACACATTCACACACTGATGGAGGGAGCTGCCATGCAAGGCGCTAACCAGCACCCATCAGGAGCAAGGGTGAAGTGTCTTGCTCAGGACACAACGGACATGACGAGGTTGGTACTAGGTGGGGATTGAACCAGGGACCCTCGGGTCGCGCACGGCCATTCTTCCACTGCGCCACGCCGTCCCTTGTTACCACGCAGGGAGGACGTTAATGAAACTGCCTAACAATAAACCCACATAAGGAACCAAGAACTCGCCCTCCATCATTCTACAGTTATAACGTCATTGGGCAGGCACACCGTTTATATTGTGGGAAATTCAGGCGGACTCAGGTCCATGCGGACCTGAGTCCGCCTGAATTTGGGGAGATTTTCGGGAGATAATTTGTCCCGGGAGGTTTTCGGGAGAGGCGCTGAATTTCGGGAGTCTCCCGGAAAATCCGGGAGGGTTGGCAAGTATGCTCTACCCACTTCTGGTTATCATCCTACAGGGTTTATGCTTTTTTTTCTTTTTGCAGCGTGTTCCCTATACATGTGTTTTAATGACTTTGGATCATTTTGTTTTTGGCGCGTTCGCTCCTGTCGGCTTCCGTAGTTTTAGTCAGGTTGACTCACACAGGTAAATATTTATGCAGAGAGCGTGTCTTTTCCGATGCGATAATGTAATTTGTCCAAAAAAAGCCACTCACCTCACCTGCCAAACCGACAAAGAGCAGCGGTGTAAAATGAGAGCCCAGCAGGCATGTTTTTTTGCCACATGGAATATTTAGTGAAATGATGCTGAGTCCAGGGAGTAGTCGGCGCCTGGCTTCGCCAAGCTAGGCTAACGTCTCGTTCGTGCCCAAAACGCAACAACCGTGCTCGGGTGACACTCACCTTGTTGTGACGCCCGGCGCGGTGCCTCTAAAGTGGACCCAGAGAGGAGCTGTGACGAACCGTCGGAGAGTAATTATGAGCCCGTTCGCTCGCTAGCTTTAATGGTCGCCTTCGTTACGGTTGCTAGCATGCTAGCTCGTAGCCATCATAACATAGCGCCAATGTTATGACACATTTGTTCCCTCCGGTCAGAGGCGGCTCCGGAAGTCAAAAGTGACTCATAAGTGACATTAGCGGGAAGATGTCCTCACGGTGATGAATAAAAGCGAGCAGCCTCGCACAAACCGGGTTGTAATTCTCACGACAAAGTAGTTGGGACGGGGTGTACAGTACTTTAAGCGAACTTGCCGACATATCCACGGATGGCGTTTTTCAGAATAAAACCGGAAACTGCCACACACGGCTTGCTGGCTTAAAAAAATGCACCGTCTACATTCACAAACACGTAGTCTAAATATGCGTGCATGTTACTCAAAGATGAACGCGTCGACTTTTTTCAGCGGACTCTGACATCTTACTGGTGGCGGGAGAGTTTATCTTGTTTTATTTTGCAGGCTCGTCGACCCAATTCCGGCAGGGCGTGTGCTTCTTCACTGAGCTTGATTGCAGCTTCTTCTTGATGTTTCCATCACCTAAATGATTTAAAGGTGATGAAAAATATTGTGTCTTTATTACAAAATATTTTTTGACTGATTTTTTTTTGGGTTTGAACTTGGTGATCTGATTTTTTCACAGCAAATTATGCTGTCAATTTTTTCAGCAAAATGTGTGGTTAAAAGTTTAACAAACTTTAAATACAGTGTTTTAAAATTCAGTGTGTACATTTTTTTTTCAAATTCAGTGTAAAAAAAATGACTGTATTGAAATTGTGTGTAAAAAAAAAAAATCAGCGCACCAAATTTTTCTGTAAAATTATTTAGTGCAAAAATATCAGTGTTAACAAATGTATTCAGTGCACACAAATTATATGTAAAAAAAATTGGTGCTAAAAAATTCAGTGGCGAAAAATTAATTGTACAAAAATTGAGCGCAGAAAAAAATCAGTGTAAAAAAAAATCAAAGACAAAAAAATAATGTGTCGAAAAATTCAGTGTAAAAATATAGTGCAGAAAATTTCAGTGCAAAATTATCGGTTGCTTCAAAACTCAAGACCCATTTCCAGTAAAACAAGACTGAAGCGCCTAATTGGCTGGTTCTAGTTCAGGATCGATTGCTTCAGTCTTAATATACCAGAACGGATTATTGAGTTTTGAAGCAATTCATATTTCTGCACTGAATTCCTATACGATGAATTTTTTTGCACAGAATTTTTTTACACTGAATTTTAAAATACAGTTGTTTTTTTTTAAACACAACCAATTTGCGGCAAAAAAAAGTCTAACATTTTTTAGCATAATATGAACAAATTTCAAATGCAAAAAAATCAGTGACAGTGTAAAAAAAAAAAACCTGGTATAATAAATATACATATTAACTTCCATGAAATACGATAAAAATAATATTTAAAAAAATATATAAAAATGTACAAATAATAAAAACCTCCATAAAAAGCCTCCTAGAATCTCTGGTTGATTGGGAATTTTGCAACATTTTGTCCACACTCTCCTATTGTTGTTGTTGTTGTTGTTAAAGTGCAGAAAAATATGGATTTTTACCACTGTTTATTCTCTTTGGAATATATATATATATATATATATATATATATATATATATATATATATATATATATATATATATATATATATATATATAATAAAAATGAGATTAAAATTAAATCTATATACAAAAAAAATAAAAATAAAACACTGGTCTTATAATAATAATAATAATGATGGAATAGATTTTATATCGCGCTTTTTCTATTATTAGATACCGTATTTTTCGGAGTATAAGTCGCACCGGAGTATAAGTCGCACCTGCCGAAAAAATGCATAATAAAGAAGGAAAAAAACATATATAAGTCGCACTGGAGCCCAGCCAAACTATGAAAAAAACTGCGACTTATAGTCTGAAACACGGTACTCAAAGCGCTCACAGAGAAGTGGGAACCCATCATTCATTCACACCTGGTGGTGGTAAGCTACATTTCTAGCCACAGCTGCCCTGGGGTAGACTGACGGAAGCGAGGCTGCCAGTTTGCGTCTACGGCCCCTCCGACCACCACCTATCATTCATTCACCAGTGTGAGCGGCACCGGGGGGCGAGGGTGAAGTGTCCTGCCCAAGGACACAACGGCAGCGTTTTGGGATGTCAAGAGGCGGGGAGCGAACCTGCAACCCTCAGGTTTCTGGCACGGCCGCTCTACCCACTACGCCATACCGCCCCCTTATCTAAAACAACTTTTTTATTTATTAAAATTTAAGGGTTTTTCTACTTGTAACAACTTTCCAAGATGCTATTAATAATTTGCAATCATTGATCCAGTGTGATTATTTGGGTTTTACTTCCAGAAATCAAATTTTATGTATGAAAAATGAAGCTTGCAACATAACAACAATATTCCCAGTGGAACACACTGGTTCCTGTATAGGTTATTATCGCACATGCTGAACGACAGATGAACTACTTCATAAACAAAAAGATGGCGTGTTTAGTTGTGATCTTTTATTCATGAAATATGAGCCTGACATTGAAGTATTTGGACGCTGTAGGAAATAATAATGAGGCTTTTATTTCCTGCTCCCACTGCATCCATAAGTGATGGTATATTGTCGTCACGTGCAGGTAGGATGTAAAACACTCAGCTGCATCTATTAGGGATCAATATACACGCCCTTGTAGACATGCCCACACACACACACACACACACACACACACACACACACACACACCCTGGTGCAAGTGGAGGCCCGCAGGAAGCAGACCAACCCGATATGAAGCTGACGTTAGCTTAATAAGAGGAAATTGACATTTTGACAATCCCACACTTTACACACACAGCCGGGGTGTGAAAGGTGCGACTCGGGGGCCATTTGTGGCACACGGCTCATGTTTTTTATCGTTTATTTACAAAATACATGTTTCTCAGCAGTTGTAATACACTCTTCCACCACTTGTGGCAGTAATGACAATATCACACGGACAGAAGAAGTCTGGAGCTGAAGTCATAGAGAAGTTTTTTAGTTAAGCGCAAAAAATATGACTAACTTTGATTTTATTGACTGTTTAATTAAGACATGCATTATTATTTATTATAAATAAATAAATAAATATCTTCTTTTGCAGAATATTTGATTAATATTTATTTTTGTTATCAGCCTGACCTAAACCTTGGCAACAAACTTTGTGATGAACACGTGCTTTCATCCTATTTGATGACGTTTATCCTGTTGAACTGTAAGTAGGCTAGATATAATTGTTGAATACCATTCAAATCAAGAGTAAGATGACTAATTCAGTGTTCATATTTGAGTGGGACCCGGGCCGCAGTGTAGTGGAAAAAGTTAAAAACCCCTGTGTGGAGGGAGATGTTGCCAGCGCTGCCTGCAGGAGCAAAGGTCACCGCCTCTGTCCATGGTACTGAGGACATAGCACCATCAAACAGTTGTATGTACCTTTACCAGTACAACAACTAGTTGTAAATACCTTTACCAGTACAGCAACTAGTTGTCAATACTTTTACCAGTACAACATCAAGTTGTCTGTACCTTTACCAGTACAACAACTAGTTGTCAATACCTTTACCAGTACAACTTGTTGTCAATATCTTTACAAGTTTTCTATACCCTTACCAGTACAACTAGATGTCAACACCTTTACCAGTACAACACATTGTATATACCTTTACCAGTACAACATGTTAATATCTTTACCAGTACTACTACATGTTGTCAATACCTTTACCAGTACAACGACATGTTGTAAATACCTTTACCAGTACAGCAACACGTTGCTAATACATTTACCAGTACAACAACATGTTAACATCTTTACCAGTACAACAAAATGTTGTTAATACCTTTACCAGTACAACAACACATTGTTAAAACTTTTACCAGTACAACATCAAGTTGTCTGTACCTTTACCAGTACAACAACTAGTTGTCAATACCTTTACCAGTACAACTTGTTGTCAATATCTTTACAAGTTTTCTATACCCTTACCAGTACAACTAGATGTCAACACCTTTACCAGTACAACACATTGTATATACCTTTACCAGTACAACATGTTAATATCTTTACCAGTACTACTACATGTTGTCAATACCTTTACCAGTACAACGACATGTTGTAAATACCTTTACCAGTACAGCAACACGTTGCTAATACATTTACCAGTACAACAACATGTTAACATCTTTACCAGTACAACAAAATGTTGTTAATACCTTTACCAGTACAACAACACATTGTTAAAACTTTTACCAGTACAACATCAAGTTGTCTGTACCTTTACCAGTACAACAACTAGTTGTCAATACCTTTACCAGTACAACTTGTTGTCAATATCTTTACAAGTTTTCTATACCCTTACCAGTACAACTAGATGTCAACACCTTTACCAGTACAACACATTGTATATACCTTTACCAGTACAACATGTTAATATCTTTACCAGTACTACTACATGTTGTCAATACCTTTACCAGTACAACGACATGTTGTAAATACCTTTACCAGTACAGCAACACGTTGCTAATACATTTACCAGTACAACAACATGTTAACATCTTTACCAGTACAACAAAATGTTGTTAATACCTTTACCAGTACAACAACACATTGTTAAAACTTTTACCAGTACAACATCAAGTTGTCTGTACCTTTACCATTACAACAACTAGTTGTCAATACCTTTACCAGTACAACTTGTTGTCAATATCTTTACAAGTTTTCTATACCCTTACCAGTACAACTAGATGTCAACACCGTTACCAGTACAACACATTGTATAGACCTTTACCAGTACAACATGTTAATATCTTTACCAGTACTACTACATGTTGTCAATACCTTTACCAGTACAACAAAATGTTGTTAATACCTTTACCAGTACAACAACACATTGTTAAAACTTTACCGGTATAACAAGTTGGTAATATTTTTTATCAGTACAACAACAAGTTAGTAATACCTTTACCAGCACAAAATCAAGTAGTAAATATCTCAACTAGTACAATAAGTTGAAATACTTTGTAATACTGGTAAAGGTATTAACTACTTGATTTTGCACTGGTAAAAAGCAATAAAACCTTGTTGTTGTACTGATAAAGGTATTACAACATGTTGTTAATACCTTCATCAGTATAAAATAAAGTTGTGATAGTTTTACCAGTACTGAGGACAGAGCACCATCAGACGGGGGCGTGGCAGTGCTGACGGCGAGACACAGCTGGCAGGTGATTAGATTTCACAGGTGGTACGTGGTAATCTAATCATCTGGTGTCTTGAACAGTAAGCGGCCGGGAGCAGGAGGAGAGAGAGGATACGGACGTGACTGAAAGGTCACGTTCTACTGGAGAGAAAAACTTGTGTTGAAACAATATCATTAAAACCTGCACGCATGGCTCCTGCGCCGTGTCTGACAGTGGGACCGCTAGGAAGCGACTTCCACACCCTGATTTACAGCATCATAATATCAAAACAATACCAACTCCAGTATTTGTTTGTTTCCTATATAAAAAAAAAAGCTGAGGTAAATATGTAGCATATTATGACCGACTTTGCACTTAAACCCCTGACCAATCGCAGCAGAGTAGGCGTGGTCAGGGGAGGAGCCTAAGTTTCTGCCATCTTTGGACATACAGTAAATGCTTCAAACTGTAAACCATCGTCAAATGTGATGTTTGCAAAACTTTGGAATACTTCAACTCAGGACTAACATTTTTTTTAATGAGGAAGAGGAAAAATGTGATGATAACCATAGAACCACAAACAAATCGTGCACCTGCCTGCTCACTGCAATATGATGTATATTCATCTAATAATATAAATACACGTACAGTACGTACATACATTGAGTGGTTTTACTTTATTGTATTTGTATTACACGGTGCTTGACTTCTTTTTACACTTGTGCGACGGTTAAAAAGGTTAAAAGTAACACAAAATGCTGCCTCTATATACAAATGTTTCATGATGGCCATGGTTTGAAGTTGGAACAGACTGATTTACTTAACACGCTGTACATATATGTCACATATCTTAGAATATAGAGTGCAAGTAACGAAGTATTATATTAATAAAAATACAAAATATATAAATAGTAATGACAATAGTATTAATATAAAATAAAATACAATAAATAATAATACGGAGCCCCTAAAGGGACAAGGGGGACTTTTTGGGGGGGGGGGGGAAATTTTTTTTTTTTAGATGTGTATATTACGGAGCCCTTAAAGGGACATGGGGGAATTTTTTTTGGGTGGGGGGAATTTTTATTTTATTATTTTTGGGAAAAAAAGAAATTCCCCCCACCCCCCAAAAAATCTCCCCCATGTCCATTTAGGGGCTGCGTAGAATGATGAAAATTAAAATCAAATAATTAAAATATAGAATACAAGTAATTAAGTATTATATTGATAATAATAAAACAATATATATATATTGTAATGACAATAGTAATGATGTAAAACAAAATAAAATAAATAATGATAACGTGGGGGGTTACCCACATATGCGGTCCTCTCCAAGGTTTCTCATAGTCATTCACATCGACGTCCCACTGGGGTGAGTTTTTCCTTGCCCTTCTGTGGGCTTTGTACCGAGGATGTCGTTGTGGCTTGTGCAGCTCTTTGAGACACTTGTGATTTAGGGCTATATAAATAAACATTGATTGATGATTGATTGATTGAAAATACAATAAATAATAATGAGCATACAATAATATAAATAAAGACGGATAGGAATAATAATGACATAAAATAGTAATAAAAACTACAACATTTATTACTATAATAATAATAATGTAAATACAGATAAACTGCGATGAGGTGGCGACTTGTCCAGGGTGTACCCCGCCTTCCGCCCGATTGTAGCTGAGATAGGCTCCAGCTCCCCCCGCGAACCCGAAGGGAATAAGCGGTAGAAAATGGATGGATGGATGTAAATACAGATAAAATAAATAAATAGTAATATAATGTTATTATTAATAATGAACATTTAATAAAATGGAAAAAAAAGTAAAAAAAAATAATGATGCAAATTGAAATAAATATAAATAGTAATAACATTAAAAATAATCCTAAAGAAAATAAGATAAAATAAATAATAACATGAACATGAAAAAAAAAAACTAAAGACAGATAGGAATGATACGGAGCCCCTAAAGGGACAAGGGGGACTTTTTTTGGGGGGGGGGGGGGGGGGGGGGGGGGGGTATATATGTATATTACAGAGCCCTTAAAGGGACATGGGGGAATTTTTTTGGGTGGGGGGAATTTTTATTTTATTATTTTCGGGGAAAAAAGAAATTCCCCCATGTCCCTTTAAATTCCCCCCGCCCTTTGAGACACTTGTGATTTAGGGCTATATAAATAAACATTGATTGATTGATTGATTGAAAATACAATATTATAAATAAAGACAGATAGGAATACAAATAATGATGAAAATTGAAATAATATAGTAATAAACTCCAATATTTATTACAATAATAATAATAATGTAAATACAAATAACATAAATACATAAATAGTAATATGCTATTAGCAATAAAGAAAATGTAACACAATAAAAAAATACAAATAGTATCAACATTAAAAATAATCCTAAAGAAAATAAGATAAAATAAATAACATGAACATAAAAATAAAATAAATAAAGACAGATTGGAATGATAAAAATTAAAATCAAATAATAAATACATATTAATAATGTAAATAAAAATACAATAATACATAAATAGTAATAATACTATTAAAATTAATAATGAAAGTGATAATACATTTAGATTAAAAAATAGTAATAATAACAATGACGAAAATCGAAATAAAATAAACAGTAATATATTAATAATAATAAAAAAGAAAACACAAATAAATAGTTATAGTAATAATAACAACCATAACAATAATAATGCAACGATAAACAATAATAAATGATAATAATGGAAAATAATAATTATATCAACAATAATAATGATTATTATATAATAATCAATAAAAATGGATGGAAACCCTGAAAGTATTTATGCTCGGCGCCTGGTCTGTGTTTTATCGTGCAGCCAACCTCTCACATGTCAACAAACACTTTGATGGGACGCTGCTAAATGTCAGCGAAGGCCTCGTCTCACACATTTAACACGGACCTGCTGCGTACGTGAAAAAAAAGGCGTGCTATCGTGATCGTGAGAGAAGTGGTTACAAGTCAGGTTGTGATGGCGGACGTTTGTCCTATTTGTGTAGTTCTGCAGGGACACACCTTCCTGCAGCTATCAGCCGGCCAAAGTGTGCGTTGTCGTCGGAGCACTTGAGAAGAGCCGTGAACAAAGCCCGGTCCTTCACAGAGTGTGTGGACACTTCAGGCCTGCAGAGATGCAATCCAGCAACCTGGCAGAAAAGGAAAACAAATCCTCAAAAATAAACCAGCTTCCTTCCTCGCCTTAGTCCGATTATACTGCGCACTTTCTGCTTAGTCATGTTCGTGTCTGATGCATACAGGAAGCCGGGATGTTTCCGCAAGGATGACTAAATGGATTCACGGGCGTGGCACTTTCCTCTTTGGCTTGCTGCCACACCGGCCTCGTATTTCCACAGCAAGTGTATCATATCGAGCACGTACCTTAGAGTAGTCTGTGTGCATCTTGTGACGTACTTTATTGTGCAAAGAGCCGGCCGTTTAACCCTATAACGCCTAATGTATCATAAGTGATACATACGTTTTTAAGCCCTTTACATCATCAGTGTAATTCGTTTAATACTAAAAAGCCTGATGGATCAGATTAGATACATGCCATACATGTGTAGTCCACATGGGGGCAGTATTTGACTGATTAGAGGGCTGCCCAGTGATCTTGCAAGATTGCCACAAAGAAGAAATCAGACACACCTGATTTTTGTGGAAAAACTTTCCCAAATTTGAAGGAAAAAAAAGTGTTAAAAATGTTATTTTTTTACTGACACAACAGTATGAACAGTTAATCCGTGAAATTAATGAATATTTTATCATATATTTTATGTAAAACTGTGTTGAAAATGAGTGTATCAAATTTGAAACAGCAGGTATTTAAGGTAATGTAACTGTAAATTAGTCAATTGGTCTTTTACTGCATTTCACGCATTTAAAAAACCATGGAGCAACATACAGTCTTTAGATGTTTCAAATAAACAAGTATATTGTTTACATTACACAATATGGTATATTTAGAGGTAAAATATGGATATTTAACTATTATTTTGTGGTGATCGCTCGGTGTGTGTAGCCATAATAAATTAATTAATCTGAAAATCATATTAAAAAAATTACATAATGACGTTGACTTTATGTACGTTTTTTTTTTATAAATGACAATAACAACTTTGAAGATGCTTTGAAAATGATTTTAAAAACAGTGAATTCAACTGATCTGATTCAAATGTTCTTTTTATGTTTGGAAATAACATGATAGGTATGTCTGTGTATTACACTGTGTTTTGGTTTGTTAGAAAAATAACATTAAAATAATATTTTTGACCGGCAGTGTCAAATATGATACAAATTGAAAATCATTTATGGAAATCTTTTTTTTTTTTTTTTAACTAAAAAAAACCCTTCAGTTTTAAGTAAATGGAATTTTCTGACAAGCATTTAGTGGTTCTGGTAATGACCAAAATTCAATGATCAAATTAACGTCAGAATTTGACATTGATTGTTGTAAAATATTGGTTGGGAAATGACTCCAATTCAATTGTTAAATCGTCAGAACCCAACATTGAATTAACGTTATCAAAAAGTATGTTGTTTCAACATTGTATTTGTGTTGTAGAATATTGGTTGGGAAATGACCAAAATTCAATGGTCATATCAACGTCAGAACACAACATTGATTAAACTTTGTCAAAAAGTATGTTGCTTCAATGTTGTTTTTGTGTTGTAAAATATTGGTTGGGAAATTACTAAAATTTAATGGTTAAATCAACGTCAGAACCCGACATTTATTAAACGTTGTCAAAAAGCATGTTGTTTCAACGTTGTATTTGTGTTGTAGAATATTGGTTGGGAAATGACCAAAATTCAATGGTCATATCAACGTCAGAACACAACATTGATTAAACGTCGTCAAAAGCATATTGTTTCAACGTTGTATTTGTGTTGTAGCCAAATTCAACGGTCAAATCAACGTCAGAATCCAACATTGATTAAACGTCGTCAAAAAGCATGTTGTTTCAACGTTGTGTTTGTGTTGTAGAATATTGGTTGGGAAATGACCAAAATTCAACGGTCAAATCAACTTCAGAACCCGACATTGATTAAACGTCGTCAAAAAGCATGTTGTTTCAACGTTGTGTTTGTGTTGTAGAATATTGGTTGGGAAATGACCAAAATTCAATGGTCAAATCAATGTCAGAACACAACATTGATTAAACTTTGTCAAAAAGTATGTTGCTTCAACGTTGTTTTTGTGTTGTAAAATATTGGTTGGGAAATTACTAAAATTTTATGGTTAAATCAACGTCAGAACCCGACATTGATTAAACGTTGTCAAAAAGCATTTTGTTTCAACGTTGTATTTGTGTTGTAGAATATTGGTTGGGAAATGACCAAAATTCAATGGTCAAATCAATGTCAGAACACAACATTGATTAAACTTTGTCAAAAAGTATGTTGCTTCAACGTTGTTTTTGTGTTGTAAAATATTGGTTGGGAAATTACTAAAATTTAATGGTTAAATCAACGTCAGAACCCGACATTGATTAAACGTTGTCAAAAAGCATTTTGTTTCAACGTTGTATTTGTGTTGTAGCCAAATTCAACGGTCAAATCAACGTCAGAACCCAACATTGACTAAACGTTGTCAAAAAGCATTTTGTTTCAACGTTGTATTTGTGTTGTAGAATATTGGTTGGGAAATTACCAAAATTCCATGGTCAAAACAACGTGTCAGAACCTGACATTGAATATACGTTGTCAAAAAGCATGTTGTTTCAACATTGTATTTGTGTTGTAGAATATTGGTTGGGAAATACCAAAATTCAATGGTCAAATCATCGCTAGAACTCAACATTGATTAAACGTTGTCAAAAAGCATGTTGTTTCAACGTTGTATTTGTGTTGTAGAATATTGGTTGGGAAATGACCAAAATTCAATGGTCATATCAACGTCAGAACACAACATTGATTAAACGTCGTCAAAAAGCATATTGTTTCAACGTTGTATTTGTGTTGTAGAATATTGTTTGGGAAATGACCAAAATTCAACGGTCAAATCAACGTCAGAACCCGATATTGATTAAACGTCGTCAAAAAGCATGTTGTTTCAACGTTGTATTTGTGTTGTAGCCAAATTCAACGGTCAAATCAACGTCAGAATCCAACATTGATTAAACGTCGTCAAAAAGCATGTTGTTTCAACGTTGTGTTTGTGTTGTAGAATATTGGTTAGGAAATGACCAAAATTCAATGGTCAAATCAACGTCAGAACACAACATGGATTAAACTTTGTCAAAAAGCATGTTGTTTCAACGTTGTATTTGTGTTGTAGAATATTGGTTGGGAAATGACCAAAATTCAATGGTCATATCAACGTCAGAACACAACATTGATTAAACGTCGTCAAAAAGCATATTGTTTCAACGTTGTATTTGTGTTGTAGAATATTGTTTGGGAAATGACCAAAACTCAACGGTCAAATCAACGTCAGAACTCGACATTGATTAAACGTCGTCAAAAAGCATGTTGTTTCAACATTGTATTTGTGTTGTGGAATTATTGGTTGGGAAATGACCAAAATTCAACGGTCAAATCAACGTCAGAACCCGATATTGATTAAACGTCGTCAAAAAGCATGTTGTTTCAACGTTGTATTTGTGTTGTAGCCAAATTCAACGGTCAAATCAACGTCAGAATCCAACATTGATTAAACGTCGTCAAAAAGCATGTTGTTTCAACGTTGTGTTTGTGTTGTAGAATATTGGTTGGGAAATGACCAAAATTCAACGGTCAAATCAACGTCAGAATCCAACATTGATTAAACGTTGTCAAAAAGCATGTTGTTTCAATGTTGTATTTGTGTTGTAGAATATTGGTTGGGAAATGACCAAAATTCAACGGTCAAATCAACGTCAGAACCCGATATTGATTAAACGTCGTCAAAAAGCATGTTGTTTCAACGTTGTATTTGTGTTGTAGCCAAATTCAACGGTCAAATCAACGTCAGAATCCAACATTGATTAAACGTCGTCAAAAAGCATGTTGTTTCAACGTTGTGTTTGTGTTGTAGAATATTGGTTAGGAAATGACCAAAATTCAATGGTCAAATCAACGTCAGAACACAACATGGATTAAACTTTGTCAAAAAGTATGTTGTTTCAATGTTGTTTTTGTGTTGTAAAATATTGGTTGGGAAATGACCAAAATTCAATGGTCAACTGAACGTCAGAACCCAACATTGATTATGTTGTTTTAACGTTATGTTTGTGTTGCTCAACGTCAGGACCTAATTGAAGAAGTTGCCAACGTTGTTTCAATGTCTTGTGCCAGCTGGCTTGGTCTCCAACATGCTTTGACTGACGGCGGCTGGGCGAGCTCGCACACGTCGGAGGCCGACACGCACGCCAAGTATGCGTGGAGCCGTTACGCAACGTCCAAGATGAAAGGTCACGTGACAGATGTGCTCCCACAGACACGGCATTGAGTGAAGGCTGCAGAGGCATCACTCTCGCGGCTTGTCACGTGTACGTGGAAAGCGTCCCACTCTCGTTTGATAACCAACACAAATCACTCACAAGATTATTCACAATATTTGCGTCGCAAAATCTTGTGTAGTTTTAGTTTACGGTTTGTCAACACCAATAATGTTCTTTCCCTTTTCTCACATTTTAAAAGGAACGCGAAGCCACAAAAAGCCATTGCTGACTTTGTTTGCTGCTGCCCTCTGCTGGTAAAAAGCCGTCACTGCACCAAACATAATAAACGTTTAGTTTTTTATGTGGAAATATTAAAAATAGGTTTTAGTTGAACAAAAAAATGTAATCAAAGATCCTTTATATACAATAATCTGTTTTTGTGAAAACATACCGCAAAAATAAGTACATAAATAATAAACACTTGTCAAAGTTTTTCTTCAAGAGTGCTCTACGGTTTTTTAATGACCTACTGCAAATGTGAAAATTATATATATATATATATATATATATATATATATATATATATATATATATATATATATATATATATATATATATATATATTTTATTTTTATTTTTTATTTTATTTTATCTAACATCTTCTTTAAAATTAGTGTTTTGCTGTTTTTAAAGACACATTGCAAAAGAACCCTCGTCAAAGATCCTCTAAATCAGTGTTTTTCAACCACTGTGCCGCGGCACACTTGTGAGATATTGTCTGGTGTACCGTGGGAAATGATGCAACTTCACCTAATTGGTCCAAAAAATCCTTCCATTTTCTACCGCTTGTCCCTTTTTGGGGTAGCGGGGGGAGTGCTGGAGCCTGCATTCGGGCGGAAGGCGGGGTACGCCCTGGACAAGTCGCCACCTCATCGCAGGGCCAAATATTTTTTGCAAATCAGTAATTATAATAATGTGCCGTTGTCTAGTGCAGTGTTTTTCAACCTTTTTTGGCATGTAAAAGGCATCCATCCATCCATTTTCTACCGCTTGTCCCTTTTGGGGTATGTAATGCTTAAACCAAAAATGAACAAAAGGCAAGTCCCGCTAGGAAAAGGCACTGAAGCATTAGGATGGCTACGCAAAACAAAAGTAAAACTGAACTGGCTACAAAGTAAACAAAAACAGAATGCTGGACGACAGCAAAAACTTACAGCGTGTGGAGCAGGGAGACGGCGTCCACAAAGTACATCCGTACATGACACGACAATCAACAATGTCCCCACAAAGAAGGATAGCGTACGCACAACTGAAATAGTCTTGATTGCGAAAACAAAGCAGGTGCGGGCAATAGAACTCAAAGGAAGGCAAACAGGAAGAGTCACCAAATTAACAGCGCAAGACAGGAACTGAAGCACTACACACAGGAAACAACAACACACTCAAAATAAGGCACCACAACCTGGTGGAGTTTCATTTTCGAACCTTTTCTGCTGGTGGTGTGCCTCCCGTATTTTTTTTTTATGAAAAAAAATGTGCCTTGGCTCAAAAAAGGTTGAAAAACACCTAAACTAAACTGCAAATTTAAAAAAAATAAAAAATAAAAACACTTGTCATAGATCGTCTATATAATGAATGCTGTTGTTTTTTAAATATGTACGGCAAAAAAAACACAAAATGCGACCCACAGCAAATTTGAGGAAAGCAAAAAACATCACTAGTCAAAGATCGTCTATTTAACAGGAGCTCTGTTGTTTTTAAGGGCTTACTGGAAAGATCCTCTATACCAGACAGTGGTGTGGTGAAACCTCTTCAAAGATCCTCTATGCCAGACAGTAGTGTGGTGAAACCTCTTCAAAGATCCTGTATACCAGACAGTGGTGTGGTGAAACCTCTTCAAAGATCCTCTATAACAGACAGTGGTGTGGTGAAACCTCTTCAAAGATCCTCTATACCAGACAGTGGTGTGGTGAAACCTCTTCAAAGATCCTGTATAACAGACAGCGGTGTGGTGAAACCTCTTCAAAGATCCTCTATAACAGTGGTGTGGTGAAACCTCTTCAAAGATCCTGTATACCAGACAGTGGTGTGGTGAAACCTCTTCAAAGATCCTCTATACCAGACGGTGGTGTGATGAAACCTCTTCAAAGATCCTCTATACCAGACAGTGGTGTGGTGAAACCTCTTCAAAGATCCTGTATAACAGACAGCGGTGTGGTGAAACCTCTTCAAAGATCCTCTATAACAGTGGTGTGGTGAAACCTCTTCAAAGATCCTGTATACCAGACAGTGGTGTGGTGAAACCTCTTCAAAGATCCTCTATACCAGACGGTGGTGTGATGAAACCTCTTCAAAGATCTTCTATACCAGACAGTGGTGTGGTGAAACCTCTTCAAAAATCCTGTATAACAGACAGTGGTGTGGTGAAACCTCTTCAAAGATCCTCTATAACAGTGGTGTGGTGAAACCTCTTCAAAGATCCTGTATACCAGACAGTGGTGTGGTGAAACCTCTTCAAAGATCCTCTATACCAGACGGTGGTGTGATGAAACCTCTTCAAAGATCCTCTATACCAGACAGTGGTGTGGTGAAACCTCTTCAAAGATCCTCTATACCAGACAGTGGTGTGGTGAAACCTCTTCAAAGATCCTCTATACCAGACAGTGGTGTGGTGAAACCTCTTCAAAGATCCTGTATAACAGACAGTGGTGTGGTGAAACCTCTTCAAAGATCCTCTATACCAGACGGTGGTGTGATGAAACCTCTTCATAGATCCTCTATACCAGACAGTGGTGTGGTGAAACCTCTTCAAAGATCCTCTATACCAGACAGTGGTGTGGTGAAACCTCTTCAAAGATCCTCTATACCAGACAGTGGTGTGGTGAAACCTCTTCAAAGATCCTGTATAACAGACAGTGCTGTGGTGAAACCTCTTCAAAGATCCTGTATAACAGACAGTGCTGTGGTGAAACCTCTTCAAAGATCCTCTATACCAGACAGTGGTGTGATGAAACCTCTTCAAAGATCCTCTATACCAGACAGTGGTGTGGTGAAACCTCTTCAAAGATCCTGTATACCAGACAGTGGTGTGGTGAAACCTCTTCAAAGATCCTCCAACGTGTCGCCTGGCAGCTGTGAAGTGATTCCTGGCTCAGATGTGCAGATGTTTGTGGAGAGCAAAGACGGCGGAAGCTTCCATGTGTCTTACTTTGTTTATTCATGTTGCAAAACAGACGAGTACATTCGACAACAACAACAACACATTTCATGACATCATCAACGTGTTTGTGAAATCATGAACAATCAGGCGCACATTTGGTCTGCCACTAGTCAGTCACGTCTTACCTGAGTTTCTCCAACAACAAGTTGTCAATACCTTTAGCAGTACAACAAGTTGTTTATACCTTTACCAGTACAACAAAAAGTTGTCTATACCTTTACCAGTAAAACAACTAGTTGTATATACCTTTACCAGTACAGTAAACTAGTTGTATATACTTTTACCAGTACATTGAGTTGTATGCACCTTTACCAGTACAACAACTAGTTCCCAATACCTTTACCAATACAACAACTAGTTGTCTATACCTTTACCAGTAAAACAACTAGTTGTATATACCTTTACCAGTACAGTAAACTAGTTGTATATACTTTTACCAGTACATTGAGTTGTATGTACCTTTACCAGTACAACAACTAGTTCCCAATACCTTTACCAATACAACTAGTTGTATATACATTTACCAGTACAGCAACTAGTTGTCAATACTTTTACCAGTACAACATCAGGTTGTATGTACCTTTACCAGTACAACAACTAGTTGTCAATACTTTTACCAGTACAACATCAAGTTGTCTGTACCTTTAGCAGTACAACTAGTTGTCAATACTTTTACCAGTACAACATCAAGTTGTATGTACCTTTACCAGTACAACAACTAGTTGTCAATACTTTTACCAGTACAACATCAAGTTGCATGTACCTTTACCAGTACAACAACTAGTTGTCAATACTTTTACCAGTACAACATCAAGTTGTATGTATCTTTACCAGTACAACAACTAGTTGTCAATACTTTTACCAGTACAACATCAAGTTGTCTGTACCTTTAGCAGTACAACAACTAGTTGTCTGTACCTTTACCAGTACAACAACTAGTAGTCAATACCTTTACAAGTTTTCTATACCCTTAGCAGTATAACAACTAGTTGTTAACACATTTACCAGTACAACACTTTGTATATACCTTTACCAGTACAACAACACGTTGTATATACCTTTACCAGTACAACATGTTAATATCTTTACCAGTACTACTACATGTTGTTAATACCTTTACCAGTACAACAACATGTAGTAAATACCTTTACCAGTACAACAACACGTTGTTAATACTTTTACCAGTACAACATGTTGATACTTTTACCATCCATCCATCCATTTTCTACCGCTTATTCCCTTCGGGGTCGCAGGGGGTGCTGGAGCCTATCTCAGCTACAATTGGGCGGAAGGCGGGGTACACCCTGGACAAGTCGCCACCTCATCGCAGGGCCAACACAGATAGACAGACAACATTCACACACTAGGGCCAATTTAGTGTTGCCAATCAACCTATCCCCAGGAGTTGGTAATACCAGTAAAACACCACATTGTTGATACCTTTAACAGTACAACAACACATATTGGTAAATGTATTACAATTTGTTGATGTACTAGTAAAGGTATTTACAACAAGTTGTAATACCTTTACCAGTATAACAAGTTGTAATACAACTTGTTGTTATACTGGTAAAGGTATTAAAACTTGTTATACTGGTAGAGGTATTACAACTTGTTGTTTTACTGATAAAGGTCTTAACAATTTGTTGTTGGACGGCAAAATGTTCTAACAACTTCTACTTGTAAAGATATTACAGCTAGTTGTACTGGTAAAGGTATTACAACTTGTTGTTATACTGGTAAAGGTAATACCTTTACGAGTATAACAAGTTGTAATACATTTACCAGTACAACAAGCTGTAATACCTTTACCGGTATAACAAGTTGTAATACCTTTACCAGTATAACAAGTTGTAATACATTTACCAGTATAACACATTGTAATACCTTTACCAGTATAACAAGTTGTAATAAATGTACCAGTATAACAAGTTGTAATACCTTTACCAGTACAACAAGTTGTAATATCTTTACAAGTAGAAGTTGTTAGAACATTTTGCCGTCCAACAACAAATTGTTAAAACCTTTATCAGTAAAACAACAAGTTGTAATACCTCTACCAGTATAACAAGTTGTAATACCTTTACGAGTACAACAACACGTTGTAATGCCTTTACCAGTACAACAACAAGTTGTAATACCTTTACCAGTACAACAACAAGTTGTAATACCTTTACCAGTACAACAAGTTGTAATACCTTTACCAGTACAACAACAAGTTGTAATACCTTTACCAGTACAACAAGTTGTAATATCTTTACAAGTAGAAGTTGTTAGAACATTTTGCAAAAACCTTTATCAGTAAAACAACAAGTTGTAATACCTTTACCAGTACAACAAGTTGTAATATCTTTACAAGTAGAAGTTGTTAGAACATTTTGCAAAAACCTTTATCAGTAAAACAACAAGTTGTAATACCTTTACCAGTACAGCAACAAGTTGGAATACCTTTACCAGTACAACAACAAGTTGTAATACCTTTACCAGTACAACAACAAGTTGTAACACCTTTACCAGTACAACAACAAGTTGTAATACCATTACCAGTACAAGTTGTAATACCTTTACCAGTACAAGTTGTAATACCTTTACGAGTACAAGTTGTAATATCTTTACCAGTATAACAAGTTGTAATACCTTTACCAGTACAACAAGTTGTAATACCTTTACCAGTATAACAAATTATAATACCTTTACCAGTACAAGTTGTAATACCTTTACCAGTACAAGTTGTAATACCTTTACCAGTATAACAAGTTGTAATACCTTTACCAGTACAACAAGTTGTAATATCTTTGCCAGTACAACAAGTTGTAATACCTTTAAAAGTACAACAAGTTGTAATACCTTTAAAAGTACAACAAGTTGTAATACCTTTACCAGTATAACAAGTTGTAATACCTTTACCAGTACAACAAGTTGTAATACCTTTACCAGTACAACAAGTTGTAATATCTTTACCAGTATAACAAGTTGTAATACCTTTACCAGTATAACAACAAGTTGTAATAGCTTTACTAGTATAACAAGTTGTAATACCTTTACCAGTATAACAAGTTGTAATATCTTTACCAGTACAACAAGTTGTAATATCTTTACCAGTACAACAAGTTGTAATACCTTTACCAGTATAACAACAAGTTGTATTATCGTTACCAGTAGAAGTTGTTCAAACATTTTGCCATCCAACAACAAATTGTTAAAACCTTTATCAGTAAAACAACAAGTTGTAATACCTCTACCAGTAAAACAAGTTGCAATAGCTTTCCCAGTACAACACCTTTACCAGTACAACAAGTTAATAACATTACCAGTGTTTGCATCAGCAGAAAACAAGCCAGCGTTTAAAGAAAAAAAAAAGAGTTGAAGTCCAAGTCAGTCAATCATGGACGACCTTTGAAGTCTTCAAGTATCTGATCACGTGATACCGAGGGAGCCGATTGTCCACCAGGGAGTCGACCGGACTAGTCCGACGGGGTCAAAGGTCGCATCACGTGATCGTCGAGACTGGCGAACGCAAACGGAACAAACTCAAGAAGATCAAGAAAGTCTGGAGAACATCTCTCCATAAACAACATAGTACTGTTGCATGTAGGTGAGCACCCTGGCCAGCAGGGGGAGTCCTAACATTCATTGTCACACAAAGCTGAAGCCTAACTACTAATAGAACTAATAGTACTAACAGTACTAATAGTACTAACAGTACTAATAGTACTAATAGTACTAACAGTACTAATAGTAGTACTGCAGTGGGGGGATTGAAAAAGGAAATATCATTTTCTAGTTTTATGGGACTAAATTAAATTGTGGATATTAAATGTGAGGCCAAAATGATTCCATAGCTGCAAACATTCGCATGAAAGTGAACGTTCTGGAAATAAAGCACAAACGGGCGAGTGAAGAAAAATAGAATATTAGAGACATATGAAATTATTGTAGCAATAGAACATCATGGCTGAATGAAATGAAACGCTAAGGCACTAATAAGTAGGAAAATACTTCTGGAAAGTTCCAATCAAAACACAACATTTATACTTTTTCTTCTTTTGACAAAAAACAATGAAAATATTTGATTTTGTTTGTAAAATAATATTTATGTCTCGGCTCTGGTGATCTTCAATACAAAAAATATATATAGATTATATATCAGCAATTTTTGAGCATCATTTTGAGCTTGTAGAGTTTTAGCTTTCATGTTTCTTTCCTAACGTGCCCTTTCGGAATAAAAATATTTCCTGTGCAGCAACATGGATCCATCATGGACACACTTGCAGCGGCCTCCTGCCATTAACGGTGTATTATTTGGATTTAAAATGTTTTCCTGTCATCATGGACGCACTTGAAGCGGCCTCCTGCCATTAACGGTGTATTATTTGGATTTAAAATGTTTTCCTGTCATCATGGACGCACTTGAAGCAGGGGATGGGCGATACGGCCTTACATCGATATCGCTGTACAAATTCCAGCCTCCTGCCATTAACGGTATATTATTTGGAATTAAAAATCTTCCCTGTCATCATGGACGCACTTGAAGCAGGGGATGGGCGATACGGCCTTACATCGATATCGCCATACAAATTCCAGCCTTCTGCCATTAACGGTATATTATTTGGAATTAAAAATCTTCCCTGTCATCATGGACGCACTTGAAGCAGGGGATGGGCGATACGGCCTTACATCGATATCGCCATACATATTCCAGCCTCCTGCCAATAACGGTATATTATTTGGAATAACAATCTTTGCTGTCATCATGGATGCACTTGAAGCAGGGGATGGGCGATACGGCCTTACATCGATATCGCCATACATATTCCAGCCTCCTGCCAATAACGGTATATTATTTGGAATAACAATCTTTGCTGTCATCATGGATGCACTTGAAGCAGGGGATGGGCGATACGGCCTTACATCGATATCGCCATACAAATTCCAGCCTCCTGCCATTAACGGTGTATTATTTGGATTAAAAATGTTTTCCTGTCATCATGGACGCACTTGCAGCGGGGAATGGTAGATACGGCTTTACATCGATATCGCCATACATATTCCAGCCTCCTGCCATTAACGGTGTATTATTTGGATTTAAAATGTTTTCCTGTCATCATGGACGCACTTGAAGCAGGGGATGGGCGATACGGCCTTACATCGATATCGCTGTACAAATTCCAGCCTCCTGCCATTAACGGTATATTATTTGGAATTAAAAATCTTCCCTGTCATCATGGACGCACTTGAAGCAGGGGATGGGCGATACGGCCTTACATCGATATCGCCATACAAATTCCAGCCTTCTGCCATTAACGGTATATTATTTGGAATTAAAAATCTTCCCTGTCATCATGGACGCACTTGAAGCAGGGGATGGGCGATACGGCCTTACATCGATATCGCCATACATATTCCAGCCTCCTGCCAATAACGGTATATTATTTGGAATAACAATCTTTGCTGTCATCATGGATGCACTTGAAGCAGGGGATGGGCGATACGGCCTTACATCGATATCGCCATACATATTCCAGCCTCCTGCCAATAACGGTATATTATTTGGAATAACAATCTTTGCTGTCATCATGGATGCACTTGAAGCAGGGGATGGGCGATACGGCCTTACATCGATATCGCCATACAAATTCCAGCCTCCTGCCATTAACGGTGTATTATTTGGATTAAAAATGTTTTCCTGTCATCATGGACGCACTTGCAGCGGGGAATGGTAGATACGGCTTTACATCGATATCGCCATACATATTCCAGCCTC
This sequence comes from Nerophis lumbriciformis, assembly GCF_033978685.3. Lineage (NCBI taxonomy): Eukaryota > Metazoa > Chordata > Actinopteri > Syngnathiformes > Syngnathidae > Nerophis > Nerophis lumbriciformis. The sequence goes on along the minus strand of NC_084549.2, from coordinate 62,966,749 downwards.
CTGCCATTAACGGTGTATTATTTGGATTTAAAATGTTTTCCTGTCATCATGGACGCACTTGAAGCAGGGGATGGGCGATACGTCCTTACATCGATATCGCCATACATATTCCAGCCTCCTGCCATTAACGGTGTTTTATTTGGAATTAAAAATCTTTCCTGTCATCATGGACGCACTTGAAGCGGGGGATGGGTGATACGGCCTTACATCGATATCGCCATACAAATTCCAGGCTCCTGCCATTAACGGTATATTATTTGGATTTAAAATGTTTTCCTGTCATCATGGACGCACTTGAAGCAGGGCATGGGTGATACGGCCTTACATCGATATCGCCATACATATTCCAGCCTCCTGCAATTAACGGTGTATTATTTGGAATAAGAATCTTTGCTGTCATCATGGACGCACTTGCAACGGGGGATGGGCGATACGGCCTTACATCGATATCGCCATACATATTCCAGGCTCCTGCCAATAACGGTGTATTATTTGGATTTAAAATGTTTTCCTGTCATCATGGACGCACTTGAAGCAGGGGATGGGCGATACGGCCTTACATCGATATCGCCATATATATTCCAGCCTCCTGCCATTAACAGTGTATTATTTGGAATAAGAATCTTTGCTGTCATCATGGATGCACTTGAAGCAGGGGATGGGCGATACGTCCTTATATCGATATCGCCATACATATTCCAGGCTCCTGCCATTAAGGGTGTATTATTTGGAATTAAAAATCTTTGCTGTCATCATGGACGCACTTGAAGCAGGAGATGGGTGATACGGCCTTACATCGATATCGCCATACATATTCCAGCCTCCTGCCATTAACGGTGTATTATTTGGAATTAAAAATCTTGCCTGTCATCATGGACGCACTTGAAGCAGGGGACGGCCGATACGGCCTTACATCGATATCGCCATACAAATCCCAGCCTTCTGCCATTAACGGTATATTATTTGGATTTAAAAATCTTTCCTGTCATCATGGACGCACTTGAAGCAGGGGATGGGCGATACGTCCTTACATCGATATCGCCATACATATTCCAGCCTCCTGCCATTAAGGGTGTATTATTTGGAATTAAAAATCTTTGCTGTCATCATGGACGCACTTGAAGCAGGGGATGGGCGATACGTCCTTACATCGATATCGCCATACATATTCCAGCCTCCTGCCATTGACGGTATATTATTTGGAATAAGAATCTTTGCTGTCATCACGGCCTTACATCTATATCACCATATATATTCCAGCCTCCTGCCATAGACGGTATATTATTTGGAATAAGGGATCTTTCCTGTGCAGCGACATGGATCCATCATGGACGCACTCCCAAAACACACTTGAAACGGGGGATGGGCAATTCGCCCTGTATCGCCACACATATTCCAGCCTCCTGCCATAACAATATATTATTTGGAATAAAAATGATTATAGCCGCATTTCAAAAACGGGTCACAAAGGCTCCTAATGTGGCTGCTGATGTGTGCAGTAAAATATTACATCATTTTTGCTGGTATTGTCTGAAAACCTAATATTAATCTACTTGATAATTCTCTGGTCATATCTGGTTACTTTCTGTTCTATCAACACTTTTGTTAAAATAACAAACACTAATTCTTCCGTTGTTTGGACACTTTACATCCGTTTTTTGGGTGATAGTACAAATATGGTATCGATTCAATACTTAAAGGCAGTGTCGGTCATATTAATGCTGATACTTAAAATGTTCACGATGATTGAATGATTACATTTTTGATCACAATTCTAATCAGTAAAACACAGGACGGCGGTGTAAAAACATCAATTAAACATGTTAATTATTTCCTTAAATTATATACAATATTTGGAGCAAAATAAATTCAAAAGTGCACAAAAATTAAACCACTATTGGCTGATTTAAATAATTTGGTCTTTGCACTTATACTAATCATTTCCTGAGTTTGTAAACAATAAAAAAAACTATTTTGTAGTATTGACCATTCACTGATACTAAACTTGGTATCGTTACTGTAGATATTTGTATCGACCCGCCCACCCCCGTTTACATTCAAAAGCTCTATCACAGCGTCCTGTATCCTCCTATGGTGTGTAGTGTAGCATGTTTAGACGATGAGGACCAGCGAAGTCCAATGTAAATACTGGGGGGAGTCCTGAGAGACCAGCAGCAGACTGTTAGCCTGCAGCCACAAGGAAGTACCGTAAACTTCGGACTATTTTTTCAACACTTTGAACCCTGCGGCTTATAAAACGGTGCGGCTAATTTGTGGATTTACTTTTGCTAATGGCCAAAAGGTTTTGTGTTTTAGTTTTAATTAAACCAAAGCACCAAAACGGTGTGCCCACTGCAAGTGTTGCGGTTTGAAAACTCTATGTCCTGTTTTAATGCCTTAAATCGGAAGTATAACCACCCATAGCGTTTCGACTTGTATGGATTCTTCATTCATCACGCCAAGCGATTGTAAGTTTTACAATATAACTAAAAAGATTCATACTCACTAGACTGTCCCATGTGTGATGTCTGCAGGAGTGTTTTCATGCATTTTTGTACGTGCTATGATAATGTAATGAATGAATATGCTAACACGTTTACGAGCGTCTGTGTTAATATTCTTTTTGTATTGTTTCAGTTTCGTAAATTTACCAACACGTCACCGTGGAGTTATAGAGTCTGTTTAACTGATTGAAGAGCTACCTTCCGCAGCTAGTGGGTCCATGAAGATGACTTCTGTTTTGTTTGATCAGCCGTTTAACTGCCGGGTTACAGACACCATTTGGAAAAATAAAAATAAAAAAATAACTAATTTCACAATGTATATATCTGCGGCTAATATATGGAAGAATATTTTTTCTTCCAAAATTTTGTGGAGGCGGCTTATATAGCGGTGCACTCTATAGTCTGGAAAATACCGTATTACCTTTGTAGCGTGTTAACTTTAAAAAAAAGACAGGCCTCTTAACATTTGACATCCGGGAGTAGAACTCAGGACTACTTCCAACATTACAGACCTTTCCGTTTTAAAATAACTTTATTCATGCAATGTTCCTGGGTAAGCTAGCGCCCCGGCAGCAATAACCCCATGAACACAACCTGCACTTGTTTCCTCACAGAGTATACAATACAGCGTTTGTGCGCCCCCTTGCGGAACGGCCAGTGTTAAAGCGTGACATTTAAATATTTCAGAAATAAATATGTGCGCGCACGCGGATGAAGACGCCGACGCTTTGGTGGCAGCTCTCTGTACAGCAAAGCAGACATTTTTAATACTAACACTTTCGTTCCGGGCATCAAGCTGCCATCTTGAAAAGTCGAGTGAGTCGTTTGACCTTTTGGAAAGCGCTCAGCCCGCCGATGCTCACTGGCAGCTGAGGTCCGGCCGGCTGAGCCAGGACCAGATCCGGATCATCTCCTGCGGCGTCCTCGGATGGACGAGCATGAGGCTCTTGTAGGCGCAGGGGTTGTTCCTGTACTTCTCCTCGATGTTGAATGTCCGGAAGCCTTTGTGCTTCTCGGGGGCCAGCGCCACCTTCAGCAGGCACATGCCCGTGTACACGTCGTCTATCGGGTAGAGCGCCACGCGGGTCGACGCCTCGTGCAGACGAGCGGCCACGCTCCTGGAGTAGAGGTACCCGCCTCCCCCGGCGTACGGAGGGTAGGACCCCACGAACATGCTGTCTGGGATGAAGTACTTGCCCTTCTTGTCGCGGTGCGGCCCCGCGTTGGTGATGACGTCGCCCACGAAAAGGTCGGCCGCTTTGGGCTCCGAGAGGCCGTCCAGGAAGCTCAAGATGCCGTACGTGTTGACGAAGACGTCGTCGTCCCCTTTGAAGACGAAGCTGGCGTTGGGACAGCGCGCCTGAACCCAGTCCAGGAACAGGACCTCCTTGAGGGTCAGGTTGAAGAAGGAGTCCCGGTAGTCCCACTGGAGCATGTCTTGGTAGAGGGTGCTCTCGTAGGCCAGCATGTCAGACACGTCCGGGTGGTCGTCTCCCGCCAAGGCTTGGCCCAGGAGGAAGACGGTGACCACGGTCCGATTGGCCATCACGCCTGACCGCCCCCACGACTGGCGGATGGCCTGGCGGCGGGCGAAATTCAGCGCCAGTGATTTGACGGCCAGGAGCAGGAAGGGGGGCTTGTTGCAGATGTCGGGCTGGTCCACCAGCATGGGGTACGAGCGGCAGTGCATGTGAAGCAGGAAGTCCTTGAAGCGCTCGGGCAGGGTGTTGTAGTCCTTCACCTGAGTGCTGACTCCGACGTCTGGCCGGCAGGCGTCGAGGTGCACCTGGGTGCCGTTCAGCCAGTCGGGCAGATCCCCCTGGCTGTGGTTGGACAGGATCGGGTTGTTCCAAAAGTCCAAGATCTGCTGCTGACGGTTCCAGTAAGCCGGGCTGGGCGCCATTCTTTTCCAGAAGGGCTTCAAGGCGAATATGATTTTGAAGAGGCTGCTCTTGTCCCGGCTGCCGTGACAGAACACCAGGATGAAGATGAAGAGGTTCACCATCATCACCATCACCACAACCTTCAGCCTCACCCGCAGCACCGCCATGACCTGACACACACACACACACACACACACACACACACACACACACACACACACACACACACACACACACACACACACACACACACACACAATTATTAGTTTTCCAGGGTCAACTTTAGTTTGTGGATACATCTCTTTCACGGCTACTTCCCTCTAACAACCGATTGTTTGGCTGTTTGCACAGAGTTTAAAGCACGCCGTGGTTCGGATCAATCAATAACCAGAGGGTGTCATTCAGGTCCAAATCAAACACAATACAACCCTTGAAGGGCACTAAAGATTGGCTGGATGTGCCACTTTAAAGGGGAACATTATCACCAGACCTATGTAAGCGTCAATATATACCTTGATGTTGCAGAAAAAAGACCATATATTTTTTTAACCGATTTCCGAACTCTAAATGGGTGAATTTTGGCGAATTAAACGCTTTTCTAATATTCGCTCTCGGAGCGATGACGTCACAACGTGGCGTCACATCGGGAAGCAATCCGCCATTTTCTCAAACACCGAGTCAAATCAGCTCTGTTATTTTCCGTTTTTTCGACTGTTTTCCGTACCTTGGAGACATCATGCCTCGTCGGTGTGTTGTCGGAGGGTGTAACAACACGAACAGGGACGGATTCAAGTTGCACCAGTGGCCCAAAGATGCGAAAGTGGCAAGAAATTGGACGTTTGTTCCGCACACTTTACCGACGAAAGCTATGCTACGACAGAGATGGCAATAATGTGTGGATATCCTGCGACACTCAAAGCAGATGCATTTCCAACGATAAAGTCAAAGAAATCTGCCGCCAGACCCCCATTGAATCTGCCGGAGTGTGTGAGCAATTCAGGGACAAAGGACCTCAGTAGCACGGCAAGCAATGGCGGCAGTTTGTTCCCGCAGACGAGCGAGCTAAACCCCCTATCGACCCTAGCTTCCCTGGCCTGCTGACATCAACTCCAAAACTGGACAGATCAGCTTTCAGGAAAAGAGCGCGGATGAGGGTATGTCTACAGAATATATTAATTGATGAAAATTGGTCTGTCTGCACTCTCAAAGTGCATGTTGTTGCCAAATGTATTTCATATGCTGTAAACCTAGTTCATAGTTGTTAGTTTCCTTTAATGCCAAACAAACACATACCAATCGTTGGTTAGAAGGCGATCGCCGAATTCATCCTCGCTTTCTCCCGTGTCGCTGGCCGTCGTGTCGTTTTCGCTTGCATACGGTTCAAACCGATATGGCTCAATAGCTTCAGTTTCTTCTTCAATTTCGTTTTCGCTACATGCCTCCACACTACAACCATTCGTTTCAATACATGCGTAATCTGTTGAATCGCTTAAGCCGCTGAAATCCGAGTCTGAATCCGAGCTAATGTCGCTATAGCTTGCTGTTCTTTCCGCCATGTTTGTTTGTGTTGGCTTCACTATGTGACGTCACAGGAAAATGGACGGGTGTATATAACGATGGTTAAAATCAGGCACTTTGAAGCTTTTTATAGGGATATTGTGTGATGGGTAAAATTTGGAAAAAAACTTCGAAAAATATAATAAGCCACTGGGAACTGATTTTTAATGGTTTTAACCATTCTGAAATTGTGATAATGTTCCCCTTTAAGTTTATTGCGCAACGTGGGAGAAAACACAATCCCCCTCGTCTCAAATAATGAAGTTCTCCGATCTGGGAACATTTTCAAAGTGATACAGTCGCGCACAAACATTTAATACGTGTGTATTGACACCAGGGCTGGGAATCTTTGGGATTCGGTTAGATTCTTGGGGGTAACAATTTGATTCAGAATTGATTCTCGATTCAAAATCAAGACTTTTGAATAACATTAGGTGCCAATTGTATAATAAACTACATTCCTCTATGAAATAGATCAACAGCTCTGGTAAATTTCCATATTACTTAAAAAAAAAAAGAAGGTTTTGTTTAATAAAATTCTACCCAAACATTTAATAAAGTCAAATACAAATAAGGCAACAAGAGAAGTATCCAACACTTCTCAAATAAAGATATAATAATATCGCAAAAATTCGTTCTATTTTATCCACTAGCGACGCTGAGATCATTATTCATGCGTTCGTTACGTCATCTCGACTACTGTAACGTATTATTTTCGGGTCTCCCTATGTCTAGCATTAAAAGATTACAGTTGGTACAAAATGCTGCTGCTCGACTTTTGACAACAAGAAAGTTTGATCATATTACGCCTATACTGGCTCACCTGCACTGGCTTCCTGTGCACTTAAGATGTGATTTTAAGGTTTTACTACTTACGTATAAAATACTACACGGTTTAGCTCCAGACTATCTTGTCGATTGTATTGTACCATATGTCCCGGCAAGAAATCTGCGTTCAATGAACTCTGGCTTATTAGTGATTCCCAGAGCCCAAAAAAAGTCTGCGGGCTATAGAGCGTTTTCTATTGGGGCTCCAGTACTATGGAATGCCCTCCCGGTAACAGTTAGAGATGCTACCTCAGTAGAAGCATTTAAGTCCCATCTTAAAACTCATTTGTATACTCTAGCCTTTAAATAGACCCATTTTTTTTAGACCAGTTGATCTGCCGTTTCTTTTCTTTTCTCCTCTGCTCCCCTCTCCCTTGGGGGGGGGGGGGGGGGGGGGGGGGGGGGGGGGACTCTCACAATATTATGTCAGACCCACTCGACATCCATTGCATTCGGGGGGGGGGGGGGGGGGGTTACCCACATATGCGGTCCTCTCCAAGGTTTCTCAAGGTTTAGATGTGTATATTACGGAGCCCTTAAAGGCACATGGGGGAATTTTTTTTTGGTGGGGGGAATTTTTATTTTAGGGAAAAAAAGAAATTCCCCCCGCCCCCCAAAAAAATTCCCCCATGTCCATTTAGGGGTTGCGTAGAATGATGAAAATTAAAATCAAATAATTAAAATATAGAATACAAGTAATTAAGAATTATATTGATAATAATAAAACAATATATATATATTGTAATGACAATAGTAATGATGTAAAATAAAATAAAATAAATAATAATAACGTGGGGGGATTACCCACATATGCGGTCCTCTCCAAGGTTTCTCATAGTCATTCACATCGATGTCCCACTGGGGTGAGTTTTTCCTTGCCCTTATGTGGGCTTTGTGCCGAGGATGTCGTTGTGGCTTGTGCAGCCCTTTGAGACACTTGTGATTTAGGGCTATATAAATAAACATTGATTGATGATTGATTGATTGATTGAAAATACAATAAATAATAATGAGCATACAATAATATAAATAAAGACGGATAGGAATAATAATGACATAAAATAGTAATAAAAACTACAACATTTATTACTATAATAATAATAATGTAAATACAGATTAAATAAATAAATAGTAATATAATATTATTAATAATGAACATTTAATAAAATGGGAAAAAAAAGTAAAAAAAATAATGATGCAAATTGAAATAAATATAAATAGTAATAACATTAAAAATAATCCTAAAGAAAATAAGATAAAATAAATAATAACATGAACATGAAAAAAAAACAAACTAAAGACAGATAGGAATGATACGGAGCCCCCCAAGGGACAAGGGGGACTTTTTTTGGTGGGGGGGGGGGGGGGGGGGTTTGGATATGTATTTTACGGAGCCCTTAAAGGGACATGGGGGAATTTTTTTTGGGTGGGGGGAATTTTTATTTTATTATTTTTGGGGAAAAAAGAAATTCCCCCCATGTCCCTTTAAATTCCCCCCGCCCCCCCCCAAAAATTCCCCCATGTCCATTTAGGGGCTGCGTAGGATGATGAAAATTAAAATCAAATAATTAAAATATAGAATGCAAGTAATTAAGTATTATATTGATAATAATAAAACAATATATATATATATTGTAATGACAATAGTAATGATGTAAAATAAAATAAAAAAAATAATAATAACGTGGGGGGATTACCCACATATGCGGTCCTCTCCAAGGTTTCTCATAGTCATTCACATCGACGTCCCACTGGGGTGAGTTTTTCCTTGCCCTTATGTGGGCTCTGTACCGAGGATGTCGTTGTGGCTTGTGCAGCCCTTTGAGACACTTGTGATTTAGGGCTATATAAATAAACATTGATTGATTGATATGATCATCTACTTCAACAAAATGACTTGCCTGAGAAGCTGGACAGGACAGACATATTTTTCTTTTTTTAAATACATTTTTTGAATCGATTAAGAATCGTGATTCACCTGTGTGAAGTTGCCCCCACCCTCACAAAACTCTGTTGAAATAGTCTTGTTTGTTTGTGCTGGTTTGTGCTGTTTTTGAGTTATTAAAGAGTCTTTCACAGGTCAATCAAAGGTCACTAAGCTCCCCCCTTTCTCCAAATTAAGTCAAATTAGTCTCATCCATTTGTGCAGCAAAAATTATTGATTGGGCTGCTTTCGTTTTTCGAGATATTAACGTTTCAAATTTCCGGAACATACACTGTCGTGTACAAGTCGTGTCACCGCCACATGAAGAACTTTGGTTTTCTTGCTTTGCCTTTGACACGTTTCTTTCATATCAGTGGGCAATACGATTACGTATATTTCATGTCTTTGTTACTTATGTGATATGTTTGGTATTCTGTAGGATTTAAAAAATACGTATCAACATAACACATAGAGTCTTAGACTTAGTAGGGACTGAGGACACCACTTAAATGATCGGTAAGTAATAGCCTATTTTTACACACTCTTTGTTTTAACCTGACAAACTTCCTAATCCGTCTTGTCCAGACAACTGGAACAACTGTGTATTTGTAGATACATATTTTGAAAGGTGACTGCATAAAATATAAAGATTGAACATTTAAATATAAATGTGGAACAAAAATGAACGTAAACACTGACTATAAATCAGGAGAAAGTTTCCAGTTCTTTGTGTACAACACAGCATGTGGGAAGAGCATTGTCTTTCCTGATCCTGTTTGTACACCACTTCTCAGGTCCTCACATAGACACATCCAACCCTCTTGCAGTAGGATACAACATATACAACAGCATCCTGGGTCAAGCCTGCCGGAAAAGCAATGGCTGCCCTCAACGTGAGGGTCAGTCCTTGGATCATCATGTTGGAGGGAAATTCTCTCTAGTGCACCTCCCTTTGTGCTGGAGTGGCTGAGCAATGGCTGCCAAGGTCAGTGTTAATCCAAATACAGGCATGTGATTTGAACTTAATGAAAAAGACTGAAAAAAAACTGGGAGTCTGGGGGCCACAGGTCCAGGGCTTTAAGAACACAGGTGCCTGGACCTGTGTCCCCGTCTTCCATGTCGAGAGCAGTTTTGATTTGAGCTTACATGGTCCATCCATCCATCCATCTTCTTCCGCTTATCCGAGGTCGGGTCGCGGGGGCAGCAGCCTAAGTAGGGAAGCCCAGACTTCCCTCTCCCCAGCCACTTCGTCCAGCTCCTCCCGGGGGATCCCGAGGCGTTCCCAGGCCAGCCGGGAGACATAGTCTTCCCAACGTGTCCTGGGTCTTCCCCGTGGCCTCCTACCGGTCGGACGTGCCCTAAACACCTCCCGAGGGAGGCGCTCGGGTGGCATCCCAACCAGATGCCCGAACCACCTCATCTGGCTCCTCTCGATGTGGAGGAGCAGCGGCTTTACTTTGAGCTCCCCCCGGATGACATTACTGAAGACGCCACACCGATCCGCCTGTCGATCTCACGATCCACTCTTCCCTCACTCGTGAACAAGACTCCGAGGTACTTTAACTCCTCCACTTGGTGCAAGATCTCCTCCCCAACCCGAAGATGGCACTCCACCCTTTTCCGGGCGAGAACCATGGACTCGGACTTGGAGGTGCTGATTCTTACATGGTAAACAACTAAAATGAATGTTTTGGGCATTGTTTTATCCAGACGCATATATTTGTCCAAATGTGGCCAAGTAGATGCATTGTGGGTTTCCTGGACGTCGCTAAAAGAAAAATCTAAAGAAGAGAATCCCTCTGCCATCATCCACTAGTTTTTTAAATATATAAATCGCCCGCTTGAATATTCACTCTTCTCCTCTCGTCGTCATTTCAGATATGTTGTGATTTCCCTTCCTGGTTTGATGACCCACCCTATCTTGCCTCATCATAGTAAACCACCAACCAATCATAGATGTTCATATATGTAAACCAACCAATAATCACTGATGACTGCTTCGCTACGTAGCTTCGATTTTTAAGGTAATTTTTTATGGAAAACCGTAGTTTTTACCACTGGATTATCAAAAACTGTACTCCTTACGGGAAAACCGTAGTTGTTGGCATGTGTGGCAAAGAGACGGATCAAGATTTTAACACACATTGTAGGTCGGAAAAAACGAAGAAAAAACGGAAAATATTTTTTTATATTTTTACAGAGATAAAAAAGACGGATTTCCGACTATAGACGGAAAAATCACATGCCTGCAAATAAGTTCTCCCAGCCTGTAACTGTGGGTAGCCCTCACTGCACATTAACTATTTCCTGTTTTGGTGTCTTCTCTGATTGGCCGGAGGCAGTCAGAGCCAGGAAGGCTGAGTCCTTCTTCCGCAGCTGTCGCAAGATGAGAGATGCCAGAAGTCTGGAGGACACCAATGGAGGTAGAGATGGATGCAATCGTTTTGTGCACTGTTTGCTTAGGTGGCCATACGGTGAAGAACATAGTTTAGACAAATAAGCACTTGCGATGTTTTGCAATGTTCTCAGTCTCACAGTGGAGATGTTGCAATGTGCATCTATTTGTAGCTTACCAGATATTAGTTGGACAGCTTCAATATTTTTCTTCTGGTGTCTTGCCCTCTCTAAACAGACCTGTTGGGTCACACACGGTGTGGAGATGGCTTTTACCAGTTTAAGGAACTGGTTGCTGTGTTTGTTGCAACCTACAACATTTTCAGAAGAAATGCTGTCACAGAAAGCACTACATAAGCTCTGACAAAAAGCATCAAATGCACAAGTGTTAAGCACAGAGACGTTCGATGTATCGACTTTAAGAGGCTGCTTTTATCAATTGCAGTTTTACTTTTTTCCGGTTTGCAGATGGAAGTGCACGCAGTCATTTTTTTTGGGTGGAACCACTTGGCCTATCCAGTTTTCCACGGCATCTCTATGTTCGGTGTGTGTTTGTAGCAGCATCAGACTCCTCACAGGGGTAAGCATCCTTTTGTCTCTTCTTTTTTTTACAGTTTTTTTTAAAGATAACAAACCCGCATGTTTCCTTCAATGAAGGAAAGACGGCGAGCAATAAAACGATCCACCCTTATAGGTAAGTTTTCATGTTTGAAAATATCTTGTTTTATATTTTTGAGCTCTGCTTCAACTGTGGCTGAACTGAAATAGTGGCACCATTATTCCTGTCCAGAGTGGTAAGTAACTCACAAGTGGTATTATATGGGGAATAATCTCAGGGAAGCAGTGGATGTTATCACGATCTCCATCAGCCATGGCAAGTGACCTGCTCACCTCAGTAAATTTTCATGTTTGGAAATATCTTGTTTTATATTTTTGAACTCTGCTTCAACTGTGGCTGAACTGAAATAGTGGCACCATTATTCCTGTCCAGAGTGGTAAGTAACTCACAAGTGGTATTATATAGGGAATAATCTCAGGGAGGCAGTGGATGTTATCACGATCTCCATCAGCCATGGCAAGTGACCTGCTCACCTCACACATTTCAGTTACCCACTACGGGCGTCAGTCTGGTTCTGAGCACATGCATCCACTTGTTGCTGTTCTTAACCCGTGTCATCAGGGACGGCGACACACTCTTGTGCAATTTGTGCCCGCCGGTATTTCTTGCACCTTTCTGATGAGAAACGGACTCCAGAACTATCATTACCTTAAATAGTGATAGCGCATAACAGTTATTTTGCATGCTCCACAGACTGATTTAAAGAAGCTGCACTATAGACCTTATAAAAAAATCTTTAATCCTGTGTTTGTTTTCTTCAGGCAGTCCCAGTTGCAGATCATCTTGATGCAGTATGCAACATCAACCCTGACAAAACAAGGTGGTAGTTTTGCATCTTGTTTACCAAGTAAAATGTTAAGGAATTCATTGACGTAACTTTTCAGCTCAGGATAAGGAGTAAACACCTTCACAAGAGCTCCTAGAATGGCCAGAGAAAAAAATCACTCACAACTTCTTTTGGGACAGGTGCACCTTCACGAATTAATTCGGTCAGCCAATGTGCGATGGCATTAACGTCATTTGCATCACTGGGAGACTGCTATGCCCTGTCAGAACACCCTGATACGGAAAGATATGAGCCATTTGGCCTTGTCAGTTTTCTTACAACTGATCCAGTTGCATCAAAACATACTGTCTGGTGAGTTTTCTTTATGAAGGTCTTGTACACATGCATTCGTGTTTGACTCTAGTAGTGACAGAAAAGCTTGTCCAGTCCATTGTCTCTGATGCTACCACTGTGAGGTGAACTGTATTTTAACAGCTGCAATAATTAAATTGGGTTTTTGTCACCTAATTCCAAATAATTTCTTTTTTGTTTTGCTTTGCGCAGAGTGGACAAATTGGGTAGATGAGTTAGCTCTGGATCTCAAAAGTCCATAAGCCTGTGATGCCCTCCAGACATTGGGTTGCATCCTGCCCTTGCACAGTTCAATGGCTCCAGACAGAAAACGCTTTGAACAGGCAGTGTGCAGGGAGTCATCTGTGTTTTGCAGCATTTGAACACCATGAGGCTGTTAATTGCAGGCGCTCTGTCACATGTTAATTGGACATGACCGTGACACTCGTTACAGTATAGCCTTTTATGTCAATGTAATTGCTGGTGATTGATGGATAGACCTTGGCTCTCTTAAAAACAAATGTACAGGGACTCTTCATCACCTTCAAAATATGCTCAGTAATAACATGAGTCCAGGGGCCAGGCTTTAAAATTGTATATTCCCTTCAATTTGCTTGATATTGTTTGTTTTTGTGTTCAACCTTTTCCGGAATGAAACGTAATTAATAACTCATACATTAGAGCAACACAATCGACAGTTTGAACGGCACAAACCAGAAAAAGTATAGCACAAAATGAGACAATTTTTTTTGTTTGGACCACAAATGAGACGGTTTTGGTCGAAAACTGAGAATTCCGGTTCGGTCGTGACATCACTTCCTAAATAGTCAAACGTTAATAATTCATAAAGTATAGCAGCACAATCGATCATTTCAACTGCAAAAACCTAGCACAGACGAATGAGACAATTTTGGCTTACTTTGAGATTATTTTGGCCTAGTTTGAGGAACTCTTGAGGGGTTAGGTTCACGATGACATCACTTCCGGAAATTTGAGACGTTAATATCTCGAAAACGAAAGCAGCTCAATCAATCATTTTTGCTGCACAAACCAGCACAAGCATAGCACAAACGAATGAGACTTATTTGAACTTAATTTGGAGAACGGGGAGCTGAGTCACCTTTGATTGACCTGTAAAAGAATCTTTAATAACTCAGATTTTTTTCAAACAGTCACGGCAATGTGGTCTGTAAATGATGCAAAACCACACCATTTTTTCCGCACTCCCCCTTGAGCACAGCTGTGACTTCCTGGCACTAAACCTGCAGAAAGTAGTTCTCAGGTTTCTTTAGGTTTACATTTTCACACTTTGCACTATTTTCTTACACTTTATTAAGCATATTCCCTATTTTTGCCCCTTCATTTTAAGATGATATTAAGTGTTCAATGTGATTTTACAGTTTTGTTGACATTTCCTTTCCGTTCTTCCTTGATAGCTGAGAGGTTTATAAGGTTACATTTGAAATAAAAATAATTACATTAATGTATTTTCCCCCTGGTTTTTGTTTTCCTTAGGTCATAATAAATATAAACAATTATCGATATCAATATAAAACACTTATATCGTGATGCAGTTTTCAGCCATGTCGCCCAGCCCTACACCTTGGTCCAGGGGTGTCAAACTCATTTTAGATCGGGGGCCACACGGAGAAAAATCTACTCCCCAGTGGGACGGACTGGTAAAATCACAGCACGATAACTTAAAAATAAAGACAACTTCAGATAGTTTTCTTTGTTTAACAATAGAACAAGCACATTTTGAAAATGTACTAATCCTAATGTTTTTTTCCACACTTACATGTTGCAGTTAATAGTATTCTACCTTTATTTGTCCTTATTTATACTTTCTGAATAAAGTGCCAGCAATCGGAGGGTTGCTGGTTACTGGGGTTCAATCCCCACCTTCTACCATCCTAGTCATGTCCGTTGTGTCCTTGGGCAAGACACTTCACCCCTTGCTCCTGATGGCTGCTGGTTAGCGCCTTGCATGGCAGCTCCCGCCATCAGTGTGTGAATGTGTGTGTGAATGGGTGAATGTGGAAATACTGTCAAAGCGCTTTGAGTACCTTGAAGGTAGAAAAGCGCTATACAAGTATAACCCATTTATCATTTATCATTTAAATTATTCGATAATGTTCAGCAACTCATTGGTGTTATTTTTCAATCTATTCAAGATAAAACAAATAACATCAAAATCAAATTACAGGATCTTATTTATGTAGTTTGCTCATTTTCCTCGACTGGTGTGATTAACTTTTTTTTTACATATGTAGCATCATCTACAAAGATACAAAGAATTGCTATTGCGACATCCAGTGGACACATTTAGAACAGCAGTTTCTTTGATTCAAAAATGTCGTCTAATTTTTATACTGATCCGGCCCGTGGGCTTTACGTTTGACACCCCTGCCTTAGTCATTACTTCTTCCCCTAGCACTCATATAAATAATTTTCAGTAGAAGACAAACAGTTGGCTGGCTGCTCTGTGAAGTTGCATTAGCATTTTTCAAGTTTGAACTTGTTGATAATTAACACAATGTGAGGAAACTCCACCTGCGAGATCAAAGTCAATACGAGCTAAAGCGCTTCCTGTCCAACCGACTCCTAGCAACATGTCTGCACTGCCACTCTCGTATAAATCCTTGTTTACCCCGCCCAACTGTTTCGGCTCTCAAACGATGCTCCTAAACACAGCCGACTATCAGAGAACCAGCACGAGACATGGCTTCCCTCTCCCCGGGATAATTATCTCCCTGTTCCCAGCATCGCCTGCCACACACACACACAAAAAACAAGAAGACTCTTGGGGATGGAGGGCAACAAGGGGAGGAGGAGGAAGGCTGAACAACATGTTGACAAGAGCAGAACTTGCTAACGTCTAATTAACCCCCAGTAGCACCAAGCTAAACACACAGCAACTGCATGGCATATGGTGCACTGACTCATGACTTCAAACATTTATCACAGCAGGAACAGTCAAGGATGCATTTTATTATCTGACTGGAAGATTCATAGGACATAAAACAAGATCATTTTCGGAGTTAAATGGTTTCCGTATAATAAAAAGCGGTCCTTGTGGCTGTGATTCATGAACTCTGCAGGCTCCCTGTGTAAAGGAGGCGACAGATTATTCATTGACTTGACGTGTGCAAAGTGCAGCCTGGGGGGACGTTTGCAGCCCGACAGCTTTGTTCTATTGACCACTGGCACATTATGCAAACACAAATAAACAAGAAAGCTAAAACACAAAAAATGCTGTGTTACAGGTGGCAAAGAGTGATATTATTACTGCTATTAAATGTAAAACGGTACGCTACTTAATATGTCCGTGTGGAAACTCGTTCGGTACACCTTCGGACCGAACCGAAGCACCCGTACCGAAACGGTTCGATACAAATACACGTACCGTTACACCCCTAATGAATATACATAAATTAAAGATGCATCAATGATCGATTTTCAATCGAATCATAGCTCCTGAATCATATTCGTAACCGCAATCGAATCGTGAGGTACCCAAACATTCCCACCTCCAGTGGACAGGGCCTAAGCCTAAAACATAAAAACATAAAAATCCTCAAACTATGATTTCTGGTTTGCATTCGTGTTTATTGTTAATCACCCCTGTCCACCCAAGCATCGCAGCAGTGTGAAACCAACAGCAACTTCCGTTGACAACCACAAAAAAGGGAAGCGCACGCAGTGATGTTGGGACATAAACCAAATGATCGCGTAGAGGAAGTTGCCCCATTTGGACGTTTATGTTGCCTTTCAAGGGACAGTGTAAGTTTGTATTATAAAAAAAGTTTCACTTGTTTTAGGCCACTGCATTGACGCTCGCTACAATGCCTTCCGAACTCTCCCACGTAGCCTCACATGCACCCCCCCCCAAATAAAAACACAACCTTGCATTGTAAGGATTGTGATTGGTCGACTTTTAGTACATGATTTATTATGTTTATTAAGTTTGAACTGAACCTTTTAATATAATACAACACCAAACTTTAACTGAATATATGCAAAGTGTCGTATATATAATGCAGGGACATGCAATCATGGGAGGCATGTATATGAAAAACATAAAATATCAATTATGGTTGCGTGATATAGACGATATAGAAAATATAAATTTGGCTGACGATAGTTTTTAATACTATCGTTGTATCGTGACAATGCATGTTAATGACACATTCCAGCAGCGTCTCCAAATTTGACAGAGCCAAGCGAACAAACACAATGTAGCATTCTAGCTAAGCGGCTAACTCCCCTCCACAGTGCAAAGCCACTTCTAAGTCAGCAATCCTCGCCTCCATGGCGGAATAATAAACTGCGTCCCCGGAGGACAAGAAATGGCTTAAAGTGCTACGGTACACACTGTAGGAGGATAAGCCAACCGCTAACCACTAAATACAAGCGAGAGGCTTGAACGTAAACAAAGGTGGGCGGATTGATACAAATATCGACAGCAACGATACCAAGTACAATATCATTATTTGGTCTATGCCAGTGACGTGCAGTCACTAGAGGCAGGTGAGGTGGGGCCTCACCTGCCATCATGGAAAGGAAAAAAATGTAAAAAGAAAAAAAAAAAATTAAATTGTTATATGTATCCAGTGATTATACTATAACGTTATTTTCCATTTAACTTCACCAGTTTTAGATTATTTTTATTCAAAATCGCTGAAATTTCACATTTGCCGTTCAAATACTGAGAAGAGAGGCACGTCACTCAGTGCCTCAACATGGATTCCGGACTCGGCTAACTGCTTGCCTGCTGTGCAGTGAGATCGTATTGCTATATGAATTATATTATACATTTCCATAGTTTAGTTAGCTGAGGTATATAATGTACAGTGTATTTTGTCAACAACTGTATGTGTGTAACGTATTTCTTGTGCTGAGCGATCATAAAACGGCTGCAAAAGACGCACTGGCTGAGGCTCCAGTAACCCCGCCTCCTGCACCCCCGCCGTAGAATTGTTATATCAACTAAAGCCCACACTTAAACTTTCCACGTGCAAGATTGAATTTATTTAAAAAAGTTATTTCATAAGAAGCCAAAAAGTGCAAAAACAATAATGTTTGTGTTGGAGGAGTTGTGAATGACTGCAGGGCCACAACATTAGGTACACCTGCAGACTGCAGGTGTATCTAATTCACAACTCCTCCAACACGAACATTATTGTTTTTGCACTTTTTGGCTTCTTATTAAATAACTTTTGTAACCTATTTTCATGGGCTTTCCTCTTTGTGATGTTAAGTTCCTGTTTTGCGCTGTTATACAGTATATGCCTTGAGCTCTTATTTTGAAGGCGCTAAGAGCGGAAGTGATGTCACGTTGCGGAGGTTTTTGAAAGAAGGTAAATAAAGTGTTCCTCATGTAAACTGGAGCCTCTGTGTTTGTTATTTTGTAGTTTCATACAGTATAGGCGACATTTATAAACCCTCGGTTACACTTTTTAAAATATATTCAATCTTGCACGTGGAAAGTTTAAGTGAGGGCTTTAGTTGCGGCGCATGGACTTAATTTCTAAGTAAAGGTAAGACCATAATAACGTTTTTTTTTATTAAATGTGCTTTTTTGTGTGCTACAGTTTGTATGTGTAAAGTTAAAGTTAAGTTAAAGTACCAATGATTGTCACACACACACTAGGTGCAATGAAATTTGTCGTCTGCATTTGACCCATCCCCTTGTTCACCCCCTGGGAGGTGAGGGGAGCAGTGGGCAGCAGCGGCGCCGCGCCTGGGAATCATTTTTGGTGATTTAACCCCCAATTCCAACCCTTGATGCTGAGTGCCAAGCAGGGAAGAATGCTGGTATGAGCTTTTAAACATAACCCGTTAACTGCTGCCAATCAAATGGTGAATAAGATACTCTTTAGGGTTCATATGTTTGTAAATCTGACTGTGATGAAGTCAGTGCCTCACCAGCCATCAACCTCACCGCACGTCACTGGTCTATGCTACAGTGGTTAGATCGATATGTTTTATTATCAAAAAATATTTTGTCATTTTTGTTATTGTTAACAAACTTAGGAAATAAGTCCCCAGGCAAAAACTAAATGATTTAAACCGAAGCCAATCGTAGGAAATAATTGAAATATTTAATTACATGTTTTCTTGTCGGATTATAAATTTGATTAAAAATGCAATCATTCATTGGTATGACTGATACTGCCTTTGTAACTACTCGGTATTAGATCCCTAGTACTAAATGTGTAGTATCAGCCCAAAACTAATGTAAAGTACTTAAACAGAAGAATAAGTGCTTGTTACATTTGAACAGAAGTGTAGATAGCATCATAACTAACCAGATATTAACAGTAAACTAGCAAGTAGATTAATATCGAATGTGTTACTGCATACGTCAGCAGCCAAATTATGAGCCTTTGTAACTCGTTTTGAAATTATTCTATAATCATTTATATACCAAATAATATATTGTCATGTGTATCATTATCGCAGGAAGCTGCAATATATATCGCCATACAGATTTTAGGTCATATAGCCCATCTTTAATGATGCTATAAATGTATTTTCCGAATGATTTCCATTGTTTTTGACATGTTCTCACCTGAAAATTGCATAATTTCCGTGTTTAAAGATCAAATACAGGGCAGAAATCCACCGAAGGAACATCGACAGGTACTTTGCCCAGCATTTCTGTCAAAAAACTACCCATATAAATAAAGTTCCACCAGGAAGTAATTGGGATCTCCACGTAGTACTTTGGAAAATTCCAAGGGGCGCGCTGTGCTGTCGAACGCTGATTGGTTGAACACATTTGGAGCCATTTTAAAACTTTTATATGACATTTTAGCCGCCATTTGAGTCTGCATTTATTTCTTATTACTTTTGTATTTTTATGACAATATAGTTTTGAGGGACATCTGTGTGTTGAAGAACGCAGATTACTGTTTTTACTTAGCTGTAGTGTTAAAACTTGTTTGCAGCTTAATGCTGTGTATTAATGTTTACAAGCTTTATTTAGAAGTATTTACAAAGGAATATAAGTCGTGCTCACTGGGACTCGGCGACCTCGTTGTTTGAGGATAATTGTGAAATAGGAGGCAGAAAACGAATGGAACAAAGGAAAATCACATCAAATATTCACGATTGACTTTATTACAAGCTGTAAAAATAGTCAGCTACAGGCCATTTGTGTAGTTATTAGTGTCAACCCGAGTGAACCAAATGCCAATGAGAACAGGCGAAAGTTAAATCTGATTTATTTTGTTGCTGTGAAATAAACACTGAGCTTTATTCTTTATATATTGTTATCTACAGCTGAAATGCACCATAAGGACTCACCTGACCCTCATGAATTTGTCATTTACTGACACTATGGACAAAAGCCGAACTTTTTATATAAAATTAAGGACACTTTGTTATTAAATCATATATTATTGCATTTACTTACACTTTAGTGAACAAAATTTGAACTAATACTGTCTCTTTATTTACATAGTATCAATGTAGAGATATAATGTACCACTTCTCTATAAGTCATCAGCTTTATTTGTATAAGCTAACAGGAACTGTGAGATGCTGTGGAAACACAAACCACTCGTCAACAGGAAACTATAGTTCCAGGAACTCAAAGTTCCTGAATTTCTAGTAGAAAACTGCCTATTTTTGTATAACATGACTTTCTATATCATGCAAAATGTCTTAAGCGTAAGTGTGACATCATTATTATTGCTAATCAACCGATAACTGCAGACTTATGTCATATGATGAGGCGCACTGTGTCTCCTGAGTATATCTTTCTACAACAAGGCACAGCTACGGTGGCCAGGAAGATTATAACAATACCAAAAAGCAGCTAGGAGTCTTTTAAAACTAAAATAAAGTAGAGATTGACCGATTATGGGCTGGGCAAATATTTCTTATTTTGACGTATATTGGTATCAGCATTTTTTTTTTTTTTTTTTTACAACAGAACTATTGTAAATTCCTGTCTATAAGCCGCTACCTTTTTCCTACGGTTTGAACCCTGCGGCTTATAAAATGGTGCGGCTAATTGGGTTTTTCTTTGCAAACAGCCATAATGTTTTGTGTTCAATAGTTTTCATTAAACCCAAGCAGACACTAAAATGGTGTGTTATTGTTTGTGCCATGGCGTCATCTTTTGGACAAGTTCTCTCACTGCAGGTGTTGCGGGTTGAAAATGTACTTCCTGTTTTATTAATTTCATCACTCCAAGCAATGTTTGTAAGTTTTACAATATAACTAAAACAATTCTTACTTACTAAACCGTCCCATGTGTGATGTCTGTATAAGTGGTGCCATGCATATTTGTATGTGCTATCGTAATGTAATCAAGCAAGCGTCGTTAGCATTAGCTAATATGCTAACACATTTACGAGTGTCTGTGTAAATATTATCACCTTACAATGGCATTATTTTAGTATTGTTTCAGTTTGACAAATTCCTCAGTAAATTCACCAAAATGTCATGTACTAATTCAGTCTGTTTAGCTGATTGGAGAGCTAGCTTCCGCAGCTAGTGGGTCCATGACGATGACTTCTGTTTTGTTTGATCAGCCGTTTTACTGGCGTGTTAAAGACACCGTTTGGAAACAATTAAGCTACAGATTTGTAAATAAACATTTTTACAAAATATTTCTGTGTAAATAACTAATTTCTTAACGTACTGTACATAATTGCGGCTTATAGTCCAGTGCGGTTAATATATGGAAAAATATTTTTTCTTAGATAATGTAGTGGGTGCGGTTTATATACCAGTGCGTTTTAGAGTTCGGTAAATACGGTACATCAGTAGATACAACATATACACATACGATACCACTGTTTAGTATTTAAAATAAATCTAAAAAATAGTGAAGTAGATAGTAATAACCACTGCTCAAACCCCAGTCTGAGAAAAGTTCATTTTTTTCTTTTTCCGAATATAAAAATGACTCTCTTTGTCAATAATTAACTCCAAATATGTTTGATATCTGACAGGGCATTTATTTTAGTTTTTGTGAGAATTATTCTCTGGTCTGCTCAGCTGGTTTATCTTCCTCTTGCAGTGCTGATCGCCTGCAGTACACCTCTGCATACCTTTCAAAACTTTCCATTTTCGCTGGAAAATCCTGTTTTTGTCCTTCTATCCCGGTGTCTTCCCGGTCCCGTTTTGTTTTTGTTTTGACAAGTCTCGGTCCGCAACACTCAGAGTGTGGGCTCTTTAAAGGACCGCCGCGAGTTTTATGTTCCGTGATTAAATCAAATAACGCGACCGAGATGGATAGACAGGAAAACGACAGCATTGTGCTAAAAATACAAACTTTGTGTAAATATATAGAAACATTTGAACCTTTTATAAGTTAGGAACAGGCAGCAGCTCACACATTCTTATATTTTCTATTAAAGTGAGGAAAAACTTCCTGATAAAATTTACAGTAAGAGGAAAAATAAAAATATTTCACTCAATATAGCAGCAATTTATAGATTATTATAACAAACGGAATCCTTTGAATGTATAATAATTTGGTAAAGATCTAGTGACATCCTCCAAGTGGTATTTAAAAAAAAAAAGTTTCCCTCTTTGGAATGGTATCTGGTTTTACTTGTGTTTTTTATGTTTTGTCTTTAACTATGTATTATCATTTAGCCTTTTGTGTTGATTTGATGTATCTGGAAAAGGAAAACCTCAATAAAAAAGTTTTTAAAAAGAACTAACGTCAACCAGCTGGAGGCTTGAGCCTATCCCAGCTGCACTCGGGCAAAATGCATTTGAAAAATACAACATTTTTACCAATTTTTCCAGCCGATTTCCCATATTTTAAAATACAAATGTTGATGCTCTTCTTACACACACGTAAAGAAGGTGTTTGTGAAATCTGTTTTCGGGAAAATTGTTTGGCACTAAATAAACCGCGATATTAACGCCGCAGGAAACATATCGCTACTGGGCCGGCTTTTGCTGATTTTTTTTTTTTTTTTTTTTTTTTTTTTAAAACAACTTAAAGGGGAGCATTATCACCAGACCTATGTAAGCGTCAATATATACCTTGATGTTGCAGAAAAAAGACCATATTTTTTTAACCGATTTCCGAACTCTAAATGGGTGAATTTTGGCGAATTAAACGCCTTTCTATTTTTCTGCTCTCGGAGCGATGACGTCACGTTGTGACGTCACATCGGGAAGCAATCCGCCATTTTCTCACTTTCGTCGGTGTGTTGTCGGAGGGTGTAACAACACGAACAGGGACGGATTCAAGTTGCACCAGTGGCCCAAAGATGCGAAAGTGGCAAGAAATTGGACGAAATTTGTTCAAAATACGAGGGTGTGGGGAAAGCCGACGAAATGGTCAGTCGTTTGTTCCGCACACTTTACCGACGAAAGCTATGCTACGACAGAGATGGCAAGAATGTGTGGATATCCTGCGACACTCAAAGCAGATGCTGACATCAACTCCAAAACTGGACAGATCAGCTTTCAGGAAAAGAGAGCGGATGAGGGTATGTCTACAGAATATATTAATTGATGAAAACTTTATTAATTACTCGCGGTTTTACGTAAATTATTATACATAAACTGTGTTTACCAATAATTTAGCTTAAAAACATTTATTTTTTTCAATCATTCGAGTACATTCGGGTAGTCTTGTGTAATGCACTATTTTGTGTCTATTTAGGTATGGTTAACCTGAGTGCTGAAATCGTGGAAAAATATATGTTCTTAGCGCGCCTGAAATGGGCTGTCTGCACTCTCAAAGTGCATGTTGTTGCCAAATGTATTTCATATGCTGTAAACCTAGTTCATAGTTGTTAGTTTCCTTTAATGCCAAACAAACACATACCAATCGTTGGTTAGAAGGCAATCGTCGAATTCGTCCTCGCTTTCTCCCGTGTCGCTGGCTGTCGTGTCGTTTTCGCTTGCATACGGTTCAAACCGATATGGCTCAATAGCTTCAGTTTCTTCTTCAATTTCGTTTTCGCTACCTGCCTCCACACTACAACCATCCGTTTCAATACATGCGTAATCTGTTGAATCGCTTAAGCCGCTGAAATCCGAGTCTGAATCCGAGCTAATGTCGCTATACCTTGCTGTATGTTTGTATTGGCATCACTGTGTGACGTCACAGGAAAATGGACGAGTGTATATAACGATGGTTAAAATCAGGCACTTTGAAGCTTTTTTTAGGGATATTGCGTGATGGGTAAAATTTTAAAAAAAACTTCGAAAAATAAAATAAGCCACTGGGAACTGATTTTTAATGGTTTTAACCCTTCTGAAATTGTGATAATGTTCCCCTTTAAAGCCTTGTCCAGCTGTTTACTGACATACACTAGTTATGTTTAGCTATTTTTTCTGCAATTGAATAAATTAATATTGTCTCCAAATATTGGCTATCATGTATAAACACGTTATGGTCCCCCAAATACCTTGAAACGGGCCTGATCCCATGGTATACCTAGAGTAAGTGTGTTGTGGTGTGACTTTAAGAAGTGTTGTGATGTGAACTCTTACCTGTGCTGTAATGTTGCCTCTATGCCTTCTTACCCCATACTTGGCTGTGCCCTGTGCAGCAGAGCAGTCTAACGGGCTGGAGGCGGGGAAGGTTGGGGGAGCTCCAACCTGGAAACAAACAACACGGCCACTGTGTCAACACGGAAAATAGAACCAAACGAAAAAGACCAAAAACTGCACGGCAGGAAGTACAAATGGAGTCGACATAAGATTAGAGGAGTAGAACCTAGAGGGCTCAGATTACTTTTAAAGTGAGGGACTTCTATATTACATACAGTCTGCATCATGATGCATTTAACCACCTGAGCCAATTGGTTCCAGAATTTCTCAAAGCTTCATGCATGCTTTGCCACAAGAAACCACCCGCAGGCCAGAGGAGGGTAGAGGGAACATGCTTTATCAGTATCATGCTTCAAACCCCGCTTCCAAAATCTGTGCACTACAAAGCGTGCTCATTGGAGCATTCAGCGTTGTCCCGATACCAACATTTTGGCATCTGGACCGATACCAAAATGTATTTCGATACTTTTCAAAATAAAGGAGACCACAAAAAATTGTCATAATTAGCTATATTTAAACAACAAATCTTATGATACATTAAACATTTCTTATTGCACTCAAATAACTATTTTAGAACATCGAAATAAAATGTCATTAAATACGATCGTGAACACATTGACAACTTCTCTTTTAGTAGTTAGTAATTAACGGATTAAAACATTCATTGTGTTATTGTTTATGCTATGGAGCCATCTTTTGGACATGTTTGCTCACTGCAAGTGCTGCAGTGCTCCTCTTTTTAGAGATTTTAACTGGAAGTAGAAGTGCTGTTCCGTATTCTAGCCATCCATAGTGTTTCTACTCGGATGGATTTTTCATTCACCACTCTAAGCATCAATGTTTGCAAGTTTTACAATATAATTAAATTCTTATCTACTAAACCGTCCCGTGTGATGTCTGTTAGTGTTTTAATGCATATTTGTACGCGCTATCATAATGTAATCAGGCTAGTGCGGTTAGCATTAGCTAATATGCTAACACATTTACGAGTGTCTGTGTTAATATTATTAACTTACAGTGGCATTCTTTTTGTATTTTTTCAGTTTCGTAAATTGACCAACACGTCACTGTGGACTTATTGAGTCTGTTTAGCTGATTGGAGAGCTGGCTTGCGTAGCTAGTGGGTCCATGACGATGACTTCTCTTTTTGTTTGATCAGCCGTTTTACTGCCGTGTTACAGGCACTGTTTGGAAACAATTAAGATATGTAAATAAACATTTACGTGTAAATAACTCATTTTACAACATGTATATCTGCAGCTAATACATGGGGGAAAAAATGTTCTTAGGAAATTTAGTGGTGCGGTTTATATACCGGTGCGCTCTATAGTCCGGAAAATACGTTGTCCAATTACCAGACGTGGTTTTTCACTGGAAAAGAGAACGAAAAACACTGCAATAGACCATGTTTAAGGTCCAGCACTGCATTTAACCAACCTTAATGCACCTTTTAAACCTTAAAAATGCAAGATTCAAACATTTGTGCGATCTGTTCGGTGTAATCTACCGCACACATGACTACCAATTAAATAGGCCTTCTTAGGAGGGATAAAAAGAGCCTAAGAGGATGCTACGGCCTTATAGAATGTGGGCCTAACAGCACCATAAATAGCCTGCGGACCGCCGCTGGGACGAGCACGGCTTGAGCTGGAGTGTGAGCAGCAAATATCTCAACAACAGCATTCACGCAGGCACAAAGGTCGCATTGTGGATTACAGACACGGGGGCTTGACAGGTGCTGTCGAGGTTCCACTTCTTGCTAGGTTCTGTCCAAGTTGGACTATAAACCACACAGATTTTGTTTCAAGGATATTGTAGAAACTATAGCTAAAACAACAAAAAACAGGCTGTAGTTATTAAGTACCATTCTGAGCTATACCAACAAGAAAAACAAAAGGGCTTTACACCAATTGTCCAGTTAATCCTATTGGAGTCTTGCCCTAAAATTTGTACAATTTGGAATCCGACCTTAATTTTGGGGGGGAAACTTTGCCAAAACGCTGTTGGTAGGTTTGAGGTTGTGTTTTTGTTTTAACGTTTTACAGTAGCTAACTTCTTTTTTCACTTGCACAACTTAAGAATGTTAAAAACATTAAAATGTGTCATTTGATGCCATATGAAGAGGGATTTCTACACGTTCACTCCAGTTACTGTTAAAAAAACCCTTCCATGTACTGTTATTAAAAATATCATGATGGCAACAGTTTGAACCAGGAAGTGAATATTTTAAAGGGACCTGACCTTATGGTGTGAACTGACTTGTTTACATCACTCGTTACTTTCACTGACCAATAAACTGTGATAAGAGGTGCAGCCAGGCTGAACTAAAAACAAACTGTTACATAAATACTCACTGTAAATATTTGCTCTGTAGTGCTTTTTTTGTTTTGTTTTTCATTAACACACGTGGTGTTGTGTTATCTTTACTGCTCCATAATATTAATAGCATTTTATTATTTCCTAATGGTTCTTGTCTCTATTTTATTACATAACAATATTTGGTTTGACTGTACTCCAGATGCAGTTAAGACAGGGGTAGACCGTTCATTTTCCAATAGGCAACACGTAAAACAGATCTAGATTAAACTTTTGTTTATGTATATGTTATGTTATATACACAGTGTTTCCTCACCACTTTTTGTTTTTCACTTACTACCGTCTAGGTGTGTTGCGGATTTATAATTGTAAAGAGTTATTTTTATATTTGTTATATCAATTTAATTGCGCTGCCAGCTAAAACTATTTTGCCTGCATGACCCACTATAGGCTGATAGCAATCAACTAGAGCACTTTGTTCCATCTGTTCCATCTGATTGGATTAGCGACCAATGTATCAGTTTCCTCTGTTAGTGTGCGTTGTTTTGTTTTTGGGAAATTTTGGTACAAGACTGAATTTATTTCCTACAATCTCGCCCAAAGGTTCTGCACCTGGTATTGAACCTAAGCGCCAAAACTGTCACGCAAAGGGTGGAACTGATATAGGAACAATCTTAGGCCAGTTTGGTTGCCATTAGCCTACATTAGCATTACTGAATACATCAACTTTTTCCACTGAGGGCCACAGACTGACAAATCAAAGGATGCGGGGGCCATTTTGGTGGTTTCCAACTTTAAAACCGGTACAACATATAGAATTATTTCAAAGAACTAGAAAATGCAATTTTGGAGAAATTGTGTGTGAATGCTGAAAAGCCAAAGCCAAACTGAAATGCTAACATGTAGCATGCTGGCCAGATGGTGTCAAGAAACAAAAAAATATGAGCAAAATGAGCTAAAAAAAAAAAAAAAAAAGCTAGCATGCTAACAGTACTTCACTAGCATGCTCTTATGACACATATGAGACTGAGGTGTATACCTGCTAAATTTGCTAAAAAATCTAAAATGCTAACTGTAACGCATCAAGTACCAAAATATATTACTCTGAGGTGTGTAGCTGAAATTTCTGTTTAAAATGCTAGTCTGCTAATGTTAGCATGCATCAAGTGCCAACATATGACTGATGTTTATACTGTACTTTTCGGACTATATGTCGCAGTTTTTGTCAATAGTTTGGCCGGGGTGTGACTTATACTCAGGAGCGACTTATGTGTGAAATTATTAACACATTACCGTAAAATCAAATAATATTATTTAGCTCATTCACGTAAGAGATTAGACGTATAAGATTTCATGGGATTTAGCGATTAGGAGTGACAGATTGTTTGGTAAACGTATAGCATGTTCTATATGTTATAGTTATTTGAATGACTCTTACCATAATATGTTACGTTAACATACCAGGCACGTTCTCACGTTCCCCCCCCCCCCCCTCTCTCTCTCTGTGCGACGGTTGAGGTGGGCGGGGTGTATAATGTATCCCGGAAGAGTTAGGGCTGCATGGGATTCTGGGTATTTGTCCTGTTGTGTTTATGTTGTGTTACGCTGCAGATGTTCTCCCGAAATGTGTTTGTCATTCTTGTTTGGTGTGGGTTCACAGTGTGGCGCATTATTAGTAAGAGTGTTAAAGTTTTTTTTTATACCGCCACAGTCAGTGTAACCTGTGTGGTTGTTTAGTAAGTATGCCTTGCTGTCATTTCTGTGAGCAAGCGGAAGCCCCACACAACATGTGGCTTATCAGGCACGCTGGTCGTAGTGGGTGCTATACGCTGTACCATCACGGCACGCATGACGCTGACAAGCGCTATTCATATAAAACTCGCGTGCCGCACCAGCTTAAAATTCCATATAAAGGTGTGGGCAGCGTGTCTGAGACCCCTGGTTTATACATAGCACAAAGCAAAAAAAAACTTTGTATGCAGTGTTAATTCATTTAAAATTTCAAAAGTTTTTGCAGCTCCCATTGTTTTCTATAATTTGTGAAACTGGTCAAAATGGCTCTTTGACTGGTAAAGGTTGCCGACCCCTGGACTAGGCCTATATTTTCGTTAGGTAAAAAAAAATTTCTGAATTTATTTCAATGAATATTAACTTGTTAACGTTATAATGCTCAAATAGGGACGAGGGCGGGGTGCACAGTGAAACAGTGAACAATTTTGCGACAAAGATGAACCTTTTTGATTGATCTGCAGCCATGACAAAATATCAGACAATCTCCATTGTCAACGACAGGCAGGAAAATAAAGATAAACACATAGCCTATGTTGTAGGCATAGGCATAGGCTCATACGTTTTTAAGTTGAAATTAAAAAAAATATATAAAATGTGCCTCATAAGCCTTAGGCTGTCAATCACGCGCACAAACTTAAATTATAAAATAACATATGTATGTCATCCCTATTTAAACAAAAATAAATTAAATAAATAATAATAATAAATTACCTGCAACTTATTGGCCAAGGCAAATAGCTGAAGGGGGGGAAATCAAACCCATCAGACTGCACTTTATCATCAAACTTGAATTATAATGAAAATAGACGGTCGCGACAAACAAAGCAGGCTAAATAGCCTTACATTGTCACCAATCGGAGATGCGCTTCACTTGAAAGCGAGGCCAAATAATTAACACACAGTAGTATATCTCGAATAGAAAAAAAACACAATAAACAACGCAATTGCCTTAATTCCTTTGCGTAGTAGTGCGCCCAAACAACACGTAACCATCAAAATTATTCAGCTGACCGAACTCAATATAGGTTAGACATGGGCTTATTTGGTATAGCCTAGGTAACGTAGACTAATTTAACATATCCAACCGTATGTCTACTTACTTTTTTTTTTTTTTTAACACTATGCAGGAATAAAATGGCATCTACAGTGCCAGGATTCAGGCGAGAGCGCCTGGCCTCTAAAATGCGCCCTGCTGCGCTGAAGGAGCGCTCACTTGCGCCACTTGTTGCTGGGACGCGGTGCCATCTTTTTCTTTTTTTCTTCTTCTTGTGTTGTGTTGTGCTGCAGTGCCTGATGAATAATTGACTGTTTCAAAGAGTGCTGCTCGTTTTTCGTATGTGGGTAACAACATTTAACTATGTATATATATTTCCGAATTGGTTCAACCGCCATCCGCCCGCATCTATTTAAAATCTATTTTTACCCGCCCGTCCCGCGGTTTATCCGCGGACTCCACGGTTGTGTCCGCAAACCGCGCATCTCTACCACATACATATAAAAAAAAAGAAATAAAAACAACAGAAAATAAAAGTAAAATTCATAAAAAAGTGTCACCATAATCTTAAATACCAATTGCAGCTTTAAATAAATAGGGCTTAAGTTTTGTCTCAAAAAAAGGTATGTAAATGTAATATGTGATGGTCCTTAGTTCAGCTGGTAATGTGCCCCTAAGTCTGGGACTGGCTACAGAGAAAGACTGGTTGCCCAACTGTTAATATTTGGATCTAGCTGGACCCAGCTGCTGTTGGTTGGCACTTGGAAGACCATAGAGCTCGACGAGGGCAATGGACGTTGAAGAGCTCACTCACACAAATAGGATGCATCAGTACCAAAAACTGGCTGAAAAACAAACGTTAAAATTTGTAGTTGAATGCTTGTCAAGAGTGGCGCTGCAGCATTTTGTACCAGTTTGAAACAATTTAGAGATAACTGAGATACAGGGTGTTACAGTAGTCAAGGCGAGAACTAATAAAAGCATGGATATCCCTTTCAAGGTCTCGTTGGCTAGCAAACGGCCTTACTTTAGCATTATGGTGCAGTTGAAAAAATTAACTCTGACAACAGAGTCAATTTGTTTGGCAAAATTCAGATTTTTGTCCAAATTAACACCCAGGTTCTTTACCACTTGTTTGCAGTTAGGGAACCCAGATCAGGGTCAAACACAATGCATTCTGTTTTGGACTCATTTAAATGTAAGAAATGATGTGACAACCATGCTTTGAGGTCTCGTATGCGGTTAAAAATGGCATCCAGTGAATAGGGAGTGTTTGTAAAAAAACTGTAAATAAAGTTGCAGATCATCGACATAGAAATGCAAGTAAAGGGTGTGCTTGTCAATAATTGAACTTAGGGGCACTTAAAGTTGAAGTTGCGAAGCAAGGTTGGTTGCATGAACAAAGACTCTGGTAATCGAGCAACGCAGGAAGTAATCACTGATCAGTGGGAGTGACACGCTAACAGCCAATCAGGTAACAGTATCAACTATCAAGTTTGGTTGCACCATCTTGTTGTCTCGCGGTTGGTTCTTTGTATGGAGTGAGAAGAGAAAGTCAAAATGAAGAAATTGTGGATAAAACAGGAAAAGTCACCTGGACAGTATGGCAGTTTCTTGGCATTCTTTCAAAACGGACCGTAGTCAGACCAAGGCGCTAAACCTGATGAAAATAGTTACTCAAATTTCTCTATGTTTACATTTTCTCTATTTTCTTACACTTTATTAAATATTTCTTACATATTCCTTATTTTTGCACCTTCAATGTAATAGCTTATTCTTAAGTGTTCAATGTGATTTTGTTTACATTGAGTGTTTGTCATGCTTGTGTTGACATTTCCTTTCCTTTCCGCCTCCAAAGCGGAGGGGATTACAATCAGAGGAAGGCTACATTTGAAATAAAAATGTTGACTTTTCTCCTGGTCCTTATTTTTGATAGGTCATAAAAATATAAAAAATGATCTACCGGTATATATTTTTTCACCAAGTACCACTTCAAAAAACACTTGGCTCTCCGAGTACCACAATAATGACCAACATTTAAATAAGTATATTTGATACTTTGACCACTGTAACATTACACACAAATTGAACAGTCACACTGTGTTAGACCAGTGTTTTTCAACCTTTTTTGAGCCAAGGCACATTTTTTTAATAAAGAAAATACGGAGGCACACCACCAGCAGAAAAGGTTAAAAAATGAAACTCCACCAGGTTGTCGTGCCTTATTTTGAGTCTGCTGTTGTTTTCCTGTGTGTAGTGCTTTAGTTCCTGTCTTACGCTGTTATTTTGGTGAGCCTTCCTTCCTGTTTTGTTGTTTGTTTTCCTGTAGCAGCTTCACGCCTTCCTTTGAATGCTATTGCCTGACCTGCTTTGTGTTAGCAATCGAGACTATTTAAGTTGTGCGTACGCTATCCTTCTTTGTGGGGACATTGTTGATTGTTGTGTCATGTACGGATGTACGTTGTGGACGCCATCACCGCTCCATACGCTGCAAGTCTTTGCTGTCGTCCAGCATTCTGTTTTTGTTTACCTTGTCGCAAGTTCAATTTTGCTTTCGTTTTGCATAGCCATCCCTAAGCTTCAGTGCCTTTTCCTTTCCCTTTTGTTCATTTTTGGTTTAATCGTTGCATACCATTTTACCTGCACACTGTCTCCTGCTGTGCTCTGCATATTGGGATCAAGACAAACCATCCTCGACGCGTTCCGACTTCTACAAAGCAATGAACTACCTGCTGCCACCTACTGACAAAGTATTACATGGTTAACCTGCCGAGCGCTACAAAGCACAGCCACTCAACAACGGCCCATTATTTGCAGATTATAATTATTGATTTGCAAAAAAAATATTTTTTGGACCAATTAGGTGAAGTTGCAAAATTTCCCACGGCACACCAGACAATATCTCACGGCACACTAATGTGCTGCGGCACAGTGGTTGAAAAACACTGTGTTAAGACTATTTCATTAAGTGATTGCTTGGCCTACAACTAGATGGAGCCCACGTATCACAGTTTGAGAATTTGTGATCTATATCGACCGATTTAAAACACTTATCGTGTGACAGTTTTCAGCTATATCGCCCAGCCGTACCTATAACGTGTATTTAGCTTTTTTATAAGTATATGCCATAAAAAAAATATATGATGTCACATCAAGTAGATTGCTTACCTGTGACACTATGTTTCACTTGACGGAGCAGTGTCCATTAGAGGTAACAATTGGAATAATGTTGATAGTTCAGGACTTACGATAATTGAAAATAGCATTGCAAATCCTTTTGACGGCTAATAGTTTACTCGGAAATGTCAGACATAAAGCCGCACAACGGGCTGTAGTTTGCCCACCAATGAGCTAAGGGGCTACTTGCACGAGATCACTTGGGACACTCAAACTTTTCATGCGCAGGCTCGTTCAATAGCAACACAAATCCACAAGGCGCAGCTCAAGTGAGTGTTGGCGACCAGCCAAAAAGTTACGTCAGCCGCGTGGCGCAAAGGCGGGCGTTTTAAATAGAACGGAATTTCTCATTATCAACAAATACTTGCCACTGAGACGGCGCTCGCTCAAAGGTCATCTCTATGTATGGTGTGACACGCTGGCTGTAAGTGTTCCGACAG
This sequence comes from Nerophis lumbriciformis, assembly GCF_033978685.3. Lineage (NCBI taxonomy): Eukaryota > Metazoa > Chordata > Actinopteri > Syngnathiformes > Syngnathidae > Nerophis > Nerophis lumbriciformis. The sequence goes on along the minus strand of NC_084549.2, from coordinate 62,933,664 downwards.
AAAGGAGGTGCACGCGAGGGGCGCCGTGGCGGTGCACGTCCACTCTCGGGCGACCTGTCACACAAACGTGCCTATCGAGATCTTTGGAACTGCAGCCGGCCTGAACTTGAAAAGGCTAAGAAACGTGTATTTGACACCTCAACTATTTACAGGAGCTTATCATGTTACAAACCCCGTTTCCATATGAGTTGGGAAATTGTGTTAGATGTAAATATAAACGGAATACAATGATTTGCAAATCATTTTCAACCCATATTCTGTTGAATATGCTACAAAGACAACATATTTGATGATGATGTGTTTTTTGCAAATAATCATTAACTTTAAAATTTGATGCCAGCAACACGTGACAAAGAAGTTGGGAAAGGTGGTAATAAATACTGATAAAGTTGAGGAATGCTCATCAAACACTTATTTGGAACATCCCGCAGGTGTGCAGGCTAATTGGGAACAGGTGGGTGCCATAATTGGGTATAAAAACGGCTTCCCAAAAAATGCTCAGTCTTTCACAAGAAAGGATGGGGCGAGGTACACCCCTTTGTCCACAACTGCGTGAGCAAATAGTCAAACAGTTTAAGAACAACGTTTCTCAAAGTGCAATTGCAAGAAATTTAGGGATTTCAACATCTACGGTCCATAATATCATCAAAAAGTTCAGAGAATCTGGAGAAATCACTCCACGTAAGCGGCATGGCCGGAAACCAACATTGAATGACCGTGACGTTCGATCCCTCAGACGGCACTGTATCAATAACCGACATCAATCTCTAAAGGATATCACCACATGGGCTCAGGAACACTTCAGAAAACCACTGTCACTAAATACAGTTCATCGCTACATCTTTAAGTGCAAGTTAAAGCTCTACTATGCAAAGCGAAAGCCATTTATCAACAACATCCGGAAACTCCGCCAGCTTCTCTGGGCCCGAGATCATCTAAGATGGACTCATGCAAAATGGAAAAGTGTTCTGTGGTCTGACGAGTCCACATTTCAAATTGTTTTTGGAAATATTCGACATCGTGTCATCCGGACCAAAGGGGAAGCGAACCATCCAGACTGTTATCGACCCAAAGTTCAAAAGCCAGCATCTGGGATGGTATGGGGGTGCATTAGTGCCCAATACATGGGTAACTTACACATCTGTGAAGGCACCATTAATGCTGAAAGGTACATACAGGTTTTGGAACAACATATGCTGCCATCTAAGCGCCGTCTTTTTCATGGACGCCCCTGCTTATTTCAGCAAAACAATGCCAAGCCACATTCAGCACGTGTTACAACAGCGTGGCTTCGTAAAAAAAAGAGTGCGGGTACTTTCCTGGTCCGCCTGCAGTCCAGACCTGTCTCCCATCAAAAATGTGTGGCGCATTATGAAGCGTAAAATACGACAGCGGAGACCCCGGACTGTTGAACGACTTAAGCTCTACATAAAACAAGAATAGGAAAGAATTCCACTTTCAAAGCTTCAACAATTAGTTTCCTCAGTTCCCAATTGTTTATTGAGTGTTGTTAAAAGAAAAGGTGATGTAACACAGTGGTGAACATGCCCTTTCCCAACTACTTTGGCACATGTTGCAGCCATGAAATTCTAAGTTAATTATTTGCAAAAAAAAAAAAAGTTTATGAGTTTGAACATCAAATATGTTGTCTTTGTAGCATATTCAACTGAATATGGGTTGAAAAGGATTTGCAAATCATTGTATTCCGTTTATATTTACATCTAACACAATTTCCCAACTCATATGGAAACGGGGTTTGCAGTTTGATAACCTTAAATCAAAGAGGAATAGCACCTAAATACTACTGAGAATGAACAGTATTTATGCAGTGTTTCTTAACCATTGTTGGGCCGCCAAAAAATATCGATTTCTTGGCTGTGGTCCATAGTGGCACCGTATTTTTCGGACCACAGGGCCAAGGCGCACTGCTGATGAGTGGGTCTATTTTCATAGAAAAGGCGCACCGGATTATAAGGCGCATTAAAGGGGTTATATTATGATTTAAAACACTTCTTTGGGGTCTACATAACATGTAACGGTGGTTCTTTGGTCAAAATGTTGCATTGATTATGTTTTACAGACCATCGTCAAGTCACTTTCTGACAGTCGCTTCAGGATGCGCCATTTTGTGGGCGGTCTTATTTACGTGGCTCCACTTTGACAGCGTCTTCTCCCTGTCATCTTTGTTGTAGCGGTGTAGCGTGCAAGACTAGGTGTCGAAGAAGTGTCAAAAGTTGTAGCTAACCGTTTTATATGACATTTAGACTTTACTTCAATCAATAACGGAGCAGCATCTCCTCATCCGTGGCTCACTAGTTCAGGGGTCGGCAAACCGCGGCTCCGGAGCCGCATGCGGCTCTTTGATCACTCTGATGCGGCTCAGCAGCTTACTTGCTGAACCCCCCAATTTTCCCGTGAGACTTCCGGATTTCGGTGCATCTCGCAGAAAACTCCCGGGATCAATATTCACCGATTTTCACCCTTACAGCTATAATACGGGCATGCCATGATGTTACAACATTTAACACCCTCTACAATATGTATTAACAGCGTGCCAGCCTAACACTTGTTATACAATATGCATCTTCTGCTTGCACACGTACGTGACAGCAAGGCATACTTGGTCAACAGCCACACAGGTTACACTGACGGTGACCGTATAAAACAACTTTAACACTCTTACTAATAATGCGCCACACTTTGAACCAAAACCAAACAAGAATGACAAACACATTTCGGGAGAACATCTGCACCTTAACACAACATAAACACAACAGAACAAACACCCAGAATCCCATGCAGCCCTAACTCTTCCGGGATACATTATACACCCCTGCTACCACCAAACCCCGCCCCTACCCCAAGCCTGCTCCCTCACACATCAACCCCCCCTCTCTCTCTTTGTGCGACGGTTGAGGTGGGCGGGGTTTGGTAGCGGGGGTGTATAATGTATCCCGGAAGAGTTAGGGCTGCATGGGATTCTGGGTATTTGTCCTGTTGTCTTTATGTAGTGTTACGGTGCAGATGTTCTCCTGAAATGTGTTTGTCATTCTTGTTTGGTGTGGGTTCACAGTGTGGCGCATTATTAGTAAGAGTGTTAAAGTTTTTTTCATACCGCCACCGTCAGTGTAACCTGTGTGGTTGTTGAAGAAGTATGCCTTGCTGTCACCTATGTGAGCAAGCGGAAGCACCATACAACATGTGGCTGATCAGGCACGCTGGTTGTAGTGGGCGCTATATGCCGTACCATCACGGCACGCACGACGCTGACAAGCGCTATTCATTTAAAACCCGCGTGCCGCACCAGCTTAAAAATTCTATATAAAAGGTGTGTGCAGCGTGTCTGAGACCCCTGGTTTATACATAGCACAAATCAAAAAAAAAACTTTGTATGCAGTGTTATGTCATTCAAAATTTCAAAAATGTTTGCGGCTCCCATTGTTTTCTATAATTTGTGAAACTGGTCAAAATGGCTCTTTGACTGGTAAAGGTTGCCGACCCCTGCACTAGTTCAACAACAACGCCGAAAATGTGTCCGTGAAAAACCGTCCGACCGGAACTCTGTAATAACTAAAGTTCCGTGGGTGAATTATGTAAACTCACTACACCAGTAGTTTTTAGCACTTCCATAGCGAGTCTACTGACGGGTATAAATTAGAACTTTACGCCACTTTATATTAGAAATGGCGACAGCGGAGGATGAATGCCCCATAACAAGAAGACAGACTACAATGGTGGACCCACGCAAATTTTCAGGACTTTCAGCTGCTGAAACCAATGCAAAAGAGTAACTGCCCTTGATATCCGTACATACACATACTGTACATATGGCGATTATCAAGGCCGGAAAACGTACTAACTTCATTTTCATTTATCGTCCGGTTATTTGACTTTTGACAAATATTGTAGATTTATGTTTCAGGTACTAAAGCTGTCTCTATAGTTGTTTGTGGTGTTTTTTTTAGGAAATTCTATAACTGATTCTGTAAAATGTGTGTAATGTTTGAAATAACTTGAACATAACAGCATAAGACAAAATGTTTGAATTAGAATTTCAGTCACGATTCATGTTCAAAACAAACAATTAGGACTTTGTTACAAACAAGTCCACTGCCTTCAGTAAATGAAAAGTCATTTGGGAACAAGTCTGATGGGTTTCTGAGCAAACACACAAGTAGTGGAATATCCGGCCTGGTATCTGCTTATTAACTTGAGGCTGCTAAACAAGTCCCATCCTCCGGGAGTAACGACAGGAAGGAGAGAGCCTCGAAGGGAGGAGGGGAGACAATGCTGCAAACGGTGGCTAAGACCTTAAAAGAGCAAAGGGGGGAAAATGATTTAGTCGTCGGCGGAAAAGAAAGCTCTTTGATGCGAGAGTGAAGCGAGCCTCGCCTATCTGGCAGGAAGTCCTTCCAGGATGCACAGACTTGTTGTGCTTGTCAATTTGTTGGGTGGGACTCTCAAGTTCAACTGTGTACTCATGAGCTTTCATGTGGGGGCTGGGTGGTACACTGGGCCCCAAATATATACAAATTATTGCCAAACTCTCTGCTGAGTGACGAGGACATGTTTCACATAGTTTGCAAGTATTTTAAGAACATCCAAAACAATGTGCCTTCAATAGAATAAAGGAAGGGAAAATAAATCTATAACAAAAGCTAGCTTCCTGCTACAGCGACTCTTAAGACAAGGGTTGTACAGTATACCGGTAATAATAAAGCACCCCGGTACTAATTCATTTTTAAAAATACCAGTACTTTTTTCCGCAAGGCACATGTCACCAGTCAACACACACAAAGACCACTTACAAGCGGAAACAGTGTGGAGAAAAAAGAGGGAGAACGGACGCATTTTGGCTTTAAAACTAACAAAAAAGGTGAAGCTATAAACACTGGAGCGCTGTTTTGAAAGCGGTGGTTAAAAACATAGCTAGCTAGTAGCTAAACTTTGTCCACAGTGTATTTGCTACTTCTAAATCACTACTTAAGACAAATAAACTGTGTTTCTTACAAGAGTCCTTCCTGCAGGAGCTAAACATGCCTCCGTACACACCGTAGGAGGATACAATGGTTAACCGCTAACAGCAAGCTAGTGCTCCTGAATTAAAACAAATGGGTGGATCTACACCAGGGGTGCTCATTACGTCGATCGCGAGCTACCGGTCGATCGTGGAGGGTGAGTCAGTCGATCGCCAGCAAGGCATTAAAAAAATAGTCCTAAAAATGAGCGATCATAAATCTTCACTATGACGTCACTTTCGTCACTTGATTGACATTCACGGCACCCGAGGGTCTTCTGAGATGACGCTGGCTGCTGCCAGCTCATTAAAATTACCGACAGGAAGGCGAGAAACACTTTATTTCAACAGACTCTGGCGCCGTACCTGTCGTCAAAACTCCAAAGACCGACTGCACAGTTGCACAATAAAAGCGCTGCTTCATCTTGCCTGCGCTAACAAAATAAGAGTCTCAGAAAGCTGGCGTGCACAAGCTAGCAAGCTACGGAGTTTGCCGACAATGTATTTCTTGTAAAGTGTATACAAAGGAGTATGAAAGCTGGACAAATAAAATGCCAAAAACCAACCACTTTCATGTGGTATTGGACAGAAAGGAGGACTTTTTTTCTCCTCCATTCGAAAATGCGGACGTTATCAGCACCACTGTCTGATTACAATCAATACAAGTCATCAGAATCAGGTAATACACCAACTTATATTCTTGTCTTCATGAAAGAAAGGAATCTATATGTGTTAAACATGCTTGTATTATCTTTAAACACCTTTAACTTATTAACAATATTAACTATATGTGTTAAACAGGCTTGTATTATCATTAAACACTTTTAACTTGTTAACAATATTAACTATATGTGTTAAACATGCTTGTATTATCATTAAACACATTTAACTTGTTAATAATATTAACTATATGTATTAAACATGCTTGTATTATCATTAAACACCTTTAATTTATTAACAATATTAACTATGTGTTAAACATGCTTGCATTATCATTAAACACCTTTACCTTGTTAACAAAAACATATATTTCATAAATAAGTAAATATAAATTATATATATGAATGAGGTAGATCCCCACGACTTGATCAATTGAAAAGTAGCTCGCCTGCAGAAAAAGTGTGAGCACCCCTGATCTACACAGATATTGACTGTAACGATACCAAGTACAAGAGGCGTAAATAGTCGATACTACAATAATTACATCAATTTACTATCACAAAATCTTTCAAACTTAAAATATGACCAATGTATGACCCTGTAACTACTTGGTATTGGATCCATACCCAAATTTGTAGTATCGATCAAAATGTATGTAAATAACAGATTAAGTGCTTATTACTTTTTAACAGAAGTGTAGATAGACCATGTTGAAACAGAAAGTAACCAGATATGAACAGTAAATGAACAAGTAGATTAATAATCCATCCATCTTTTACCGCTTGTCCTTCATAATTTGGACAAAATTTGCAAAAGTATCGAAATACATTTTGGTACCGGGACAATCCTAGTTGAGATTAAACAGTTTCTCAACATAGGCTCTGAATGATTTCCAGAGACTTGGCTAGTCCAGTCGCATGGAGAACTTCTTCTTTTGGAGACTTGTTACATCAACTGTCAATACCTTCAGCTAAATCTGGACTGTGGTAGTCATATCCTGTTTTTCCGAGCGCTGAGGGCTGACTCGGAGCTTTCCTTGCCATCAACAGACTTTCGATTGCACGGAAAAATGGATCCAGACTTCTCATCGCCACGGCGGAAAGAAAAGCTTCAATACACTTTGTGAAAAAATTTCCACTTGGGTTTGTGCAGTGGTGAGAGAAGAATCCATTAGCTGGAGCCTGAACATAGTCTGTGCAATCCCTGATTAAGTTAAGTGTATAACAGCACCCAAAAAAGCACCAGGCATTTTAATAAAGCACAATCTTGCTAAGCTACCGAGTGTTTGAGTGCTTGACTTGCCGCCATCAGGGGTCACATGGCAGACATAGCATGGCTAAAAATTTCACTTCCAACGTCAACTAGCTTAACATTCCCTTTTTCTAATCCAGTGTACGAGACTAAATGATCCGTAGCTCACACGTGAGGTGGCCATTACTATGGAATGAAATTACTGCCAAAACTCCACAAATACTCAAAAATCATCTTCAAGCCGCTTTCTGACAGCCGTTTTGTGGGCAGTCTTATTTACGTGGCTCACCTTCGGCAGCGTCTTCTCCCCGTCATCTTTGTTTTAGCGCTGTAGCGTGCAAGGACGGGAGTGGAAGAAGTGTCAAAAGACTGTTTTAATGACATTCAGACTTTACTTAAATCAATAACGGGTCAGCATCTCCTCATCCGGAAACAACCACACTGGAAATGAGTCCCGTGAAAAAACGTGTAACCGGAACTCTAATAATTAAAGTTCCTTGGGTGAATAATGTAAACTCACTACACCGGTATGTTTTAGCGCTTTCATGGCGAGTTTACTGACAGATATAAGTAAGAACTTTACACTACTTTATATTAGAAATGGCAACAGCGGAGGATCAATGTCCCATAACAAGAAGATAGAGGAAAAAAAAGAAGCTTATCAACTACGGCGTCGGCGCGCGCAATTTTTCAGGATTTATGCAGATCCCTAATACAGATCAGCAGGTACCAAAAGGTAGGAAAAATCGCTTTTGCATAATATTGCGAAACAAAACGCCAGATAATATGTCTTACCTTTTACACACACCATAATAATACTTCAGTGTTTCCCACACATTCATTTATTTGTGGCGGCCCACCACGAAAGAATTACGTCCGCCACAAATGGATTTTTCGGCTTTTGACTCGCTCGACCGCTCATAAAAGCAATGGGACTGTCTGTGAATGTTGCTTGTAGTGACAACTCCGGTGCAGTAGGTGGCGGTAGCCTACTATGCATTGTAACTCCGCCAATAGCACTTAAATCACCTGGTGGGCCAGAAGAAGAAGAAGAAGAAGAGGGACGGACGGACGGACGGGATCAAAATACGAGGGTAATATAGGTTATAGCTGCATCGCTCGCGGCTCGTCATATATTTAACGTTAATCCGCGATTTCACCGAGCGTTTCACTGACGGTGAGCAGCCTGACGCTGCTTCATTAACACCGCCGCTGTTTGACTCGGTGGCCGGGGCAGACGCACGTAGTAAAAGTCACGTGTTTTCATACCGACGAGCTAACGTTTCCAGGTTATAACCCTGTTGTCAATCAACACACATGGACTGAAGCTAAATTGTCCACTGTCCACTGCAGCATGTGAATGCAATGAAAAGAATAAAATCTGAGCCAACCAGCTGTTAAAATGTTGTCCAGGTTAATGTTTTGGCCATTAAAGGCCCTTCATTTCAAGATTTCAACTGTGATCGGGCTTTAAACAGGTGGCTGACCTGTTCAGATGAGTGTAACTGCTACTGGTCAAATAATGTGAAATAGCATTTAATTTCACATGTATGCAATGCCATTTAAATGTAATTATAGATAATAATAATAATAATAATTACTGTGTAGTGTTGTAAATAGTCAACAGGAAGAATTTTAGTAAGATATAAGCCATGAGCACTACACAGCCAGAACAAAACCTAGGTAGGACAAGTAAAAATATTGGGGCAAGTAGATTTGAGAAGTCGGGCAAGTAGAAAAAAACCTTAACGTTGAACCCTGCATGTGTTGAGCTGCTGCCGCTTAAGGTTAGACGGCACTGTACATAGAGCGGTTCTGCTCGTTAGTAATAAATTCTAATGTTGGATGTTCACTCCTTCACACAGATGAGTATAGAAAAATATTTTCAACGGCCTAAAAGGGCTCGACTTGGAGAAGAGGTAGGCCTACAGTCCGGACCACAGGTGCGACCTGTTCAGCAGCAGCAGGAGGAGGAGGAGGAGGAGGTTGACTGACAGTGGCAGGACACCTCTGCCTCTGTTTCACTTCATGTTGCTGGTAAATAATATGGTTGTAGTAGTAGGCTAAAGTTAAATTATTTAGTATTCACTAATTAAAGGGGCAGAGCTTTAAGAGACATTTTAGCTTTTATATTTTATAAGATATATTTTTTGTAAGAACCACAATTAATAAATATATTTCAGTGAATCACTAATTGTTCAAATCTGTATATAAATATGTACATAAAATGTTGTAATTATATTCCAACTCCGCGTTCTTCTTGGTCATCGCCGCTGCCGCCGCCATCCCCCAACCACACCACCACAAATAGATGCCTGTCCTGTGGGAAACACTGTACTTGTATGTTTAATGCGCCGACAATTCTTCAAGCTGTGCGGCTTCATAGCTTACCAAAGTTGTACTATAACATTTTAATAGATTTTTGAGCGCCGTGTGTAATGTTCTATATTTTCAATGGAACATTTAAAATGTTGGTGTTGTTTTCTTGAGACCCATCATAGTGCAGGCTACACGTATATCTTATGTTTAGTCACACTTATCATTACACCATGTACCAAATAAAATAGGTTCGAGGTGGGTGAGCTCAACCAAACGTATTCCTTACATTACGCGCACCGGGTTATAAGGTGCACTGTCGAGTTTTGAGAAAAAACGGAAAATACGGTATATTGATGCAGTTTTACATTTCTTTTCGTTTCACTAAATAAGCGTCTATCACTAGCAACTTAAAAAAAATAAAAAAATTAATTTGGAATAACAAACAGTTAAATTAACAGACCAGTTAACCATCTTCAAGATACTGTGTTGACGAGGTTACTGATTCAGTGTTTCATAGCAGACCAAGGCAAATGAGTACGTCTGTGGAGCTAAAAATAATTTGCGCAGGTTTCGGTGTCAGAGTCACTAGTTACTCTCCATAATTGAAAGGATGTCACCAGAATTAGCAGCACAAGTGAAAGTCTCCTGGCCTCCCCATTGGCTCGTGCTACAACGACTGACCTTAAAACACGAGCGAGCCGACTGAGGACGAGGTATTCCAGAAAGGACACACTCAATAAGAGATTTCCATTGAAACAATAATCAATTTTAAGTACACTTGTTCCAGCTCACGAAGATTATTTATTACTCAGCGATGTTTGTCTGTGCCTTCCTGGAAGCAGGCATTATCCTGAGTGTCTGGACACACGGTGATGAATAGTTTATTAGGGGACATGCATTAGGTGAGATGAATGGAGGGGGAAAGAGAGAGTGGGCAGGAGGAAACGTCCTTCATGCAATTAAAAAAAGACAAATGCCGAGTATAATAGAGATTTTATGCGAATGCCCTTGAGCTGCCCAGGATGACGACAGCTCTCGGAAAAATAAAAAGAGCAGAAAGTTTCCCGGGCGACGCCGATGCTTCTGTGTGTTGCATTTCATCTAGCGGGGAATACCAACGTGGAGTGTCAGTTTTAACACTGGCGCTCTGAAATAGAATCAGTACTGATCACATATGCGCCTTCGGGTAAGACGACGCTGCACACGAGCGCCTAAGTGGATCTTTAAAAAGCCCGACACACACAAACACCTCTGGCGGACAAGCAAAAGCACTGCGAGTTGACATTGATCGTTTGTTATCCAATGTAGTTTGCATCACAGGGCGTACATGTGCTATAACAGGGCTACTCAAGCAGTGGCCCATGGGCTAAATCATTTTCTGAAAGGGAAAAACTGAAGCCATATCAATATGTATCACGATAGACACGCAGTCGGTATCAATACAAAATGTGTTAGATTATTTTTTATTTTTTTGTTTCTTCTCTATGTCGAAAGAAAGCGGAAGTTGCGAAGCAAGGTTGGTTGCATGGACAAAGACACTCGCTCTCTGGTAACCCAGCAACGCAGGAAGTGATCACTGATCAGTGGGAATGACTCGCTAACAGCCAATCAGGTAACAGTGTCAACTATCAAGTTGGGTTGTGTCGTCTTGTCTGGCGGTTGATTCTTTGCATGGAGTGAGAAGAGAAAGTCAAAATGAAGAAATTGTGGATAAAACAGGTAAAGACACCTGGACAGTATGGCACTTTTTTTTTTTTTTTTTTTTTTTTTAAAAAGGGACCGTAGTCAGACTAATGTGGTCTGTAAACGATGCAAGGCGCTCGTTCCCGCCAAGGACAAGACACCACCTTTTAGAGCACTTCCTGGCACTAAACCTGCAGAAAATAGTTATTCTCAGGTTTCTCTATGGCAGGGGTCAGCAACCCGCGGCTCCGGAGCCGCATGCGGCTCTTTGATCACTCTGATGCGGCTCAGCTGCATACTTGCCGACCCCCCCGTTTTTTCCGGGAGGTTTTTGGATTTCAGTGCCTCTCCCGGCAATCTCCCGGGGCAAACATTCTCCGATTTTCACCCGGACAACAATATTGAGGGCGTGCTGTGATGGCACTGCCTTTAACGTCCTCTACAACATGTCGTCGCGTCCGCTTTTACACCATGCTATCTGCGTGCCGGCCCAGTCACATGTAGTATGCGGCCTCTGCTTACACACGTAAGTGACTGCAAGGCATACTTGGTCAACAGCCATACAGGTTACACTGAGGGTTGTGATATAAACAAATTTAACACTCTTACTAATATGCGCCACACTGTGAACCCACACCAAACAAGAATGACAAACACATTTCGGGAGAACATCCGGACTGTAACACAACATAAACACAACAGAACAAATACCCAGAATCCCATGCATCTCTAACTCTTCCGGGCTACATTATACACCCCCGCTACCACCAAACCCCGCCCCCCCAACCCCGCCCACCTCAACAGACACATGGAGTGGGGGGGGGATGCATGGGATTCTGGGTATTTGTTCTGTTGCGTTTATGTTGTGTTACGGTGCGGATGTTCTCCCGAAATGTGTTTGTCATTCTTGTTTGGTGTGGGTTCACAGTGTGGCGCATATTAGTAGGAGTGTTAAAGTTGAGGGCACCCTCAGTGTGACCTGTATGGCTGTTGAACAAGTATGCCTAGCAGTCACTTATGTGTGTCTGCAGAAGCCGCATATAACATGTGACTGGGCTGGCAAGCTGTTAGTACAGGTTGTAGAGGGCGCTAAAGGCAGTGCCATCATAGCACGCCCTTATTATTGTTGTTTGGGTGAAAATCAGCAGACATTCGAGAGAATAGTTGCTCTGAAATTCGGGAGTCTCCCGGAAAAATTGGGAGGGTTGGCAAGTGTGATGCTGTCAAGCGGCATCCACATAAAACTTGCGGGCCGCACTAACATTAAATTTTCATATTAAGGTGCGGGCCGCGTGTCTGAGACCCCTGGTTTATACATAGCACAAAGCAAAAAAAAACTTTGTATGCAGTGTTGTTTCATTTTAAATTTCAAAAGAGTTTTGTGGCTCCCATTGTTTTCTTTATTTTGTGAAACGGGTCAAAATGGCTCTTTGAGTGGTAAAGGTTGCCGACCCCTGCTCTATGGCTACACTCATACTGCAGGATCGGATGTCTAATTCAGATTTTTCTGTTGAATCCCATCTTTTTAGTGGCCGTTCACATAAAAAAAAAGAAAAAAGATTTCTAATGTGAATGCAGTCTGACCCACATGCGGACATGACGTTGCATGCATTGCAGTGTTTACGGAAGTAAATATGGCTCATTACTGGCGCAGTTGTGGCCATTTCAAGGATTTTGTGCAATCTTTGACAACGTTTGCACTTTAGGCCAAAGGGGCCCAAATCTGATTTTTTTGAGATCTGATTTTTTTGCGGCTGACTGTTTACACTTCCAAGTAAAATGTGATTTTTATCAGACCCCAGTGTAAACACGCACAGGCCCCGACGTGGCCTCGAAGTCACTTGCATGCGCACTTCAATAAAGTGAAAACAAAGGAAGTTGACCGGGAGGAAGTCGCTACTACTACAAAATAAAATAAAAGTCTCAACCCCTTAAAAATTTATGTTTTTTTACGTGATAATATATGAAAGTAATATAATGTATGACGGAATGTATATAGTGTAATATGTTTGGGAGGGTTGTAATCTTTTTATAACTGTTAAGTAGAGGAGACACGGGCATCAGCATGGATCTACGGGAGCTTTATTTTTCAACTCACATGTAAGCAAATGCGCCACGGCGTCAATTTCGGTCTTTCAACAATCGCTGTTTCTTCAGAATCAAAATATATATTCATATAGTACATATAGCCTATTATTTGCGCACTACTGGCAAGTGATGCACCGAAAATTCGGTCGTCTTAAATAAAAAACAAAACCGAATGTTGTGATGAAATATCCATTTCCGCTGGCGACTGCGTCTTTCCGGCACACACGAGTAACAAAGCTCGCCCAAAGCTGACGAAAAAAAATTCACATTCAGGTCGCATTGCATTTAGACTGAAGTCACATTTGAAAAGATCAGATTCCAATCAGATTCAGGACTCCCTCGTGATGTGGCCTGAATCGGACGCCAAAAGATCAGACTTGAAGCACGTTGGCAAAAAAAAAAATCAGATCTGTGTCACTTGAAGGCAAACATTTTTTTGATTTGGTATGCAGTGTAAACAGGGCCTCTGTCAACATTTTCGGAACCAAATTATTGCACATGGAAGATTAAAAAGGAAGTGGACAAGTATTTTGGCTCTTGAGTTTTCGGGATATTTTGCTTCCATGTCTGCTTGAAGATTGTGTCTTTGGGCGTTCTTCTTAAAATATTTTATTTTAAAAGTTAAACGATAGTCACACACACACTAGGTGTGGTGAAATTATCCTCTGTATTTGACTCATCCCCATGTTCACCCCCTGGGAGGTGAGGGCAGCAGTGAGCAGCAGCGATGGCCGCGGTCGGGAATCATTTTGGTGATTTAACCCCCAATTCCAACTCTTGATGCTAAGTGCCAAGCAGGGAGGCAATGGGTCCCATTTTTATAGTCTTTGGTATGACTCGGCCGGGGTTTGACCTCACGACATTCCAGTCTCAGGGCGGACACTCTAACCACAAGGCCACTGAGCAGGTTTTCACCTGTTTTTTGTTGCGTTGTCAACTAGTTATTTTGTAACCGTCTATTTTGGCGAGTAATTATGACGCTTATTGCTTTTTGACGACGTTCTGGTCGGATGAATGCGACATTGAGGACGCATCACATGTATACCCGATTTATTTCCACATGCGAAAGAGGCCTGGGTCGCATATAAACATTTTTTGGAACTGCACTGCTCACACGGACATGAAAATTGACTCGATAAAGGTCGCACATGGCCAAAAAAATCGGAATTGACCTGCAGTGTGAACAAGCGCTATGTTTACATTTTCACCCTTGCACTATTTTCTTACTTTTTATGAAGCATTTCTTATGTATTCCTTATTTTTGCACCTTCATTTTAAGAGCTCAGTGTAAAGTGTTCAATATGATTTCACAATTTTGTTTATCAACCTTTAGCTTCTTGGATAATTGTCGTCAACCTGAGAAGCAGGACTTTCAATTTGATTGCCATGATTTGTTGTTACATAATAACCAGCTTTACAGACCGCTATTAATTGCTTGAAGTGGGAATTCAGCTCCGCGACGGAATCGACAGTCCCAAGGGAGTCCTGTAGTACAGGGGTGGGCAATTAATTTTTACCGGGGGCCGCATGAGCAACCTGAGCACTGCTGGAGGGCCACATCGACAATATTTCAATTAAATTTTGCTCAATATTATTTTTGATGTATACCGTAAGATAAATAATAATAATAATAATAATAATAATAATAATACTTTAATTTAACCTAACTTAACTTTATACCAAAAGCACTGCTTTGGAAATCATTTGTACCCCTTTCAGAGATCACATTTAGTTCCCCTTAAACATCCTCATGTTGCACAATGAAATGTAAGCATAGGATGAAGTGTGCATTCCTGTAACTTTCTCTCGTATCAGTATTCCATAATTAATATAAATAAATTAACATTAATAATAAATGACAGTAAAATAAGCACACGTATGACTGAGGAGTCATAGTGTAACTTTGTGTGGTGTTTGAGTTGTCCGACTTTTTGTGTGGCCATAAACGCACCAGTGGTTTAGTGGTATGCGTGTTGGTGACAGATGACAAGTTGGTTTTGGTCTGGTTTGTACGGCAGAAAATGACTAGTTTTTCGAGATAGAAGTTTTTTACTCATGTTTTTGGTGTGGTTATGGCCGAATATAAACAGTTTTGCTCAATAAAGTGATCGATATAATTCCTGGGCTCGAAGCATCTCGATAGACGTTACAATAATTGAACGGTGTTGACGAACACTGTTTGGGCCGCTTGTTGTCACTGTCACTCAGAGTTGCATTGCAAAATTATACAGAATAAATGTGTTTATTTTGTTTAGAATTCAGATGGGATTTGATTTGGTGCACGGCATATATTTGCTGTGCGCAGAGGACGCTTGAGCAGTGCGCAATTGCGCGGGCGCGCACCTTTGAGGGAACGTTGCTTGGCAGTCCATGTCTTGTTGAAAACACGCCATTCGTCATCAACTTTTCTCTTTTTAGCGTCGCGGGAGTAACCGTGCATCACTTGTCGCTGTGCACCCTCACTCACAGGTTACACACGGACATACGTCCATAAATAACACTTTTCAAAATAAAAGCAGCACAGTTGTATTGTGCGCACGACATAGATGTTTTTTCAACTTTATTTTGTAATTTGTGATTGCAGCTGTTCACATTCACTCACAATCACGCACACGCATACGTCCACACGGAAGTAATACAAATAACGCTTTTCAAAACAAAAGCAGCACCATTGTATTGCACACTCGACATAGATACTTTTTGAAATTTATTTTGTAATTTATGATTGGCCTCACGCGGGCCGGACAGGGACGCACAAAGGGCCGGATGTGGCCCGCGGGCCGCAGAATGCCCAGGTCTGCTGTAGGAGAAGTACGACTCTAGTCGTCAAAACCTGATTAACCAGAACCAAAGACATGTTGGACTTGAAATCAACTCGCTGAGCATGTTGACAACAAGCGAAACACACAAAGAAAGAGCGAATGGACTAAGGCTGCAACCATTAGTCGACACTGTCAACAAATGTCGACAATAAAATTTGTCGCCGACATTACGTCGGACGTTTGGAGGGAGGATGCGGTCTCAACCTCGGTGAGAGTGTTACGTTCGACCTTGTTAGCTAGGTAGCTAACAAGAGTGAGACAAAGTTGTGTGAAAAATAACTTTTACTATCATTTTAGCCAAAGTCAGCCAGCTAAACTTTGTCTACATCAATTAAAGTACATTTTAAAGCAGCGTCAATTTGCAATGGCGAAAAAAAAAAGGCACTTTAACAAACACAAACGCAAACCGCGCACACACACACAGAGAGAGAGAGAGAGAGAGAGACAAACATGCACCAATGCGGCGGTATCATAAGATTAAACATACAATCTGTTAGGGTTATCATAAGATTAAACATACAATCTATTAGAGTTGTACGGTATACCGGTATTAGTATAGTACCGCGATACTAGTGAATCATATTCGGTACTATATCGCCTCTGAAAAGTACTGGTCCACCCCCCCATCACAACATCTTCTTTCGTTTTTAAAAAATGTACATTATGTTTATGAACTCAGTAAATATGTCCCTGGACACATGAGGACTTTGAATATGACCAATGTATGATCCTGTAACGACTTGGTATCGGATTGATACCCAAATTTGTGGTATCATCCAAAACTAATGTAAAGTATCCAAACAGTAAGAATACGTGGTTATAACATTTTAACAGAAGTGTAGATAGAACATGTTAAAAGAGAAAGTAAGCAGATATTAACAGTAAATGAACAAGTAGATTAATAGTTCATTTTCAACCACTTGTCCTTTATATTGTTGACAAAATAATAGAATGGAAAATGACACAATATGTTACTGCAAATGTCAGCAGCTACATTAGGAGCCTTTGTTTGTTTGCTTACTAATAAAAGACCAGCTGTCTTGTATGTCCACTATTTTATTTAAGGACTAAATTGCAATAAGAAACATATGTTTAATGTACCCTAAGATTTTTTGTTAAAATAAAGCCAATAATGCAATTTTCTGTGGTACCCTTTATTTAGAAAAGTACCAACAAGTATCAAAAGAATTTTGGTACCGGTACCAAAATATTGGTATCGGGACAACACTACAATCTATTAAATAGCCAACATTTTAAGAATTCATCAAAAATGTGATTTTACACATTGAGTCTATTAGAGTGCTAAAACTGCCAATAGTTAATCAATAGTCAATAAACCAGTATGCAGATTTTTAAACATCACAAAATACTTTTCTTTTTGAGGACGTTACATTCTGTGTTTACCGGTAGTTGTTTTCATTGCTGCTATTTTAACTGCTTTTTACATACATAAAGAAGGTTAATTGTTTTTCTTTTAGCACTTTAGCTCTTTTAGCCTTTCCTTTCTTTTACACAGACATTTTATTAGTCATTTGTGTAACAGCTGAATGAGCAGCACAGTTACAGTATAAATAAATATTTATGAATGAGTTAGTCATCTTTGTTGTTCATAAGCACATGCCAAAAATAACTTGAGCTGCATTTACAAGTCAATGGAAAAATTGGAGCCATTAAATATGTCAATGCTTTACTATCCGTTTAGTCGACTAATCGTTAAGATAATCGCCGAATAATCGACTATCAAAATAATCGTTAGTTGCAGCCCTAGAATGCACTTTTCAACATGTGACATCCTTGACTGGGCGAATAATCTAATCCCAGCAATGTTAACACAGCTGACCAGTGTGGAAATGTTCTTCATGTGATTAAAGCACTATCTGGGAGTCATATGAGGCCTCAGACATCCAATCAGAAATGAAAGCACACACTTCCTCACATTGGATTGCCAAAACGAGTCATCTAATCATGCTTATAATATGACGATTACTCAGTCTTCCCATGACTCAAATCAGTTCATTTTTTTATGAAAAAACATTCACTACCAGATGTGGAAAGTTTTTTCCAAGGAAATACCCTGCGTTAGTTAACCTGACTAAAATAGCGCCGTCAAAAATCACATTAATACAGTGCGTCTTATTTTCTGTTACGCCCCCACCAAGGAAGAAGGAAACATTTTGCGACCCCCTACTATCCACCGTGACTATAAAGAGTATCATTTGTCTATTAAATTGTTAAGTAACATTAAAGAAAGCTTAAAAAAAACCAAATACAGTTCAACTTACAACAAAAACTTGTTTGAACTTCATGAACATGTTTTTAGTCTGTAACAGAAAAGATTTAAAGTGCAACAATTTGCCTGAAATTTAAAAAAAAAAAAGTATACTTATGTAAACTATAAACATGTTTTGATCAACTTGAACCATTTGATATTGAAAAATTTAATAAACTCAATAAGTAACATTATTACTAGCAACATAAAAAATGATTTCAATAAAACGTTCGATAATTTTTTGTTGAAGTTGCAAAGCAAGGTTGGTTGCATGAACAAAGGCAATCCTCTGGTAAACCAGCAATGCAGGAAGTGATCACTGATTACTGTATTTTTCGGGGTATAAGTCGCACCGGAGTATAAGTCGCACCTGCCGAAAATGCACAATAAAGAAGGAAAAAAACATATATAAGTCGCATTTTTGGGGGAAATGTATTTGATAAAACCCATCACCAAGAATAAACATTTGAAAGGCAATTTAAAATAAAGAATAGTGAACAAAAGGCTGAATAAGTGTACGTTATATGACACATAAATAACCAACTGAGAACGTGCCTGGTATGTTAACGTAACATATTATGGTAAGAGTCATTCAAATAACTATAACATATAGAACATGCTATACGTTTACCAAACAATCTGTCACTTCTAATCGCTAAATCCCATGAAATCTTATACGTCTAGTCTCTTACGTGAATGAGCTAAATAATATTATTTGATATTTTACGGTAATGTGTTAATAATTTCACACATAAGTCGCTCCTGAGTATAAGTCGCACCCCCGGGAAAACTATGAAAAAAACTGCGACTCATAGTCCGAAAAATAGGGTAGTAGGAGTGACATGCTTACTGCCCAATCAGGTAACAGTATCAACTATCAAGTTTAGTTGCACCATCTTGTTGTCTGGCAGCTGATTCTTTGCATGGAGTGAGAAGAGAAAGTCAAAATGAAGAAATTGTGGTTAAAAGAAGAAACGTCACCTGGACAGTACGGCAGTTTTTTTGGATTTTTAAAAAAAGGAACTGTAGTCAGATCAACGTGGTCTGTAAATGATGCAAGGCGCTCGTCCATACCACACCACCTTCGCTGTGCACACCCTTCAGAGCACAGCTGTAACTTCCTGGCACTAAACCTGCAGAAAATACTTCTCCTAGGGTTTCTCTATGTTTACACTATTCTCTTATACTTTAGGAAGCATTTCGTACATATTCCTTATTTTTGCACCTTCATTTTAAGAGCTTATTGTTACATTTTCAATGTGATTTTACAATTTTGTATAAATTGATTGAGTGTTTTCCATTTTTGTGTTGACATTTCCTTTCCTCTCTGCCTTCATAGCTGAGCGGACAATAATCAGGGGAAGGTTGCATTGAAACCAAAAATTTTTACATTTAATGTATGTTTCCCCTGCTCCTTATTTTCCATAGGTCATAAAAAATATCAATAACTATGGATATCGGCCTGCGATGAGGTGGCGACTTGTCCAGGGTGTAAACCGCCTTCCGCCCGATTGTAGCTGAGATAGGCTCCAGCGCCCCCGCGACCCCGAAGGGAATAAGCGGTAGAAAATGGATGGATGGATGGATGGATGGATATCGGCCACTATGAACACGTATGTTGTGATACAGTTTTCCGCCTAGCCCTGAATTCAAAGTGACTTCATGCATTTAAAATGTTTTTATTTTATTATATATAGGTTTTTTTGTTTCCTTTTTGCACTACACAGGTGACCCACCCCCTTAAAAAGTAACTTTTTTACTTGATCAGACTGGCACTTCACTCCCGAGTACGTTTGATAATAACATTTCCTAATTTAGTGACACTAAAAACGCTTACCTTACACTTACCTACACTTAACGACACTTACCTTAGCCAACTTTTGATACTTAACTTATCTTACCTTGCCACTTCCTAGCCTACTTGGTCACATGTACATTAGCTTACTTAATGACATTCACCATAGCCAACTTTTGATACTTAACTTATCTTACCTTGCCACTTTCTAGCCGACTGGGTCACACTTACATTAGCTTACTCAATGACATTTACCATAGCCAACTTTTGATACTTAACTTATCTTACCTTACCACTTCCTAGCCGACTTGGTCACACGTACATTAGCTTACTTAATGACATTTACCATAGCCAACATTTGATACTTAACTTATCTTACCTTGTCACTTCCTAGCCGACTTGGTCACACTTACATTAGCTTACTAAATGACACTTACCTTAGCTAACTTTTGATACTTAACTTATCTTACCTTGCCACGTCCTAGCTGACTTGGTCACACTTAATGACACTTACCTTAGCCAATATTTGATACTTAACTTATCTTACCTTGCCACTTCCTAGCCTACTTGGTCACACGTACATTAGCTTACTTAATGACACTTACCTTAGCTTACTTTTGATACTTAAACTTATCTTACCTTACCACTTCCTAGCCGACTTGGTCACACTTACTTACATTAGCTTACTAAATGACACTTATTTTAGCTAACTTTTAATAATAAATGATAAATGGGTTATACTTGTATAGCGCTTTTCTACCTTCAAGGTACTCAAAGCGCTTTGACAGTATTTCCACATTCACCCATTCACACACACATTCACACACTGATGGTGGGAGCTGCCATGCAAGGCGCTAACCAGCAGCCATCAGGAGCAAGGGTGAAGTGTCTGCCCATTTTTTGATACTTAACTTATCTTGCCACTTCCTGTCACACGTACATTAGCTCATACTTGCCAACCCTCCCGGATTTTCCGGGAGACTCCCGAAATTCAGCGCCTCTCCCGAAAACCTCCCGGGACAAATTTTCTCCCGAAAATCTCCCGAAATTCAGGCGGACCTGAGTGACGTGTCGACAGCCTGTTTTCACGTCCGCTTTCCCACAATATAAACAGCGTGCCTGCCCAATCACGTTAAAACTGCAGAATGATCGAGGGCGAGTTCTTGGTTTCTTATGTGGCTTTATTGATAGGCAGTTTCATTAACGTCCTCCCAGCGCGGCAACAACACACAACAGCAGTCACGTTTTCCTCTACCGTAAAGCAGTTCGTCTGCCGTAAACGGCAATATTGTGACACACTTAAACAGGACAATACTGCCATCTACTGTACATGTATATGTGACAATAACACCTACGGCTTTTAGAGAGTGCAGTGCACAACTGCGCACACAACAAGGAGACGAAGCAGAATGCATCATCAGAGAGGGTGTTCAGCATGGTTAGAAAAATAGTGACAGAGAATAGAACAAGGATGGACAATTCAACCCTTAACTCAACAATGAGTAGATGAGTGTTATGTGTGTGTATATGTGTAAATAAGTGAACACTGAAATTCAAGTATTTCTCTTATTTTTATATATATATATATATATATATATATATATATATATATATAGATATATATATATATAGCTAGAATTCACTAAAAGTCAAGTATTTCTTATATATATATATATATATATGAAATACTTGACTTGGTGAATTCTAGCTGTAAATATACGCTTCCCCTCTTAACCACACCCCCAACCACGCCTCCACCCCAACCACGCCCCCCACCTCCAGAAATCGGAGGTCTCAAGGTTGGCAAGTATGCATTAGCTTACTTAATGACACTTACCTTAGCTAACTTTTGATACTTAACTTATCCTACCTTGCCACTTCCTAGCCTACTTGGTCACACTTATATTATCTTACTTAATGACACTTACCTTAGCTGACTTTTGATACTTAACTTATCTTACCTTGCCACTTCCTAGCCGACTTGGTCACACTTACATTAGCTTACCTAATGACACTTACCATAGCCAATATTTGATACTTAACTTATCTTACCTTGCCACTTCCTAGCCTACTTGGTCACACTTATATTATCTTACTTAATGACACTTACCTTAGCTTACTTTGGAGCACAAACTCCTTCGGTTTGCCCTCACTCGCCGAGGAGCCTGGAGTCTCCGCCAGCCACACACACACAAAAAAAAAAAAGCGGTGGGAAAATAAACCAAAAAAAGAAGTCCTGGGTTTGTTCCTCGGCGGTCTTTTTTTTGAGGAATGAGGCAGATATTTAGCCCAGATAGTGGACTATCAACAGCACCGCCATTGGGGACGAGGAGGACGGAAGAGTGAACACGCTCTCGAGCTGGGGCTCGTGCTCGCAGCCAGCGTCACGCGCTCGTGCTCGCTGGGCGTGGCCAGGCTACGCCCACGCACACACACACACATGCGCGCGCACCTCTTTCGTCTCACAATTATAAAAAAAGAGTAATACTAGAAAAAAAGGCAGCACCTGCACAGGTAGATTATCCTCTGACGTGAAAAGAGGAGCACACTCACACACACCTGAGGACCTCCCAGGGTTCTCCCATGACGTCACTGCGGACCTAATCCAACACTTTTTATACGGATCTTGGCTAGCCTTCATTTTTGTAATTGGTCCTCAAAAATAGCTGCAAAACCATTTGACTTGCATTTTTGCAGTATTTCCTTCAAAAACACTATAGTGTCCTGTTCTATATTTGACTAGCATTTTTGCAATATCGCGTTAAAACACTATGTTGTATAGATGATCTTTGACTAGCATTTTTGCAGTATATTCTTAATTAACATACTAGTGTCCTGTTGTATAGATGATCTTTGACTAGCATTTTTGCAGTATATTCTTAATTAACATACTATTGTCCTGTTGTATAGATGATCTTTGACTAGCATTTTTGCAGTATCACCTTGAAAACACTATAGTGTCCTGTTGTATAGATGATCTTTGACTAGCATTTGTGCAGTATTACCTTAAAAACACTACAGTGTCCTGTTGTATAGATGATCTTTGACTAGCATTTTTGCAGTATCGCCTTAAAAAACACTATAGTGTCCTGTTGTATAGATGATCTTTGACTAGCATTTTTGCAGTATCACCTTAAAAACACTATAGTGTCCTGTTGTATAGATGATCTTTGACTAGCATTTTTGCAGTATCACCTTAAAAACACTATAGTGTCCTGTTGTATAGATGATCTTTGACTAGCATTTTTGCAGTATCGCCTTAAAAACACTATAGTGTCCTGTTGTATAGATTATCTTTGACTAGCATTTTTGCAGTATACTCTTAATTAACATACTCGTGTCCTGTTGTATAAAGGATCTTTGAATAGCATTTTTGCAGCATCTCCTTAAAAAGCACACTAGTGTCCTGTTGTATAGATTATCTTTGACTAGCATTTTTGCAGTATCACCTTAACAACACTATAGTGTCCTGTTGTATAGATGATCTTTGACTAGCATTTTTGCAGTATATTCTTAATTAACATACTAGTGTCCTGTTGTATAGATGATCTTTGACTAGCATTTTTGCAGTATCACCTTAAAAACACTGTAGTGTCCTGTTGTATAGATTATCTTTGACTAGCATTTTTGCAGTATCGCCTTAAAAACACTATAGTGTCCTGTTGTATAGATGATCTTTGACTAGCATTTTTGCAGTATCGCCTTAAAAACACTATAGTGTCCTGTTGTATAGATGATCTTTGACGAGCATTTTTGCAGTATACTCTTAATTAACATACTCGTGTCCTGTTGTATATAGGATCTTTGAATAGCATTTTTGCAGCATCTCCTTAAAAAGCACACTAGTGTCCTGTTGTATAGATTATCTTTGACTAGCATGTTTGCAGTATCGCCTTTAAAAGCACACTAGTGTCCTGTTGTATAGAGGATCTTTGACTAGCATGTTTGCAGTATCGCCTTAAAAACACTATAGTGTCCTGTTGTATAGAGGATATTTGACGAGCATTTTTGCAGTATATTCTTAATTAACATACTTGTGTCCTGTTGTATAAAGGATCTTTGAATAGCATTTTTGCAGCATCTCCTTAAAAAGCACACTGATGTCCTGTTGTATCGATTATCTTTGACTAGCATTATTGCAGTATATTCTTAATTAACATACTAGTGTCCTTTTGTATGGATGATCTTTGACTAGCATTTTTGCAGTATCACCTTAAAAACACTATAGTGTCCTGTTGTATAGATTGTCTTTGACTAGCATGTTTGCAGTATCTCCTTAAAAAGCACACTAGTGTCCTTTTGTATAGAGGATCTTTGACTAGCATGTTTGCAGTATTTCCTCAAAAACACACCCGTGTGCTGTTCCATAGAGTATCTTTGACTGGGGTTTTTGCAGTATCTCCTGAAAATTACGCTCGTGTCCTGTTGTATAGACGATCTTTGACTTGCGGTTTTGCAGTATCTCCTTCAAAAACACTATAGTGTCCTGTTCCATAGATGATCTTTGACTCGCATTTTTGCAGTATCTCCTTCAAAAACACTTAAGTGTCCTGGTCTATAGATGATCTTTGACTCGCGTTTTTGCAGTATGTCCCTAAAAACACAATAGTGTTCTGTTGTATAGAGGATCTTTAAAAAGCATGTTTGCAGTATTTCCTCAAAAACACACTCGTGTGCTGTTCCATAAAATATATTTGACTGGTGTTTTTGCAGTATCTGCTGAAAAGCACACTAGTGTCCTGTTGTATAAAGGATCTTTGACTAGCATTTTTGCAGTATCTCCTTAAAAAGCACACTAGAGTCCTGTTCTATATTTGACTAGCATTTTTGTAGTATCGCCTTCAAAACACTATAGTGTCCTGTTGTATAGATGATCTTTGACTCGCATTTTTGCAGTATCTCCTTCAAAAATACTATAGTGTCCAGGGCTGTAGATGATCTTTGGCTCGCGTTTTTGCTGTATCTTCTTAAAAACACTATAGTGTCCTACAGACTATAGATGATCTTTGACTTGCATTTTTGCGGTATCTCCCTAAAAACCCTATAGTGTCCTGGGCTATAGATGATCTTTGAATCACGTTTTTGAAGTATCTCCTTAAAAAACACTATAGTGTCCTGGTCTATATATAATCTTTGACTTGCATTTTTGCAGTATCTCCTTAAAATCACTATAGTGTCCTACAGACTATAGATGATCTTTGACTGGCGTTTTTGCGGTATCTCCTTAAAAACACTATAGTGTCCTGGTCTATAGATGATCTTTGACTCGCATTTTTGCAGTATCGCCTTAAAAACACAATAGTGTTCTTTTGTATAGAGGATCTTTAAAAAATCATGTTTGCAGTACTTCTTTAATAACACTATAGTGTTCTGTTATATAAAATATCTTTGACTAGCATTTTTGCAGTATCTTCTTAAAAAGCACACTAGTGTCCTGTTATATAGATGATCTTTGACTAGCATTTTTGCAGTATCTTTTTAAAACACATAACAGTGTCCTATTGTATAGAGGATCTTTGACTGGCGTTTTTGCAGTATCTCCTTAAAAAGCACACTTTTTACTGGAGGATCTTTTACTGGCAATTTTGCAGTATCTCCTTAAAAACACTAGTATAGATGATCTTTGACTAGCATTTTTGCAGTATCTTCTTAAAAAAACACACTAGTGTCCTGTTGTATAGAGGATCTTTGACTATCATTTTTGCAGTGTCTCCTCAAAAAGCACACTAGTGTGCTGTAGTATAGAGAATCTTTGACTGGCATTTTTGCAGTATCTCCTTAAAAATGCACAATAGTGGAGGAACAAGGTCGGAGTCCAACTTTCACATACTCTTACCATCCAATTATATTAATTATATATCCATTATATTATTATGTTATTTTAAAAGTTAAAGTACCCATGATTGTCACACACACACCCTAGGTGTGGCGAAATTATTCTCTGCATTTGACCCATCACCCTTGATCACACCCTGGGAGGTGAGGGGAGCAGTGGGCAGCAGCGGTGGCCGCGCCCGGGAATAATTTTTGGTGATTTAACCCCCAATTCCAACCCTTGATGCTCAGTGCCAAGCAGGGAGGTAATGGGTCCCATTTTTATGTACATGCCGATAAATGCTTTAAAATGTAATATCGGAAATTATCGGTATCGGTTTCAAAAAGTAAAATTTATGACTTTTTAAAACGCCGCTGTGTCGAAGGACGGTAGGGAGAGGTACAGAGCGTCAATAAACCTTAAAGGCACTGCCTTTGCGTGCCGGCCCAGTCACATGATATCTACGGCTTTTCACACACACAAGTGAATGCCATTCATACTTGGTCAACAGCCATACAGGTCACACTGAGGGTGGCTGTATAAACAACTTTAACACTGTTACAAATATGCGCCACACTGTGAACCCACACCAAACAAGAATGACAAACACATTTCGGGAGAACAACCGCACCGTAACACAACATGAACACAACAGAACAAATACCCAGAACCCCTTGCAGCACTAACTCTTCCGGGACGCTACAATATACACCCCCCGTTACCGCCTACCCCCCGCCCACCTCAACCCCGCCCACCCCAACCTCCTCATGCTCTCTCAGGGAGAGCATGTACCAAATTCCAAGCTGCTGTTTTGAGGCATGTTAAAAAAAAATAATGCACTTTGTGACTTCAATAATAAATATGGCAGTGCCATGTTGGCATTTTTTTTCCCATAACTTGAGTTGATTTATTTTATCTTGTGTTGTGATGCCCCTCCAGCGGGGCATCACAACAAAATTAGGCATAATAATGTGTTAATTCCACGACTGTATTTATCGGTATCGGTTGATATCGGAATCGGTAATTAAGAGTTGGACAATATCGGAATATCGGCAAAAAAGCCATTATCGGACATCTCTAATATATATATATATATATATATATATATATATATATATATATATATATATATATATATATATGTATATATATATATATATATATATATATATATATATATATATATATATATATATATATATATATATATATATATATATATATATATATATCAGTGACGTGCGATGAGGTTGATGGCTGGTGAGGCACTGACTTCATCACAGTCAGATTTACAAACATATGAACCCTAAAGAGTATCTTATTCACCATTTGATTGGCAGCAGTTAACGGGTTATGTTTAAAAGCTCATACCAGCATTCTTCCCTGCTTGGCACTCAGCATCAAGGGTTGGAATTGGGGGTTAATCACCAAAAATGATTCCCAGGCGCGGCGCCGCTGCTGCCCACTGCTCCCCTCACCTCCAAGGGGGTGAACAAGGGGATGGGTCAAATGCAGAGGACACATTTCATTACACCTAGTGTGTGTGTGACAATCATTGGTACTTTAACTTAACTTTAACTTTACACATACAAACTGTAGCACACAAAAAAGCACATTTAATAAAAAAAAAACGTTATTATGGTCTTACCTTTACTTAGAAATTAAGTCCATGCGCCGCAACTAAAGCCCTCACTTAAACTTTCCACGTGCAAGATTGAATCTATTTAAAAAAGTGTAACCGAGGGTTTATAAATGTCGCCTATATTGTATGAAACTACAAAATAACAAACACGGAGGCTCCAGTTTACACGAGGACCACTTTATTTACCTTCTTTCAAAAACCTCCGCAACGTGACATCACTTCCGCTCTTGGCGCCTTCAAAATAAGAGCTCAAGGCATATACTGTATAACAGCGCATAACAGGAACATAACATCACAAAGAGGAAAGCCCATGAAAATAGGTTACAAAAGTTATTTAATAAGAAGCCAAAAAGTGCAAAAACAATAATGTTCGTGTTGGAGGAGTTGTGAATTAGATATACCTGCAGTCTGCAGGTATATATAATGTTGTGTCCCTGCAGTCATTCACAACTCCTCCAACACCAACATTATTGTTTTTGCACTTTTTGGCTTCTTATGAAATAATTTTTTTAAATAGATTCAATCATGCACGTGGAAAGTTTAAGTGTGGGCTTTAGTTGATATAACAATTCTACGGCGGGGGTGCAGGAGGCGAGCCTCAGCCAGTGCGTCTTTTGCAGCCGTTTTATGATCGCTCAGCACAAGAAATACGTTACACACATACAGTTGTTGACAAAATACACTGTACATTATATACCTCAGCTAACTAAACTATGGAAATGTATAATATAGTTCATATATCAATACAGTCTCACTGCACAGCAGGGCAGCCGTTAGCCGAGTCATTGCACAATCCATGTTGCGGCACTGAGTGACGTGCCTCAACTGGCTGCTGTTCACCGCACCGTCTCTTCTCTGTATTTGAACGGCAAATGTGAAAATTCAGCGATTTTGAATAAAAATAATCTAAAACTGGTGAAGTTAAATGGAAAATAACTTTATAGTATAATCACTGGATACATATAACAATTTAATTTTTTTTTTTCTTTTTACATTTTTTTTCTTTCCATGATGGCAGGTGAGGCCCTGCCTCTAGTGACTGCACGTCACTGATATATATATATATATATATATATATATATATATATATATATATATATATATATATATATATATATATATATATATATATATAGTTACTTTTCATGCAGTCGCCTTTAGATTCGTTTCTTGGTCCAATGAAGCCTCCAAGTCAAAAAATGGGGACACCCCCAATATAGAAGATACTTAGATTGGTGTACATATATGAAACAAGACAAGGGTATATTTGTACTGATTAACTTGTTGGTATTGTGTGTGTCTTCAAACAGCAGGTTGTCGCCAGGCTGTCCCCTCTTAACGACCAGGGTCAGGACAAAGAGGGTCTGCTGTGAGCACACAGCTGCTCCCCCTATGGAAACAATGGACGGCGTCTCTTCCCAATGTCAAATATTAAAGCAAGTGTTTGCCATCCCTGTGCGTTTGGGCTCAGGGCTGATTTGGGCTAATTGCTCCACGTGCAGCATATGTAGCGCATATGGCGCACGCACGTATCCTAGCAACCAGTGTCAACCAGATGATGAGGCCCGGGACTCAGGCGTGTTTCTGCCGGGTTTGAGTCTCAGGTGGCCCAGGATGTTGTGTTCTGGCAACAATACAGCGCGCTGGAATCGACGAGGCCTCGAAGAGAAGGTGTAAAAGTAACTCTGCACACGCATGGAAGTGGAGACCTTTTATTGACATAACACAAGCGGCTATTGTGACAACACGCGATAGCGCCGCTGCTGCCGACTTGCACATGCAGGAGACATGCAAACAGTCTCGCTTCCACCTCTTGACAAGCCAAAGCCGCACGTGAGAGTGATCACATCCTCAGGATGGAGCGGCGACCAAAACTAACGTCCTGCAGCTTTAACTTGCATGAGTACTCGTATTAAAGCCGCGAGAGTGAATAAGGTTCCTTAGTATTCAGGAAGCACGCGTCTAAATTGAATTATCTGAAAGCTTTTTAGTCCCCCAAGCCAGAAGACAGACATTATGGAAACCACAACTAAGTGCAGTAAAGTCACCGCATTTAAATTTATCGTGACAGCCGTCCACTCATTCATCGAATGATGTTTTTTCACTTTCACACGACACACGCTGCAGGGTGACAGGGGAAACAATCACCTGCTGTCATGTCTGTGTAATCATGTTTTGTCTTAGTCATGTTTTGTTTAGTTATTGGACTCTTTAGTTTCTGGCTTTTCACTCCCTTGTCTTGTTTCCATGATTACCCATTAGTTTCACCTGTTCCACGTTTGGACTCATTGTGCACTCTTGTTTGTCACCATAGCAACCCATTAGTTTTCACCTGTCACGTCACGCACCTGTTTCACGTTTTGAATCACGCACCTGTTTTCGTTAATCATGTCTGTAGTATTTAAGTTCATTGTTTTTCAGTTTGTCTTTCTGGTGACATCCCCACATTTATGCTCTGCACATTTCTGACTCTTTTTTCATGTCCATCGTTCACGCTGCTCCTTTTTGTCCATGCCAAGTCAGTTTTGTTTATTATTGCCACAGTTAGTGTTTTTTGTTGTTCATAGTTTTTGCCTTTGTGCAAGTGTTTGGTTTCATAGTTTGTTCTCCGCCATTGTGCGCGCCTTTTGTTTACTTCCTTGTTTTGTATTTATAGTGTTTAAATAAAAATGTACCTTCATTCCCGTCTCGCCCGAGCCAACTTTCCGTTGCCTTCGAGAAAAACTAAACCCCAGGACCAAGTCATGACACCTGCTAGTGCTTGGTTTAGCTTGGTTTAAGAGGGGACTGTCAGAGGGACGGACAGAAAACACAAATAGGTTTCATAATCAGAGGGAGAAGACGGAAGGAAAATAATCCAAAAATCAATCACTAAAAACAACAATAAAATCTGCTACTCAGAGAGGGAATATTTACGTTAACAATAGGGGTGTGGGAAAAATCGATTCCAATTCAAATCGCCATTCTGACGTTGTACGATTCAGTATCGATTCTCATTTTGCAAAAATGGATTTTCTTTTTTTAATTTTTCTTAATCAATCCAACAAAACAATACACAGCAATACCATAACAATGCAACACGACACAGAGCAATCCAGAAGTAGTGAAACAAAAATGAATACTATCAACAACAGTATCAATATTGGTTACAATTTCAACATAGCGGTGATTAAAAATCCCTCATTGACATTATCATTGGACATTTATAAAAAAAATAATAAAAAGAACAATAGTGTCACAGTGGCTTACACTTGCATCGCATCTCATAAGCTTGACAACACACTGTGTCCAATATTTTCACAAAGATAAAATAAGTCATATTTTTGGTTCATTTAATACATACTTGCCAACCCTCCCGAATTTTCCGGGAGACTCCCGAAATTCAGTGCCTCTCCCGAAAACCTCCATGCGGACCTGAGTGAGGACAGCCTTTTTTCATGACGGGAGGACAACAGGGTGACAAGAACTTAATCATCCAGACTAGAGATAAATTGTATTATTATGTTTATTTTACCTAAAAATAAATATATTTATTAATTTAAAAAAAAAACGAAATACATTTTTACTATATTTTGCTAAAAACATCAAAATTAATTGTATTTTTATTTGTATTTTTTCGTGACTCCTTATTACATCCAGCCATAGAATTATACATTAAAATAAACATATTTGAAATAATTGATTTTAAATTATCATAATAATTCATTTAAAATGACCATATTTAATTATTAAAATAATTGCTTGTTTATCAACAACTTTAGCATTTTATTCATTACTTTTTGAAACTCTCAGAAGCCAAGTTATGTTATATTCCTTAATATTTATTTATGCAAGTTTGAAGTATCAATTATCTAAACACAGTTTTGTTTGCATATTTCCATATATATATATATATATATATATATATATATATATATATATATATATATATACAGGTATATATGTATGAAATACTTGACTTGGTGAATTCTAGCTGTCAATACACTCCTCCCCTCTTAACCACGCCCCGCCCCACCCCCGACCACGCCCCCACCCCCACCTCCCGAAATCGGAGGTCTCAAGGTTGGCAAGTATGATTTAATAGTTAAAACAAATTTACATTATTGCAATCAGTTGTTAAAACATTGTCCTTTACAATTATAAAAGCCTTCTCCAAAAATCTACTACTCTGCTTGCATGTCAGCAGACTGGGGTAGATCCTGCTGAAATCCTATGTATTGAATGAATAGAGAATCGTTTTGAATCGGAAAAATATCGTTTTTGAATTGAGAATCGCGATGAATCGAAAAAAATCGTTTTATAATCGAATCGTGACCCCAAGACTCGATATTGAATCGAATCATGGGGCACCCAAAGATTCGCAGCCCTAGTTAACAATAACACTGTCTGCTATTTCTGTGGTTTAAAAGGGGACAGACCAAGAGGGAAATGTACGTTACTGTCTGGTTTTCTTTGGTTTAAAAGGGGACATGCTGAGAGGAGAGAAAATGAGAGTTAACAACAACACTGTCTGCGAGTCGTGGTTTAAAAGGGGTCCGACAGAGAGGAGAAATGTAGGTTAACAGTAACAATGTCTGCTAGTTCTGTGGTTTAAAAGGGGACAGACCAAGAGGAAAATGTGCGTTACTGCCTGCTTTTCTTTGGTTTATAAAAGGGCAGGCTAAGAGGAGGGGAAATGAGCGTTAACAAAAGCACTGTCTGCTAGTCGTGGTTTAAAAGGGGACCGACAGAGAGGCAACATTTACATTAACAATAACACTGTCTGCTAGTTCTGTGGTTTAAAAGGGGACAGACCAAGAGGAAAAATGTATGTTACTGTCTGCTTTCCTTTGGTTTATGAAGGGACAGGCTAAGAGGAGAGAAAATGAGAGTTAACAACAACGCTGTCTGCTCATCGTGGTTTAAAAGGGGACCGACAGAGAGGCAAAATTTAGGTTAACAATAACAAAGTCTGCTAGTTCTGTGGTTTAAAAGGGGACAGACCAAGAGTAAAATGTACGTTACTGTCTGCTTTTCTTTGGTTTAAAAGGGGACAGGCCAAGAGGAGGGAAAATGAGAGTTAACAACAACACTGTCTGCTCATCATGGTTTAAAAGGGGACCGACAGAGAGGCAAAATTTAGGTTAACAATAACAAAGTCTGCTAGTTCTGTGGTTTAAAAGGGGACAGACCAAGAGTAAAATGTACGTTACTGTCTGCTTTTCTTTGGTTTAAAAGGGGACAGGCCAAGAGGAGGGAAAATGAGAGTTAACAACAACACTGTCTGCTCATCATGGTTTAAAAGGGGACCGACAGAGAGGCAAAATTTAGGTTAACAATAACAAAGTCTGCTAGTTCTGTGGTTTAAAAGGGGACAGACCAAGAGTAAAATGTACGTTACTGTCTGCTTTTCTTTGGTTTAAAAGGGGACAGGCCAAGAGGAGGGAAAATGAGAGTTAACAACAACACTGTCTGCTCATCGTGGTTTAAAAGGGGACCAACAGAGAGGCAAAATTTAGGTTAACAATAACAAAGTCTGCTAGTTCTGTGGTTTAAAGGGGGACAGACCTAAAGGAAAAATATACGTTACTGTCTGCTTTTCTTTGGTTTAAAAGAGGACAGGCCGAGAGGAGGGAAAATGAGAGTTAACAACAATGTCTGCTAGTCGTGGTTTAAAAGGGGACCGACAGAGAGGCAAAATTTAGGTTAACAATAACAATGTCTGCTAGTTCTGTGGTTTAAAAGGGGACAGACCAAGAGGAAAAAATCACTTTACTGTCTGCGTTTCTTTGGTTTATTAAGGGACAGACCGAGAGGAGAGAAAATGAGCGTTAACAAAAACAATGTCTGCTAGTCGTGGTTCAAAAGGGGACCGACAGAGAGGCAAAATTTACATTAACAATAACACTGTCTGCTAGTTCTGTGGTTTAAAAGGGGACAGACCGAGAAGAAAAAAGAATGTTAACAACACTGTCTGCGAGTTCTGTGGTTTAAAAAGGGACAGAAAGAGAGAGAAAAAATTACGTTACAAAACCACTGTAGTTTATGGTTCAAAAGGATACAGGCCAAGAAGAAAAAATAATGTTAACAACACTGTCTGCTAGTTCTGTGGTTTAAAAGGGGACAGACCGAGAGGAAAAAAATTACGTTAACAATAACACTGTCAGCCGTGTCTGTAGTTAAACGGGGACAGGCTGAGAAGAAAAACCTATGTTAAAACTGTATGCTAGTTCTGTGTTTTAGAAGGGGACAGACCGAGAGGAAAAATGTACGTCAACAATAACACTGTTTGCTGGTAGTCTAAAATTTAAAAGGGGACAGAGCGAGTGGCAACATTTACATTAACAATAAAACTGTCTGCTATTTCTATGGTTTGAAAGGGGACAGGCCGAGAGGAAAAAAATATGTCACCAATAACATTGTCTGCTAGTCCTGTTCTTCAAAAGGGGACAGGCTGAGAGTAAAAATTTGCGTTAATCACCAAACAGAAACAGGTGTGGTCAATCAGCGCTCCTAGCAACAAGAAGGTAAACAAGGGAGGAAAGGAGCTCCGACCACAGAAATGAACACCAAACGCAGGAGAACTATAACAAAACTAAAACAAGACATGACCCAAATGTTAAAGCGCTAACGTCCTCAAATGAATGAAGTGATCGACACTAAACTTGCAAGTCTTCCCTGTCAGCTTGCTTACTGACACCTTATAATGGGACTGTCTGTGTCGCTTGTTGTTCCAACTACGTACAGTACATGGCATCGTACCTCTCAATCGTACACAACTGTGGTGGGTCCATTAACGGGGGGGATGAGTCTGCATACAGAGATGAGGTCCTGAAACTATCAGTGTGGTGTTCAGTGAATAATCTGGCACTGAACACCACAAAAACCAAGGAACTCATCTTTGACTTCAGGAAAAACACTGCAGACCCCGCCCCCCTCTACATCAACGGCGAGGAGGTGGAGAGAGTCAGCTCCATCAAGTTCCTCGGCACCCTCATATGTGCTGACCTCTCCTGGACCCAAAATACAACTGCAGTCATCCGGAAGGCCCAGCGGAGACTCCACTTCCTGAGGGTGCTGAGGAAGAACAGACTGGAGAGGGAGCTGATGGTGACCTTCTATCGCTCGGCTGTGGAGAGCCTGCTGACGTCCTGCATAACAGTGTGGTACGCCAGCTGCACTGAAGCAGACAAACAGGCGATTCAGAGGGTCATAAAGTCTGCACAAAAAATCATCGGCTGCCCCCTCCCCTCCCTGAAGGATTTACCCAACTCCCGCTGCCTCAACAGAGCAAAAAGCATCACTAAGGACAGCACACACCCTGGCTTCCACCTGTTCGACCTGCTACCAAAGGGCAGGCGCTACAGGTGCATCAGAGCCAGAACAAAGAGGCTCAGAGACAGCTTCTTTCCCAGAGCTGTCACCATCTTGAACTCTAAATTATAATAATAATTCACCCCTATACAATATCCTACCCTAATACCCTACTGTGCAATATTACCCTTCGAGTGCAACACGTCCGCCACTGATTATTATTTATTACTCCGGTACTCTTGTCTTGTTCCGTATATTGTACAGTATTTTGTATTTCTATAGTGTTTTGTATATTGTACAGGATTGCTTATTATTTTTATTGGATAGTAGATTGTTTATTTCAATTGTTAGTTTTTTCTTTATTACCTGTTGTGTGGTTTATTTTTACCCCATATTTGTTCCCACTACCGCACCTTAAGTTGGAGTCCTTCATCTAATTATATGCAAATATAATGACAATTAAGTCCATTCTATTCTATTCTATTCTATTCTACATACCACAGTTTGACTTAAGTCGGGCATTATAACGTCTCTGTTGATCAATATCGTGATATTCGACGTGTTTGTCGTCTTTAAATGAAATGTAATGGAGCCCAGGGAACATTGTCAATGTTTTTAAATCACCTGTGGATGTTATAAGGAGCATGCACGAGCATCTACCACTGCACAAAATGAAAGCGACACCCGTAAGTCAATAATTTCATGTTTTGTTGCTAAATAAGGTTTAAAACCTTTTATGTAAAAATACTGACTACAGTATTTTGGTGCTGCCAAATGCAAAGTGCAAAAAAATGGTGTCCCATGGTGGGAATGTCCATGCTGCTCATACACAAACAACATAGATTGTTTCAACGTCAACATGTCAATACAGTCTGGTTAAAGACACCGGCTAATCATTTGCCAACACAGTAACTGTAGCAGTAACAGGAGTAGTAACAAAAAACATTAGTTGTAACAGGAGTTGTAACAGAAGTAGTAAAAAATAACATTAGCTGTAACAGGAGTAGTAACAGGTGTAGTAGCAGCAGTTGTAACAGGAGCAGTAACAGTAGGGATATACTGTAACAGGAGTAATAACTGTAGTAGTAACGTTGACATCTGTATTAACAGTAGTAGTAACAGTAGTACTAGCAGTAGTAGTAACCGTAGCAGTAGTAGTAACAGTAGTGGTAACAATAGTACTAACAATAGTAGTTACAGTAGTTGAAACGGGAGAAGCAACAGTAGTAGCAACGTTAACATTAGTAGTAACAGAAGTACTAACAGTAGTGGTGGCATTAGTAATAACAATAGTAGTAACAGTAGTACTAGCAGTAGTACAGCTAATCATTTGCCAACACGGTAACTGTACCGGTAACAGGAGTAGTAACAAAAAACATTAGTTGTAACAGGAGTAGCAACATTAGTAGTAATGGTAGTGGTAACAATAGTACTAAGAGTAGTTGTAACAAGAGTAGTGACTGTAGTAGTGACGTCAACATTATTTGTCACAGTGGTAGTAACAGAAATAGTAACAGTAGTGGTAACAATAGTACCAACATTAATACCAACGGTAGTTGTAACATTAGTAGTAGCAGTAGTGGTAACAACAGTACTAACAGTAGTAGTAACTGGAGTTGTAACTGGAGTAGTAACAGAAGTGCCAACGTTAACATTAGTAGTAACAGAAGTAGTAACAGTAGTGGTAACAATAGTTGTAACAGTAGTGCCAATAGTAGTAACTGTAACAGCAGTAGTAACAGTAGTGTTAACAGTAGTACAAACAGTAGTAATAACAGTGGTGGTAATAATAGTAGTAACAGTAGTGGTAACAATAGTACTAACAATACTACCGGTAGTTACAGTAGTTGAAACGGGAGAAGCAACAGTAGCAGCAACGTTAACATTAGTAGTAACAGAAGTACTAACAGTAGTGGTGGCATTAGTAATAACAATAGTAGTAACAGTAGTACTAACAGTACTACAGCTAATCATTTGCCAACACAGTAACTGTAGCGGTAACAGGAGTAGTAACAAAAAACGTTAGTTGTAACAGGAGTAGCAACATTAGTAGTAATGGTAGTGGTAACAATAGTACTAAGAGTAGTTGTAACAAGAGTAGTGACTGTAGTAGGGACGTCAACATTATTTGTCACAGTGGTAGTAACAGAAATACTAAGTAATGACTGTAGTAGTGACGTTAACATTATTTGTCACAGTGGTAGTAACTATACTTGCCAACCCTTCCGGATTTTCCGGGAGACTCCCGAAATTCAGCGCCTGTCCCGAAAACCTCCCGGGACAAATTTTCTCCCGAAAATCTCCCGAAATTCAGGCGGAGCTGGAGGCCACGCCCCCTCCAGCTCCATGCGGACCTGAGTCCGCTTTCCCACAATATAAACAACGTGCCTGCCCAATCATTATAACTGTAGAATGATCGAGGGCGAGTTCTTGGTTTCTTATGTGGGTTTATTGTTAGGCAGTTTCATTAACGTCCTCCCAGCACGGTAACAACACACAACAACAGCAGTCACGTTTTCGTCTACCGTAAAGAAGTTCATCTGCGTTAACAGCAATGTTGTGACACTCTTACACAGGACAATACTGCCATCTAGCAGAGGTGTGGACTCGAGTCACATGACTTGGACTCGAGTCAGACTCGAGTCATGAATTTGATGACTTTAGACTCGACTTGACAAAATGTAAAAAGACTTGCAACTCGACTTAGACTTTAACATCAATGACTTGTGACTTCACTTGGACTTGAGCCTTTTGAATTGACATGACTTGACATGACTTGCTACTTTCCCCAAAACCCAAAGATGAAAAAGTTATTCGGGAGCGCTCCGTATTTTTCATTGTGTACTTGTCTATCAGCGTTGCGTGTGTCAGCTGGTGTGCTCTCAGTACAACAGCCAATCAAATTAGATCTACTTTGTTTTCATCACACAGCATTCATCCAATCAAATTGCAGGACAACCAACGAAGAAGACATGTCCAAACCACACGCCAGTGAACAAAAAATGATACCTAAAATAATTT
This sequence comes from Nerophis lumbriciformis, assembly GCF_033978685.3. Taxonomy (NCBI): domain Eukaryota; kingdom Metazoa; phylum Chordata; class Actinopteri; order Syngnathiformes; family Syngnathidae; genus Nerophis; species Nerophis lumbriciformis. The sequence continues at coordinate 62,895,989 of NC_084549.2, read as the reverse complement.
TGTTTGGGTATAAAAATTACGAGGTGGTCAACACAAAACGGTTTGCAGTATGCAACACATGCGGTTCGAAAATTACTGATGGAGAGGCAACAACTTCCAACTTCGTCCGGCATTTGAAGTTGCACAAAGAACGGTAAGTTTTGAATGTAAGATAACGTTTATTGGCTAAGTAACGTGACTTTTATTTGCTGTGTAGTTAAATCAGTGAGGCTGTAAACTCACTGCTAACGTTATAACGTTATTGCAAACACGGGAATCTGTTGCAGTTCACTACCTTATTCATACTTTTTGTTCAGTGATTTTTTTTAAGCAGGGTTACGTTAGTCAATATATCACACGTAACGTTAGACGGCGGTCAGCAGCACCGCGTATTTTAGCCACCTAAAAAAAGACAAAAATAGTCAAATAAAGGTCAGTTAAAATGTATACTATATTATGAATATGTGTACCGTTTTAGCTAGCTTTCTGACATACTGTTGGTTGTTTACCTCAGTGGTCCCCAACCACCGGGCCGCGGCCCGGTACTGGTCCGTGGATCGATTGGTATCGGGCCGCACAAGAAATATATATATATATATATATATATATTTTTTTTTTTCTTCTTTTTAATTAAATCAACATAAAAAACACAAGATACACTTACAAGTAGTGCACCAACCCAAAAAAACTCTCCCCCCCTTTTGTTCTGGGCATTGAACATGAAGACTCTTCCTTCACTGTTCCGTGTGGCCATGAGAGTCTTGGCAGTGCCTGCCTCCAGTGCTCCAGTGGAGCGAGTTTTCAGCCATGGTGGCATCATACTACGCCCCCATCGTGCACAAATGACTGACAGACTCTTGGCTAATTTGGTCTTTTGCAAATGCAATGTAGCATAGGGCCCTGACATATAAAAAGTACAACTTTTTTGTTATGTTCACGTATATGTCATGTTTTTTCAATGTTAACACTTTTGTACAAATAAGTACATTTGCACTTTATTTTTCAATGTG